>NC_139156.1:35266629-35797425 GCF_964270905.1 Leucopleurus acutus
AGCTGATCAAGTCTCCAACTTCTAGAAACCCCTCCCCAGGCGCACTGGGGGAAGATGGATGACCACTGAGAGCAAGCATGTTGAAAGAACCTCCAAGGGCAACTATAGAAAGTTCTTCCACTGTGTCATGAAAGATACTTATAGACATTGACATGTTAAAAATGAGAAAACATACCTTTTTATTAAATGATAGATTAGGAGGAGAGGTTTTTTTTTTACCACTGCATTTCTTTATAGCAATTTTTTTTCAATTGTTCACCCTCCTATTTGTCCCTTTGTTCCTTCCCCTGACTATCTCCAAAAAGCCAATTCACATAAAGTCAGAATAATTAAAAAAAAACAAACCCTTGTTACATGTTACTTTTCTGCTCAAATACCTTCAATGGGCTTCCTACTTCACTCAGAGTAAAAGTCAGAATCTGACTATAGCTACAAAGCCTTATACAGTGTGTTCTTCCCCCCATTCCACCACCACTGTCTCTTCCAATCGCGTCTCCTCACTCACTCCATTCCAGTTACATTAACCTCTTGCTGTTCTTCACACTCACTAGGCACTACTACCCCAGGGCCTTTGCACTGGCTGTTCCCTCTGCCGGCAACACTCTTCCCTCGGGAATCCACATGGTTCCCTCTCTTACCTCCTTCCTGTCTGTGTTCAAATCTCTCACCTGATATGAGAGCTTTATTTTTCTCAGTTGCACCTAACATCATATGACATACCATATATTTTACTTGTTTAAAGTCTCCTCTACTATGTTTCTGAGGGCAGGATTTTTTATCTATGTTTAGTGCTGTATCTCCAGTGCCTAGACTCTGCCTTGTACATAGGTGGTACTTCATAAATATTTGTTGAATGAATGAATCAAAAAACTACACACGATCAAAAATCAAATAATAACATATAAAAAAATTTCCTTTGCCCCAACCTTTCTTATACAGTCACAGTTCCGGAGGTAACCACTTAGAACTTTTAAAGCTATACTTTCTGTTTACCCCTAGATCTCTAAATACATGCTTCTACTTTCATGATCTATTGGCCCCCTGCTAGGATAAAGCTGGATTTGATTCATTTTACTTTCTCAGTCCATGTATTTATCTACTACAATGTAGCTGCCCTGTTGCTATTTTTAGTTCCTTCTTCATCTATGTATCTATCAGTGTAGTTACTCACTTTTACCTCTTTTATTGCTTTACTCATGTAACTTCCTTATATGCCACCACATTTCTCCTCAACTCTGACACAGTGTCTTTTGTCTCCTTAGTTCCTCACATGGGGATATTAGCCCCTTCTTTCCTTCCACCTTCCTTCTCCTGTCCTCCTCCCAATTTTCACTTACTTTCCTGAGGCATTAGTTCTCATCACCATAGTATGACTTGAATTTCATGTCTCATAACTGAAATCTTCAAAAGGGTCTCTAAGAGAGTGTGCCAGTTTTAACAGACATTTCACTTCCCCCAGTCTCCGTTTGAAATTTGGACAGAAATCGTGTGGGGGCAAGGCTGGAGTTTTGCCAGGAGAGGGGAGAGGCGAGGGGACTCTTCGGGAAGCTTGCCAGGGCAGCCCTGTGGTGGATGCACCAGGCTTTAGGGCTGGCCTCAGCTGTCCATGCTCTGCCACCTGATCCTCAACACCTGGAGTAGAGGATGCGCCTCTCGGGGGGAGGACTCAGGTTAACCAAGTTCCCAAGACTGATGTACCAATGCATGTCTTTCCAATGGGAAATGGAACTGTTAGGCCAAAAGGGATGCGCATATGGGCAAGATCAACATACTCTCTCCCAGTAGACAGACATACGTAAGAAATCAAATTAAGGTAGCTTGGTGATTTGATTCAAAACAAGGAGTTATATGAAATAGATGTTTAATCTCAATGGATGTAGATAGCTGCTCAACCCTCTCTCCAGGGGGAAAAGGTTCCGCCAATACAACTATAGCTCCTCAAGAGCTGTTGTGCGAGGACAACAAACACCTCCTTTATTGGTGTCTGTTGATTCCTTTCTGTCCCCACCTCTGATTAACCCCCTTTGACCATCATGTATTTAAAATTTTTCCATAATTATTATTAAAATCAAGGCTAATTGTCTGCAAGCCATTCTCTCTAAGATAAGTTAGCACATTTCTGATTAAAATAATTCTCTGAGAGCCATCTTATTTCCTTCACTCCCAAATTCACAGCCAGTCACATCACTCTTTCCTTCAGGTAAAAAGAGAATGTGTATTTTCTATTGATGAAAGGCACCTGGAAATTCAGTATCTCATAAATATAGCAAAGTGTCTTTCTTTAGTAAGCACATTTCTGAAATAGATGGAGGCATTTCTGCGACGTCCAGAAGACTGGTTGGATGTCAGACCAGGTTCATGCTGGGACTGAACATGTTTATAGCTGCTGCAGCTTAATGACTTACCACCAGATGGTCTATCAGATCTTAAATGGAACTGAACAAGGAATATTAGGATTAATTAACCATGTACAGGGCTTAGGGTTTCTTTCTACTTGTTTACCTTTGTATAGAATATATAATGATGCCGTTTACGATACAGCAAGATGGAAGGAAGGGAGGGAGGAATTAGATAAGTAAATCTAAAGTGAAGAAATTTAAATACATTCATTCATGTACTGAACATTTAATTAATATTTATTGAGCATCTACTATTTACCAGGACCTGGACTAAATCCTGCGGACAAAGTAAATGACAAATAAGGCAGATTACAATATCTGACCTCATGGAGCTAACAATCCTGAGGACAAGATAAAATTAAATTAAATTTGTGCCAATAATGACACAAATGAGGGCTTCTCTGGTGGCGCAGTAGTTAAGAATCCGCCCGCCAATGCAGGGGACACGGGTTCGAGCCCTGGTCCAGGAATATCCCACATGCCGCCGAGCAACTAAGCCCCTATGCCACAACTACCAAGCCTGCGCTCTAGAACCCGTGAGCCACCACTACTGAGCCCGTGTGCCACAACTACTTAATCCTGCACGCCTAGAGCCCGTGCGCCACAACAAGAGAAGCCACCGCAATGAGAAGCCTGTGCACTGCAACGAAGAGTAGCCCCCGCTCACCGCAACTAGAGAAAGTCCCCACGCAGCATCGAAGACCAAAGCAGCCAAAAAATAATAATAATAATGACAAAATTAAGTAATTATAACTGGGAAATGTGCTATAAAAGAGCAGAATGGGATGCTATGATAACATGAAAGAGGAAGAACTGATCTAATCTGGGAGAGTTGGGATGGATTGGAGATGACATTCCCGAGGCAGTGGTGTGTAAGTTGAGACCAAAAGGATGTGCATAAGCTAACTTAGCAAGAGATTGGGAAGAGTGTTTCAAGTAGGGGGAACAGCATGTGCAAAGACTCAGAGGCAGGAAGGAGCATAGCACATTGATAGAACTGCAAGGCCAGTATTTGTAAAGGGTAGCCATCCAGAGACTTAGGTGGATGAGATGAGCACTGGAAAGCAAATCATAACATCTCCAGCTCGTAAGCATTATACCACTTATTAGATGCAGGAGTTATTGTTTAGTTCATGTGTGTAGAATTTAGTTACCTTTTCAACAGGGAAAAAGGCAATATTCTAGTCCATGGGATGGTAAAGCTTTCAGGTAAACTAATAATTCTGATAGCTAGAACTTCATCTATTCCATCTCATATAATTTTAATAACTTTGAAATAAATATTTCTGCTGCAAACCAGAGTGTCTAAATTTTTCTTGGTGGATGGATGTCAATTAGAGAATTAGGTCATCCTTGTTAAGAAGTGCTTTCTTCCTCTACTCTATGTCCCTTGGAATTCTTCCCAGTCATCATGGCCATCCTAATAGTTCGAGTTTGCCTTAGAAGGATGTGCATCATTTGTGATTAAAAGAACAAAGGAAACAAAGTTTAGATTCCCAAACCACTGATGGTCTCACTGGATTTTCTTTCCTTTATTCTTGTTTTCAGTTAAATAATATCATCCCCAATTCGGTTTACTTTCCGACCCACCCACATCCTTTTTGCTCCAATACTTCTTGTGTCAAATCTCCTTAGACTGACCCATGTACTCTTTCCAATTTCAATTTTCATTGTTCTTATCCTTCCATAAGAATAGGTAAGGGTCTGTTTCGTGCAATTGTGTCTAGCTGTATCTATATGTGAATTCTTGAGGTATGAGGGTGTATAATCACGTGCAAATATAAAACCGTTTCCGTGATGTAGGTGTCCGTACGTGTGCTATGTGCCAACAAATGTACATGTGTGTAAATGTGATTATAACACAGTAGGGTTGTGCTGTCCAATTTGGGTAGCCACTAGCCACATTTGCATATTTAAATTAACTAAAATTAAAAATTCAGTACCTCTGTTAAATTAGCCACATTTTAAGTGCTCCATAGCCACATGAGGCTAGTGGCTACCATACTGAATGGAGCAGATATACAGCATTCCAGTCATCACCAAAATAGCCACACTATTGGACAGTGCAGCTGCGGGGGGTGGGGGTGCCCTTGTATGCAGCTCAGATTCCTTAATCTGGCTACAAAACCCAGACCTGGCCCTTCCTGACCTCTGTCACCATCTTACCCCATACCTCCCCTCAAGCACTATTCTCCAGGCATGCTGAACTTCTTTTAGTTCCTTGAGTACTCTTTGCTCTCCTTACCAGGCTTCCAACATACTTTTCCTCCCTGCTAAAATACCCTTTCTAGCATCACCAATTTCAACTTCAATGTCACTTCCTCAGGCAGTTTTCTGTGATTGTGAGGCTTTGCAGTGTGCACCCTATTCTTGCCCTACACTGAAAGTAATACTCAAAAAAACCCTCTTGCTTTAAAAATTACACCTCATCCCCTGCTAGAGTAGAGGCTCTGTGAGGCCAGGGATGTGTCACTGTGTCTATCCTGTTACCTTCTGCCACGCTGGACACGCAGCTGGCACTCAGTGAATATGTGCTCAATAAACAAGGGTCTGATTTGTGCACAGCCTTGAAGATGGGAGTATACGTGACCACATCTGAAACTACAATGTATGTTGGGGCAACTCTCTGTTTAGGCAACACCGATACCAGGATGCAGCCAGTGTGCGTGGGAAGCAGACATGAGCAGAGAGAGTGAGAAAGAGGAAGATGAGAAGGCGAGGAATCAGAGCAACAGAGAAAGAATAGAATTCCCTGGGAAGCAGGACAGAGAGCCTCAGTGGTCACTCCTGATGTGTCTCCTCGTTATCTGGGGAGGAGGGGATGGGAGTTAGGAGTCAGAGTCCACGCCGAGGACCCGCACGCAGAGCATGTCTGAGTAACTCCCATAAAGGCGTGGCCTCTGCAGTCCTGCCCAGGGGAGGTGAGAGCTGGTAGCATGATTCACACAGAAGTTTTAGTTTTTACACTTCACTCTCTCACAAACATTTAAGCTGATCCCCAAACCTAGTTCTTAGAAATTCATTAAAACCTCCTGTCCTCTTCTATCTTTAGGACCCCTAAATTCTTTGCAGTTTTTTTTCTGCCCTGTCTCTGTTGCCCTGGTCCCCGGGTCCCCTCTCTTCTCTCTCCACATGTAGCTCTACAAAGGCTCCAGAGGAGTCCCACTCACCCCCCAAGTCCCACAAAGCACCCTAAGGATGGAGGGTTGTGTTCTTTACTAATGGCTTTTCTCATGAGAGTTGGATTGTTTCCCCCATTTTTTCACAGAAAGTGAGGGAGAATTAAGGAGCTGAGTGGACAAAGGTGGAGAGAGAATGCTGTGATCTCCCAAACATTCATAATTTTTATCCCATCACATGTAAATTAAAGTATCTAAATTAAACTCCAGGGACTTCCCTGGTGGCGCAGTGGTTAAGAATCCGCCTGCCAATGCAGGGGACATGGGTTCCATCCCTGGTCCGGGAAGATCCTACATGCCATGGAGCAACTAAGCCGGTGCGCCACAACTACTGGGCCTGTGCTCTAGAGCCCGCGAGCCACAACTACTGAAGCCCGCATGCCTAGAGCCTGTGTTCCACAACAAGAGAAGCCACTGCCATGAGAAGCCCACACACCGCAATGAAGAGTAGCCCTCACTGGCCAGAACTAGAGAAAAGCCTGCGCGTAGCAACGAAGAACCAACACAGCC
Source organism: Leucopleurus acutus (assembly GCF_964270905.1). Classification (NCBI taxonomy): domain Eukaryota; kingdom Metazoa; phylum Chordata; class Mammalia; order Artiodactyla; family Delphinidae; genus Leucopleurus; species Leucopleurus acutus. The sequence continues at coordinate 35,272,718 of NC_139156.1, forward strand.
AAATAAATAAATGAATAAATAAAAAAATTTTTAAATAAATAAACTCCATAGAGTTCATCTATGGAATGGCTTTAGTTCCAACGTTCTTTAAAAAAAACTGAGCTAAAGGATTGTCTTCAGACATTAAGGGGCTAGTTTAAGCAAGTATGCACAATTTTTTTCTTATTCTTCCTGTGCTCTGACAGTATAGAGTAAATAATGAGGACTTATAAAATGGGTTCCCTTCCAGGGTGCAAGCCAGTCCATGTAAAATGGATGAAATACAATTTTATATCAACAAATTAAGGGGAAAGACAGTGCCTCGTACAATGCCTGGCACACCGTAGGGCTCTGTGAGGGAATTCAGCACAAGGTAGACTCCAGAGCAGTGGTTCTCAAGCCTACTGCACAGAGGAAGCATGTGGGGCACTTGAAAAAAATATCATTCTCTGGTTCCCAGCCACAGAAACTCTGATGTAATTGGTCTTAGGTATGGCCAGGGCACTGGCATTTTAAAAGCCCACCAGTGGTTTCTGTTGCACAGCCAAGGTTTAGAAACATACCCTGGTCTAGAGGGAAACTACGGGTCCTTCTCTCCTATTTTCCTTCAGATCTTTACAAGGATGCTGTCTTTGGCTTGGCCACGGGGTTGGAATGTCTGGAGCTAATTGGTTTGAGATAAAAATTTCATTATGGAATTTTTCTACTACATGTGGTCTGCTAGATGTTTACAAAGTGGTGTGTGTGCGTGTATACGTGTGCACATTGAAATGTCTTCTAAGCCCTTCGAAGTTCTATGTCCTCAACAGGGTCCCCATGCTTAGAAATGTGGGTGCTTTCTCTCAAGTGATGTTATCCTTTTACAACCAAATCCAAAGTCAAAGTAGCAGTAATTATTAGCATAAATCAGCAAAAGCACAATACGGCAACCAGTACAGAAAGGTTGGCCTGGTGGTCCTCAGTGATACCTTTATGTTCATATATCTGCTGGGTTCAAGATGAGTTTATTAATTCTGCAGCAGGTTAAGGGAATAGAAACAGCTGGTAATCATTTATTCATTTATATTTTCATTCAACAGCCATCTGCTGAATGTCTTCTACATGCCAAATCTTAGGGTTGGGGATACAATGGTGAATAAAATTACACAGCCGCTGTCCTCAGTCCAGTGGGAGGCAGAGAAGAGGGAGCAGGCACTTGCACTCAGTGTGAATGTGCAGTGAGGCAGGAGTCCAGGATGCTGGGAGGGACAGGGTTAGGACATCCAGCCCAGACATGATTGGTGGCAGGTTGGGGGGTGATGATGGGGAAAGACTCCTGGAAAAAATTACTTTGGGGAGAGTGGCAGCCATGGAATAATCCACTTGGATTTCCCTTTAAGAAAGAACTTGCAGAATTCCCTGGTGGTCCAGTGGTTAGGACTCTGCGCTTTCACTGCCGAAGGCCTGGGATGGATCCCTGGTTGGGGAAGTAAGATCCCACAAGCTGCGCGGAGCGGCAGGAAGAAAGGGAGAGGAAGGAAAGAAGGAAGAAAGAAAAAAAGAAACTTGCCCTTCAGCTACTGAGAATGCAGAGTGCAGTTACCTGAGAGCACCCAGCTGTTAGTGACGTCAGGATTTGCCCTCACCTTCAAGTGAGGCCATGCTCTTTCATGCTGGGGGTACAGCACTGTCTCTCCCCAACCCTGCCCACCTCCTTTATGTCACTGAACAAAGAGTGGCCTGAATAGTAGTAGGAAAAGGAAAAGAATGAGTTACAAGGGGGATTGTGGGCCAAACCATGGAGGGTCTTGGAGGAAATCATGAGAACACTGGCTTCTACTCAAGGTGATATGGGGTGGGAGGAGGGCGTTGAGTAGGCTGTGATGTGAGCTGAGTTATGTCTGATGCTATCCTTAGCCTCTGACTTTGCTACAGCCCACTTCCTCCCCTTCAATGATACCCAGCCCTCCAGAGACCCGGCATCTAGCAAAGCAATACACCTTCTGGCTGATTCCTAGTCCAACAGCTTTGGACAGCCTCCCTGCAGTGAGAGTTCCAAAGAAGTTGTAGATTTCATCTCTGACTTCAAGAGTGTTATATCTTCACAGATGCAACCAAGTGTTTTCTTGTGCCCCAAAGTTGTGGAGGTCGTCAAGCATCAAGGCCAGGAAATATGCTGCAGGAAAGCCCAGTCTTTCTAGGGTGGCAGGTGAAATAAGTAGTTTTCATCATTGGAAAATGAGCCAATGTTCCTTCTTGTCTTCAAGCTACAATTGCCTTCCCTGATATGTCCCATCTGGTGACCAGTGAGCTTGGCAGGCAGGTGGCCTTGGAGCGGTCCTGGTTGGTGCACGATCCCAAGTTTGGAGCATCATGTTTATTCCCCATTCTCCGCCTGCTATAGATTTCCAAGTAGAGTTGAGCTGAGCCTACAGGTAAAGGCTCAGGCAAAAAGAGAACTACTTAGGAGAAAATTAACTCCTCCCTGGAGAAATGATTTTTCTCCTTAGAGATAAGAAAGATTCCATGTTTGTTTGTTTTCCTTTCTTTAATGATCCTTCCTAGGGTTTCCTTCCCTTAGCTGAGCTCAGACGCCTGAGAAGTCTCACGACTTGGTAGCTTCTTTTTTTTTTTGTGGTACGCGGGCCTCTCACTGTTGTGGCCTCTCCCGTTGCGGAGCACAGGCTCCGGACGCGCAGGCTCAGCGGCCATGGCTCACGGGTCCAGCCGCCCCATGGCATGTGGGATCTTCCCCGACCGGGGCACGAACCCGTGTCCCCCGAATCGGCAGGCGGACTCTCAACCACTGCGGCACCAGGGAAGCCCGACTTGGTAGCTTCTTGTTCAGCTTCAGGCACCACACCAGGCCTGGGTGTCCTTGCAAACTAACTTTCTAACAGATTTCTTGGCAACAAAAATAACTATTTTCCATACCACCTGGTCCCAGGAAAATGCCAGTATCAGGAAGATAAATACTGTTCTAGCCTATGATTCTCTTTTCTACCCAAGTGTCTGTGCTAACCTGGCCTTGACCATTCTTGGCCCCAAATGATATGATGACAACAATGACCATGAACACCCCCAACACCGGAAAAATTCTCAGAAATGACAATTCGTAAATATTAGTGGTGAATAAACATATAAAAATATTTAGCATCACTAACAATCAAAGAGGAAAAAGGAGAAGGGATGTAGGGTAGACAAAACAACAAAATTGAAAACAACCACAAAATGGCTTACAATAGGCAATTAGTTAAATCTGGAGACAATGACACATCTTACGATTTCTGTTTATTAAACAGTTTTTTTATTGGCATCATAAAGTGTTCACAGGACACAAAACTACATAGACAAAAATGTCCTTAACTTTAAAATAAAAGCATTTGCAAAGAAGAAAATACCAAAAAGCCAACAATATTTGTTTTGGGGTAGTATGATTATGGATAATTTTAATTTTAATCTCCTCCAAATATTTTTCTGTAATTTCTAATTTTCTAGAATAAATAGTCAGAAAAACCAAAGTAAATTTTAACAAAAAAAAAAAATTAAAGGGCTATTAAAATTACACTGCTCCACATTTTTTCCTACAGTGTAATTTTCACCAAAAACAAGATTTGAGAAAATACTTTTAGGAAGTCATCTAATGTTGATGTTGGCGTTTCCTTGCAAGAATATGATGTGATGGCAATAAAATATTTTTCATGAAGTTGGGATTTAAATGGTTAGACAGTCTCAGTTAACCTCAGGACCAGTTCCACAGTTTAATCATATTGTCTCTTCTGGCCACCAAGGCTAGAAGCATGTGGGTACAAGCACTGCCATTTCTTAATTAGTGTAAGTAGGCACATTTAAGGAACACAAATCCACTTTCTTCCCAGACCTCTATCACTTTCAGCAGAAATGGGGGAGAAAAAAAAAAAAGAGGGAAAACCTGAAGAATCAGTCAGTTAAAATGATAGAAAAGAAGATTGGGGGGAGGGAGCCTTAGGAGAGCTTGCGATGCACACTGACATTTACTAAGTTCTTCCTCTTCCTCTGTGCTGGGCTCAATCCTAAGTGCTTTGCCTAGAAGATTCCATCGTTATAGAACCCTTTGAGGGAGGTGATATTTTCTCCACTTCACAGATAAAGACATTGAGACTCAGAAAAATAACTTGCCCCAGATTATATGTGCTAGTAAACGGAGGGGTTGGGATTCAAACTACCTTCCTAACTCATACTGAGAATGAGTGTATATGTGTACGTTTGCATGTGAGTGCCCAGTGAACACGCCTTTGCCAATGATGGAGTTTTTCCCATCCAGTCACCTGGAGCTTGGAGAGGTGAATGTCATGCCTGTGGCCATGGAGACAGAACGAGAACAGAAACGATCTGATTATCAGTCCACTTAAATAGGTTGTAATTTAAATTCAGACTGACCTGGCACAGGCTTCGAAGTAAGAGTGCAGGCTTTAGGTGCTGGCAGCCATTACAGAAGAGTTATGAAAAGCAAGGGAAAGTATGGAAGTTGATGCCTGTGAGGAATGAGTCCAGGGGAGAACTTTGGGGTGTGCTGACTAGGAAGTGTCAACGTCGCCCTGGTGGCTCCCAGGGGACCCAAGATCCCCACTTTCTCAGGATCTACTTGTGGTTCCTGAAGGGGGCAGATCAGATGGTGTAACTGCCTTGGGACAAGGAGAGCTGAGAGCAAGTCTTCAGCATTTAGAGAGAAGCAGCAGCAAGTGGGATTGGGGAGAAAAATTCAGACTCAAGGAGCCAGACAATAAAATAACTGAGATGGGAAAGGATGGATTCTAAAATTTCCTACTCTTGATCCAGGCTCCCTTGAGATATGTTCCAATATTGCTCATGTTGTTGTAAAGTCACTTCTCTAAATCAGTGACTGACTGTGATGCTGCTAGAAGTAGCAGCATCAACTTGTCGGAAGGGAGATGGAAAATAAAGAAGCAAGGCTGCAGCTCCAGGGTGGTGGTCTTACAGAGGGTCATTGTGGTCCTCTTCTGCATCTTCTTTGATTGTGGCAAGACATGGAGCTCTCTTCTATGTGAAAGCACCCATGGCAGCTAATGATAGAAGCAGAAAACATTCTCCAGGGAAGCTATTTGATGAAGATAAAAACCAGTACATTTTAATCTTTGATGATCTTGTGCGTCTTCTGCAATGTGACAAGACTGTGAGTTCTTAGAGGGCAAGACCCATGTTTATCATCTTTGAATCTCCCATGGGGCCTAATGTGGCATCTTGCTCACAAATATGAGTTGAAGGAGTGACACCCAGACGCCTTTCCAAGGTTATGTTGGAGAACCGACAACCAATTATCCTCTAGATGTGGTTCGGTTTAGTTCTTCCCAAGTACTTTCTCTGAGTTTGTCATGTTGAAATGCCTCAGTCATCTGTTTGCCTCTTATCCAATATGTGTCAAGACATTTTCCTTTGGTTGATTTTCACCTTCCAAGGCCAAGTCTAGTCATCAGAGAAATGTCCCTGAGAAATTTAATAGGATTTGCCATCTCTATTTGATGCAGAATGTTGGAGAAGATGGCAGAGCAAGATGCCTCCAATTGCAAACACAACCCAAATAAGTCTACAAATGGGTCACTTTCTCCTTTTTGCATGTTAGTTGTTTCATATGTGGAGTTGACACTTTCGGCCCTTAGTAAGACATATATTTCAAGTAGTTTTTAGACAGTGTGATAGATTAATCTGGCCAGATAGGAAACGAAATGTACACATAACGGTCTAGGAAACATAATGGTCTAGGACACATAATGAAACACAATGGTCTAGGAAACTAGACCATGGACAGAACCATTGCCATTTCCTGTCTATCCTCCTAGGGGCTGTCAAAAGAGCATCCATGTTCTAAGTTCCCTTATTTGTTCACTATAAGTATCAGTATAGATTAAAGCTCATTTACACTTAAAAAAGTTATTATTAGAGAGCCTCGAATTTCTAGAACACCTATCACACGCCAGGTATAGTGCAGTGCCCTTTACATGTAACCCCTTACCCTTGTATTATTCTGTTTTATAGTAGAGGAAAGAGACTTTCACAGAAATTAGGTAGACTATCTAAGGCCAAGCCACTCTTAAGCAGCAGTTAGGATTTGAATGTAACTCTGTCAAAGTCCAAAGTTTTCCTCTTTCTACTATACCACAGTTCTTTGGTCACATTCCTACTGGGATGGAAGGACTTTGCCATGCGAATTATTCATCCCCAAATTGCCTTTATTATGGAATCCTATCAAAGGCTTTTACAAAAATCTAAACAAATCATGAAGACTGTATTCAGTTTTTTGGAATCTAAATTTTGCTCCTCAAAGAACTCCATGGAGCCAAAGAGATGGTCAATGGAATCCTTTGATGATCCCATCTCAACCTCCATTCTATTCAGGAGCAAAGCTCCAACATCTTTTTTTTTTTTAATTTTTTTGCGGTACGTGGGCCTCTCACTGCTGTGGCCTCTCCCGTTGCGGAGCACAGGCTCCGGACGTGCAGGCTCAGTGGCCATGGCTCACAGGCCCAGCCGCTCTGCGGCATGTGGGATCTTCCCGGACCGGGGCACGAACCCGTGTCCCCTGCATCGGCAGGCGGACTCTCAACCACTGCGCCACCAGGGAAGTCCCCAACATCTCTTTGAAATCATTCTTGAAAATATGAATCCAACAGAATAAACTAGATAAGGCTGTCTATTGTGTGGGACATTTATCATCTACTTCAAACTTTTTTCTTTTTTAGAATTATTTTTGAATTTATAAAAATAATATGTTTATTGTAAAACATTAAAACAATACAGAGGTAGACAAATATGAAAGACAAATATGAAAGAAATATGAAAAGGGGCTATTTATAGCCCCTTGCACTCACCCCCACCTTGGGAAGTAACCAATGATTATGCTAGAGTGTATGCTGCAAGATTTTTGCCATGACTTCACAGCCCGCCCCCCAAACACACACACACACACACGTACATATGTGTGCACACACATAGTTTTTATGCGGCTTTTTTTTTAATAAAAATGAGAGTTTACTCTATATTTCATCTGCAATTTGCAACTAAATACATCACACAGAGATTTTTATGTCCATCAGTCATAATTCTGTTAGCTTATTACTCAGAAACTGAATTACTCAGAAACTGAGGAACACTGTTTTCCCCTCCTTTACCTTATAAGTTTGCCATGAGGATTAATCACACATTAAACGGTACTCAAGGATTTTTTTTTTTTTTTAAGAAAATGGTACCCAAGGTTTTGAGATGGCCATTGATGTATTATTTTACAGGGAGACAATATACAGATTAGGTTGGGAGTTCCAAAGAGAGGAAAGACAAGGAAGTAATTTCTCATTTTCCCGCTCTGAATGGGACGCTTTGTGATCTGCATATTATAGAAACATGAAAGTGAGGTCAGGCTTGGCAGGGAAATTGCTGGCTACAGCTTTTAGGACAATTAAGAAACAGCAGGATCATACTGGCACAAGCTTCAACCAGTTGGCAGAAAAATGCCTCTTCTGCTCAGACAGTGACTGGCAAATCTAAGTAAATGGCTAAAATTGCCTTTCATGTCTGTCGGCAAATCCCTTCTTGAAGTTTGTAAGTCTTGTTGAATTCTCTTTGATAATGAGTTATCTTCTCTATTAGGGCAAATCTGACATCTGTAAAGTCTATTTCAACTCTAATAGGACAAAAATTCACTCGTTTCGAGAGTTAGGAATTCTTGAAACCTTGCTCGGGTCTAGAAATGAAATTTGTCTCTAAAAGTCTTCTTCTTTAAGACTTTGTTACCATATATGAAGACTATGTTTTATGTGATTGTGACATATTAATAAGCATTTTGAAATATTAAAAATAGCTCGCAGACCCCTGCTATTATCTTTGGTGAAGTCCAAGGACTTGGAACCCTAGGTAGGACATATTAACTTAAAATGTCCCTGTGCACTTAAAGTATAAGCTGTCAGTAAATATTATATTTCTTCCAACTTCAGTTTACAGTTCTCTCTGAAACAACATTGCCCCTCCCACTCCCGATACACAGCCAGGGCAGCTCCAATAATTGCTTGTTGGCTCGCTGCAGAAAGCCCGAGGTTAACAGGCTGTGCGGTGTAATGGTGAGTGTGGCCTTGGAGCTCCAACTGCGGGTCCAAAGCCAAGTTCTACCACATGTTTGCTTAGAGTCTCCACAAAGTGGAAAAGATGGTGGCAACTGCCTCATAACGCTGAGAAAATTAATGACTCCATATAATAAAGCATCTAGAACACTGCCTAGACCATAAAACGTTAGTTATGACTGTACTTTTTATATTTAAGGCCACTCCCTTCAACTTTTGTTATTGGAATGAGGTCAGTAGCTATTTATGCTACGGAGAGAGGAAGACCTCCTCATCTCATTCCCTGTGTCATAATAGGAATAAAGAGGTAGAAGGGGATGTAAGTCCAGTCACACTCTCTCTCCCTGATATCAGGTCAGGTAAGAAGAAGGCCTTGGAGCCAGGCTGGCTGGCTTGACTACCCATTGGCTTGTGCCACGAGCAAGTTTCTTTAACCTTTCTGAGCCTCAGTTTTCTCACCTGTATAAAGGGGATAGCAATCCCTGCCCTGGTCATAGGGCTATTGGGAAGACCCAGACAGTGTGAACAAAGCACTTACACATAGTAAGCGCTCGATGCAGTTAGCTACTAAGTTGATTCAAGTGCAACAGATTCAAGGCCATCTACTGAGCACCTACTCTGTGTCCACTCTAGGGACTTCACTTAAAAATAACCCTACAAGGAGAACTTCCCTCATGGTCCAGTGGGTAAGAATCTGCACTCCCAGGGCAGGGGGCCTGGGTTCGACCCCTGGTCAGGGAACTATATCCCACATGAATGCTGCAACTATGAGTTTGCATGTCACAACTAAGAGTCTGCATGCTACAACTAAGAAGACTGCATGCCACAACTAAGAGCCCACATGCCACAACTAAAACATGCCACAACAAGGATCCCATGTGCTACAACTAAGACCTGCTGCAGCCTAAATAAATAAATAAATATTTTTAAAAAATAACCCTACAAGGAACACTCATTATCTTCACCTCACTGAAAAGGAGGCTATGACTATGAAAGGATAAATGATGTGTAGCAGTTCTCATTGTTAGAAGGTGATGGAGTTGATTACATCAAAAAAAAAAATTAAATACCTCAGAATAAACCTATGCAAGGAGATAAAAGACCTGTACTTGGAAAACTATAAGACACTGATGAAAGAAATTGAAGACAACATAAACAGATGGAAAGATATACCATGTTCTTAGACTGGAAGAATTATTATTGTTAAAATGACCATACTACCCAAGGCAATCTACAGATTTAATACAATCCCTATCAAAATACCAATGGCCTTTTTCACAGGACTAGAACAAATAATTTTAAAACTTGTGTGGAAATACAAAAGACCCCAAATAGCCAAATTTTGAGAAAGAAGAACAGAGCTGGAGGAATCATGCTCCCTGACTTCAGACTATATTACAAAGCTACAGTTACCAAAACAGTTTGGTACCAGCACAAAAAACAGACACATAGATCAATGGAACAGAATAGAGAGCCCAGAAATAAGCCCACACACTTATGGTCAATTAATCTATGACAAAGGAGGCAAGAATATATAATGGAGAAAAGACAGTCTCTTCAATAAGTGGTGCTGGGAAAACTGGACAGCTACATGTAAAAGAATGGAATTAGAACACTCCCTAACACTATACACAAAAATAAACTCAAAATGGATTAGAGACCTAAATGCAAGACTGGATACTATAAAACTCCTAGAGGAAAACATAGGCAGAGCAGTCTTTGACATAAATTGCAGCAATATTTTGTTGGATCCATCTCCTAAAGCAAAGGAAACAAGAGCAAGTAAACAAATGGGACCTATTAAACTTAAAAGCTTTTGCACAGCAAAAGAAAAAATCGACAAAACTAAAAGACAACCTACTGAATGGGTCAAGATATTTCCAAATGGTATGACCAATAAGGGGTTAATATCCAACATATATAAACAGCTCATATAAATAACTCAACACCAAAAAAACAAACAACCCAATTAAAAAATGGGCAGAAGAACTGAATAGACATTTTCCCACAGATGAAACGCAGATGGCTGACAGGCACATGAAAAGTTGCTCAACATCGTTAATCATCAGGAAAATGCAAATCACAACCATAATGAGATATCACCTCACACCTATGAGAATGGCTATCATCAAAAAGAACACAAATAACAAATATTGGTGGGGATGTGGAGAAGAGGGAACCCTGGTACCCTGTTGATGGGAAAGTAAATTGGTGCAGCCACTGTGGAGAATAGTATGGAGGTTTCTCAAAAAATCAAAAATAGGGCTTCCCTGGTGGCGCAGTGGTTGAGGGTCCTCCTGCCAATGCAGGGAACACGGGTTCGTGCCCCGGTCCAGGAAGATCCCACATGCCGCAGAGCAGCTGGGCCCGTGAGCCATGGCTGATGAGCCTGCGCGTCCGGAGCCTGTGCTCCGCAACGGGAGAGGCCACAACAGTGAGAGGCCCGTGTACCGCAAAAAAAAAAAAAAAATTAAAAATAAAACTACCACATGACTCAGCAATTCCACTCCTGGGTATATATCCAAAAAACCCCCACAAAAACATTAATTCAAAAAGGTACATGTGCCCCAGTATTCATAGCAGCATTACTTACAATTGCCAAGGTGCAGAAGCAACATAAGTGTCCATGAACAGATGAATGGATAAAGAAGATGTGGTATATACACACAATGGAATACTACTCAGCCATAAAAAAGAATGAAATTTTGCCATTTGCAGCAACATGGATGGACTCAGAGGGCATTATGCCAAGTGAAATAAGTCAGAGAAGGACAGATACTGTATGCTATCACTTATATATATGGAATCTAAACAATACAACAAACTAGTGAATACAACAAAAAAGAAGCAGACTCACAGATATAGAGATAAACTAGTGGTTACCAGTGGGGAGAAGGAAGAGGAGAGGGACAAGGTAGGAGTAGGGGAAAAAATGGTTATTGTGAGATTATATGAAATCATGTGTGTGAAATTTTTGAAAATTATAAAGCACTACAGAATTTAAAGAATCTTTTATTCAATAAGAAGAAAAAAAAAAAAAGAGGGACTTCCCTGGCGGTCCAGTGGTTAAGACTCTGTTCTTCCACTGCAGGGGGCGACGCAGGTTTGATCCCTGGTTGGTTGGGGGACTAAACTCCCACAAGCCGCGAGACACAGCCAGAAAAAAAGAAAGAAAGAAAGAGAGAGAGAGAGAGAGAGAGAGAGAGACAAAGAAGGAAAGAAAAAAAAGAAGGTAATGGAGCTGAAGTGTGAACCCAGGTCTCCTGGATCACAAGCTAGTGTTTTTAACTCTATATACCCAGATATCTCACTGCACTATGAATATCTGGTTGACCTAAGGACTCTCAGGGTCAATTAATAACCAGGGTGGAGGGATTGTTAGTCCCTGACTTCTTACTGCCAGAGCCTTTTCAATTATTTTTTAATGACCAACACATGTGTCAACATACAACCTACTTCCAACAGTTAAAGGATATAACATAAATTTTCCATAATCATACTCTTGGATTCTTTCCCCTCAAAGTCTCACAGACTTTCAAGAATGTCTAAAGGACCCTCTGAAAGTTTTCAGCCAGGAGAGTTTTTCCTTTTCCGTTGATTCTAAAACAGTTAGTTGACTTCTCTCCTTCCTGGAAGCCTTTTCAAGTCATTACAAATAGCATTTATCTTTATAGTTCTCAAGTGACCTTTAGAGCAAACATCTCTTTCTTCTTCCTGGGATGGGTTCTGACATCATTCTCCGGGAACACAAAGACCTCCACTAGATTGATTTATCCTGCTGAGGCTTTCGAAAGGGTCTCTTCTTCGCTGACCGTGTCTTAATTCAAACTTCAGGGGAAAGATATTGAGCAATGCTTCTCTTCTCCTAGTTTTCCTTGAGGTTATTATTTTTTGTTAAGTCACTTATTCTAACCTCTGCTTGGAAAACTGTATTGTCCCCAGTCAAAAGTACGGCTTTCTATCTTTTAGCCAATTATTTCTTATCTTTGGCTACTCCTGCTCCTTTTTAATTCAAATCAGCCAGCATCTGTTCCCAGGATTCAGTGCCAAGGTACCACCCAGCCTAGAGAAATGACTCTTTGATCTTTTTCTTTTGCCTCTACTTGGTACCACACGTTAGTTATCATCCCAAAGTCTCCCACATTTCCGTGATGCCCTCTGCAAAGTTACTCGGGATTTAAAAAAGAAAACTTGAAAAGGAGAGCTAAGAAGCTTATTCATATTAAACACTGAGCTGAAGTAGCCACATGCTGTGTGATTTTCTCTGTTTGCTCTCTTCTGCCTAGATGTCGTGTGGCTTAATGGGGGGAGATGTGCCAATTTAGCACAGAGCAAAGGGGTTTTCAAAATCGGCTCCTACCACATCGTGGGGCCTGGTAAGTTTTCTAGGTAGCTCTTTCATGTCCTGGGCATAATGGTGGAGGCCACCGTAGGTCAAAATTAATGTCAGGAGAGTGACACAGGCAACACCTTTCTTACCAAGAACAGTCTCATACTCGCAGTTACCTTTCCTTAGCTTCTTGGGGCAAACAGGTACCCCCTTAAATAGAGCCAACAATGGCTTTACAGTTTTACACTGACATGGAATTTTGGTCCAACGTTTGAAGAAAATCTTCTATTTATGCATGATGGTTCTTCTGAATTCTAAATCACAGCTACAGGCATTTTTAAAGTGAGAGTTATGTAACACACATATGATGGAATAAAACAGTTCTGAAAAGTGCTGGAAAGGACTTTTCAGTCACTCAATCATTCAATCAACAAACATTTATTTAATGCCTACTCTGTGTCAGATACTACATTAGACCCCAGCAATACAGCAGCAGGGAAAACAGACACAGGCCCTGTCTACCTGAGGCTTAGAGCCCAGCTGATACCTTCTGCTAACACAACAGTAGTTTGTATATGAGCTGTGGCTTTTCTTAGGTTTAAAGCTTGTCACTTGCCTTAAAACCACGTAAAAAGGGTAATTCCCAGGGAAATACCGTGTGAAAAGATTCTGTGATTCCTAGGGAGACTTTATGTCCTGGCATTTTTTTTTAAGGAGTTGACCTTTTTAACCCAGAGCCATGCACGTGAATAGATTAATCCCTTCGATGGTGTGGAGAGCAGTGGTCAGTATAAAATAAGGGTTGGCAAGCTACTGCCCATGGGTCAAATCCAGTCCGCCGTCTGTGTTTATATGGCCTGAAAGCTAAGGGTAGTTTTGACATTTTTCAATGCTCGAAAGAAAAAGTCAAAGAAAGAATAATATTTTGTGACATGTGAAAACTATATGAAATTCAGATTCCATTGACCATAATAGTTTCACTGGCACACAGTGGTGCCCATTCGTTTATGTATTGTCTCTGGCTGCTTTTGTGCTACAATGGTAAGAGTTGCAACAGAGACTGTACAGTCTAAAAAGCCTAAAGTATGCCTCATCTGGCCCTTTAAAGAAAATATTTTCTGACCTCTGGTCTAGAAGACTTTCTGGTGCTGACTTCACACTGCATGGCTATAGTCATCTGTTGAGATGCTGAGAGACCCACTAACCCCAAACAGCCTTTTCCCTCTATATGTTGTGAAAAACAGGGAAAGGTATAAGAAGAAACAAAGAATGACAAGTTTGGATTTTCTTAAGCCACAAACTTGGGTAGGCAAGAAATATAACGTTATTTTCTGTAATGAAACTTAATGTGCTAAATGTCAGAATATGCAATCGTAATCATTTCTATAAAACCTCTGTGCTTTCTCATTTCTCAGTCGTTTCATCTCAAAGTTCAGTTAATCCTGGATTTTCTCTACCGTCCTCCTTCTCCCCCAGCGTGCATGGCATCCTGGCAAAGGCTGCCTCTCTTGAGATGTATCCCATCTCTGGTTGCTGGCATCCCAGGGGTGTCCGTGACCCCGTCTGGTCAAGCTGCTTTCAGCTCCACTGTCCCTCTGTTACTTCTGCCAGATACTTGCGGGGTCGATCAGCACTCTGCTGTTCCTGAGCCCTTCTGGAGTTCCATGGTGCCTCCAAGTTTTCTCTGGGGCTGCTGGGGATCAGCAGACCACCCCCGGATGCTGGGACGGGAACCAGGCCTGTGTAATACTGTCCTTACACGTGATAACGCCCTCCTTCCTCTTCACACAGCCAGCTTCTCAGATGGAAACACCCCCAGGCCTGCTATTGCCCCACCGGCAGGGGTGGTGGAGAGCTGGATAGGTTCTCTTTCAGGGCTGTGCTCTGAGGCGGGCAGGGAGGAACAGGTTTCTGCTCGATAGGCCTTTCAGAAAGGAGCAGATTTGTCTTTCCCAGCTCTGCGCATGTTCCAGCCAGCTCAAGTCAGGCCTATGGGCTCTGTTTGATTCAGCAACTTTGGGCTCTGGTTAGGCCAGATGGAAAATCAGTCCTGGAAAAACGAAAATGCGAAACACCAAGGCAGAAAAGGTCATTCAACCACTCATATATCTAAACACACTAAGTCCATTGAAGGACTTGCCAGGAAAATGTTATTTGCAGTCTTCTCTGTGGGTTGAATTTATCTTTACTGCTAAGTAGTCAAGTTGAATTAGTTCCAGAACCAGACACAATTCGACCCTTTTTCCTTGGGAGTTACCCCCATCTCTCTGTCAGGGACCTGGCTACCTCATCCCAAGGACTGGCATTTCCCAGGTTAGGACTCGTACAAGATCTTCATTTTAGATATCCAAATTGGGTGCCACTTAAGTTTCCTTTTCTCGGTTAAATGAGTCATTGGCTCTTTTCTGCTACCCCTCGTGAAGGATGAGAAACAGTTACTCGAGACTGCACTTTATTTCTCTGGGTTCTGCTTTTTGAAGATGGTAATTTTTCTGCATCTTATGAGCCACCTTGCCCTGAAGCACAGCCTCATCTATCGTCCTGACCATTCAAGTTTGGAGTTTTGAAAGATATATTGTAGAATGGCTTACAAGGAAGAACATACCTATCTAGGCAACATGGGTGGCCAAATTGACCCTGGTGTCAATGCAGTGGTTGAAATAGGCATGGGAATGCCCACGCCTCTGTAATATTACCGCAATTATGAGTAGGGGTAAAATACACAATGTTCTAGAGCATTCTCCAAGCTTTTATTGACAAGCATCATAGTTTCCATCCTATAGAGATAGGAGCAGAGTAGAAGAGAGCAGTCCGACGTATTTCCCATCTGAAGGGCATAGTGGAAATTGATTGCTAATTTTTCACATGGAAACTACTTATTTCCCCACATTGGTTGTATAAATAAAGACAGGTGCCCTGAGGCAGATCCCTTCAGGACAGAGTGAGAGAAACCTTTCTCAAACTCCCTGTGCCAGTCTTGATATATAATCACACATTCTTTGATATGCTTCCTTTCAAGAGGTGGGGCTTGGCTCCCCTCTCCTTGAGGGTGACTTAGTAACTGGACTTAGTAACTCACTTCTAATGAATAGAATACGGCAGGTGTGACCTTGTGTCACTTACAGAGACTTGAACATAAAAGGTACTATGGTTTCCTCCTCCCTCTCTCTCTCGGGTCACTCGCTCTGGAAGATGCCAGCTGTCATGTATGTCATGAGAACACTTAAGCGGTTCTATGGAGAGGCCCACATAGTGAGAAGCTGAGGTCACCTGCCAACAACTGATGAGGAACTGTGGGCTCCTGCCAACAGCCACATCAGCGAGCCACTCTGGAAGCAGATTCTTCAGCCCCAGTTAAGTCTTCAGATGACACAGCCCTGGGCAACATCTTGACGGCAACACCATGAGAGACCCTGAGTCAGAGCCACTCAGCCAAGCTGTTCACAAGTTCCTGACCCACAGAAGCTAAGTTATAATAAATGTTTGTTGTTTTAAGCTATTACATTTTAGAATAATTTGTTATGCAACAATAGATAATTAATAAAGTTCCCCTTTGAGAATATTTCATTATGGTGAAGATCTTAGTATATGTGTTATTTATGACCTTTATGTTTACTGGTCATAAGAAATAACTAGTCAGCTTCACAAGGAATAGAGCTGATAAAATAAATTACCATGTTAGCTTATACCCGAGCCACCTGAACCTGACCGGACGTGTTCCTAGATAATTGAGTGGATACACACAGATATTCCTCCATATGGATCACTTGAGTGGACAAAGGGGAAGCAGGGTCCAGGTTTATCAATGCTACTTCACGGTGATGGCAGAGGCAAGAAGATATTGTGATGGTTTTCCAATATGCCTGCAAATTCTTTGACACCTCTCCCACTGAGAGCATGTGTCTCTGTCCCCTCCCACGGAATCTGGGCCAACCACAGTGACTTGTTTATCACCAGTAGATGGCTCAGCTGACAGCCCCAGCTGAAGTTCCAGCTGACAGCCAGTATCAACTACCAGCCACAAGAATGAAGACACCTCCCGGTGATCTCTGCCCCCAACCAGCGAGGCACTCCCAACTGTCAAGTCACCCTCAACTTGGGTCTCCCAACTTGAGGTCCCAGATATCACAGAGTAGAATTCCACGAGCGTCACAAAATGGTTGTTTTATGCCACTGAAGTTTGGGGTGGCTTGTTACATAGCCGTAGTAACCAGAACAGACATGTGAAAACCGGTTTTCTTCATCATTCAACTTAGTTGAAAACAATCCAATTCAGAGACGAGAACTAGTTAGCCAACTGAGTTTAAGTGATGGCCTGTAGTGGACTTAACTTCAGGGTAAAATATAGTAGGAGGGTGGTAACAGGAGAGACACGGTATGGTTTTTACTCTGTTGTAGTTTTTGCTGCAAATTGCAGTTATGTGAGGAGAGTATTGAAAAGCTTGTTAGGCAGACGTATCGAGATAGAAACAGTGAGGATAAGTTTCATCTTAGAGGCTTCCCCACCCACCCCTCACCCCCCAGTAAAAAAGTTTGCAGTTGTTCAAATTTTCAAACACAGAGAAATACATCTAACTATTCAACCACCCAGAACTCATCCTAGCTTACCATTTTGGGACATATTTTCTTCAAATCTATTTTGAAATAAGAAATCAGCAGTTAGGTACATTTAGAGCTCGCCATTCCCACCCAATTCCAATTTATCCCATCCCAGAGGTAACCGCTATCCTGAACTTAGTGTTTCTTCCTTGCCTCTGCCTTCTAATTATTTTAAGAACAAATAGGTCTGAGAGGTATCTTACAGTTGCAGTTTTTTTGAGAGCCAGTTTTAATGAGATTGTCATCAATACATACGTTGATTTCATTAAGACATGAAAGACAAACATTTGCTATCTCACCAATGGATTGAAATTCCTAGGATACGTGCTCTCCATCTAGTGGTAAAAATGGGATAACTGTAGGTGCGCATATGTCTGCTGTAGAGGAATAAAGACATATAAAGTGACTTCTATAGATGTGACACTCTTCTCGACTCTGTGAAGAATCCAAAGATGAACAAAACACAGACTCTGGCCCTCAGCGTTCACAATCCATAGACTATTTACCACGTGCTCAACAACCATACGAGGAGTACGGAGGCTCAGAGAGGCCAAGGCACTTTCTCAAGGTCATACAACTACCAAAAGGCAGAACAGCGATGCAAACTCTTACCATTCTGACTGCAAAGCCCACTCTCTAAACTGCAAAGCTTGATAGTACTTTAACACATTATTTTTATATTAAAACAAACACAGATTTCTTATGAAGCGGAATGCAAATTTTGATGAATTGTAAGGTTTAAAGAGGAGAGTCTTCAAATAAACTCCGCCTGTTTCTTGGGTGGCCCCATAATCTCAAATTTAGGAATTTCTGCCTTTAGGGGGAAAAAGTTCTGCCTGGGGATGGCCTTCTAGCATAGAGTAGGAAATGAACAAGGCACTTCAAAGACCACTAGCAGCCATGATGTTAAAAATTGGCACTGACCAATCAGAGCAGACGCTGAACATAGCAACTAGCTCAGCGATGACTATGCTTATGTATCCTAGATAAGGGAAAGGGAGCAAAAGAAGGGCGAGGGTTTAACAAAGGATCCACTGGAAATTCCTTTAACGTGTCCCACACCTGTTCTTCCTCTTCTAGTCTCCTGCCCCCATTAGTCTCCCAAATGAGAAACCTTGAGGTCATCCTCCACTTAATTTCTCGATTGGATTAGAATCCAATCTTGATTTCTTCTACTTATCTCATTGGTCTCCTGGTCCCACTTAGAGGGATAGAGAAAGACTATGGTGTGCGTGGGGCAAAAAGCCAAGAAGATATGAGTCTATTGGGAAGGGAAGTTTCTGGACGGAAGAACGGGACAGAATTAGTATGGGCATTGTTTGGGCAAGGAAGGTGGTCATCCCATAGTGAATGAGGAGGAGAGCACTAGAAGGTAAAGTCCGAGAGCTAATCAGAGGCCAGGCCGTGGAGGTCACGGAAGGCCTGCTGCGTGGCTTCTGTTTTAGTCTATGTGCACTAGGGAGCCAGGGAATTTTAGGTAGTAGGGAGGGGCATGTGACAAGATATGATTTGTGTTTTCTAGAGATTACTCTGGCTGTGACACTGAATTCAAGGGTGGCAAGAATGGAAGCAGGAAGACAAGGGGCTTTTACGATTGTAGAGGAAAGAGATGGTGCTAGTGTGGACAGGAGCAGTATTGGACACTGAGGCAAGAGAGTAGATTTGGGATGTGGTCTGGAGGGAGAGTCTACAGGGAATCACCTGATATTATCTAGTCCAAATCCTTTACATTACAGAGGAGGGAACTGGGGTTCAGAGAAGCAGTGTCGAGTCACCATCTACAAATGACAGAACCACCACTGTGACGTGGGCCCTTGACTTCCAGCCTAGAGCACTTCTCATTGTAGCACACTACTTTATACATCTTTTTTATGTATGTGTGCCTTTATCTCTCTCACCAGATTATACAGTTCCTGAAAGCAGAGAAGTTGCCTTATATTTGAATGATTGAATCGTTCAACTTTTATTTTGCAAAGGCTCCTGGCAAGCCACGTGTAGATGAAGTGTTATAAGACGTAGTCCGGCCCTCCCGGGATCACTCAACCTTAGGCACGTGGAGGGAGCTCTTTGACATGGCTTAACTTAAAATAAAGTTGAAAAGTAGAGAACGGTTTCAATCTACATAAAGCAATATCCCGTTGACATTTAGACTCCGAGAGAAATTCAGAATTGCTTAAGAGAAGGGGAAATGCTAGAGGAAACCCACATTAGCTCTTCATGGACAGTAACAGCTCTTGCATGAACAGTCCCAACTGACCCTAAATTTGACAGTGTTTGCATAATCTCTTTCCCCAGCACTAAACTCAGGGAGGAGCTTTACATGGCCCTAGTAGAGGGTCCACACACCCTCCTCAAGACTTGGCAATGGAGACCATTCATGGTGAATGAATGACAGATAACCCCAGGGAAACTCTCTTTTATCAATCCTGCCTTCAGAATGGTAAAACAGCATTGGCTGGGCCGTCACCTTAGGAGGTGTTTTTTTCCAGAAGGATATGCAGGGCCAGGTGGAAGCCCAGGGCAAAGCAAACCAAAGGGCTGATTTCTTATAATTCATTCTGGCTTAGACTTCAGACTAAAATAAAGGGAAGGGGGAGAGAATTTGACTTTGTATGTTGTTCGATCTGATTCACTAAGATAAGGGAGCAAAGAAGGATTAAGTTATAACCAGGAATAAAGAGTGTTCATTTAACCCAACCATATCCCATGTTATCTCATTCAGGAGCCCAAGCTTGATAGGTAACAACTGGAGGGATGTGCAGATTCAGCCCAGCTCAGGGTACCCTTCCCATCTGGCGTTAGTTGGCAGAATCCAATGTGGCCATCTGGAAAACCACTAATAAAAGGATGTCAGTTGATTTCAGAGAGCATGCCAAACACCTGTGTCTATTATTAATCATGAAGTCATTGAAAATTACCTTTGAATAGCTCAGGTACTAATGATGAGTGAATTTAAGATCACTCTCTATACCTTAGAGCAGTCATCCTTTATCTCCGTCTGTGCAGTGTCGGGGAAGGCCCTCCTTAGGACAGATCTGTTGTCTGTGCTCGTAGCTTCTCATTCCGTTTCCTTCTCCCTCCCTCTCTGGCATCTGGTGCCTTCTTGCTGCAAATAGGGTTTCTGGAGCTCCCTGACCGGATCTGCCCACCAAACAATATCCAGTGTCCCCCAATTATTCCTTTATTCTCCACTGATTCCATTAATCCTCCCACTTCCTCAGAACACTGATCTCACACATTTGTTTGATGGAAAGCAATGTGATTGAACTTATTCATGCTACATGGTGGATGACTTAATGCGTGAACTTGTCCACCCTTCAAACGGATAGATCCTGATGGTAGAATGTTGGAGGAACAAGGGTCACGCCCGAGCATGTCTAGCATTGTCATGCGCTCTTGTTTTTCATCACCCTTGTCATCACAATTTGCAATTATAAATTGCATAATTAACTGATTCTTTTCTTTTTTTCAATTAGATGACAAGCTTTGAGAGGGCAAGGCCTACGTCTATGTGCATTTCTCAGCCTAAAGCACCAGGACCGACACAAAGCAGGAGTCTAATAAGCAGTCGTTGTGCGAATGAATGAACAAACAAATGAACTAAATAAAATGTCAAGTACACGTGAGATAAACCTTTCTCACATCTGCTCCCAAGTGCAAACATTTTTTACAAACCAGTGACACAGGCTCAAGAAAATGAAAAGATTCTTGTAGGGAGTTGAAAAATTACCACTGTTTTGTTTAAAAATATAGCACTGTGTACAAATTTCTTTCCATTAAAAAAAAAATGGAGACTAGAGAAAGAAGACTAGAATGGAAATTCCTTTCCATTGAGGCTGACAGGTTTCCAGGAAGCGAGTCCCAATTAGTCAACACCTTTTACTTGCAGGACACCATTCCTCAGATCAGAAAATGAATCAATACTATCCTTTCCTCATTCTGTCCCCTCTGCTCTGATGAGACAAAGGATTTGGAAAGAGAACAGCCAGCCTGAGCCTTGTGTTTTCAGCTCTCCTGCTGACATCTACATCCCCTGCCCCTCTCATGCCCATCCCCACCCAACACAGACCCTCTTTTTCTAACCATTTCATGCTCCTCCTTCTCTGGCTTTCTCAGTGATGAGACACAGGAATAGGAAGTTGGATGTGAAATTTGCCGGTTTCGCACAAGGCTCAGCCTGTGCTGCAGAAGAGTCCTTGTTCTGCCTGGGTTTTTATGAAAATGAGATAAAATAAGTAAAAGTGCCAAGTGCCTTGTAGGTACTCAAAACATGCAAGTTTTTTTCCTCCTTCCTTCTTGGTTCATAAAATACTCATGAACCACAGCTCTCCAGCCAGGATTTCTCTTTATCTTCTGGCCTAAAAGGGAGGCCAGAATGTTTGTAATTCATTACACTGGAAGACAGTGAACTGGAGTTAGAAATGTGTATATGTGACGGGGCGCTAAGAAACTTGAAGTGGCAAGAGCCTGTAATTCCCTAGATGGCGGGCTTCTTCAAAAGGGTGATTTATCTTTAAGGTATCACTCAGGTGCCTTTTTTATACTCCTACTGTTGCTATGGAAATCACCCCTGTAAGAACGCATGCAAATGTAGAATATATTGCCAGATGCATGAATGGGGGTGTGTGTGCAAGCGGCAGGCATGTTGACACTTGTCAATCTCCAGCTTTGGACCTGAAGGAAGAGAAGGAGAAGGTGGTTGAAGAAGATAGAGAGGGTGCTGTGAGCCAGACACCACCACTGATATCTCAGCCTGATAGATCCCGAGAACTAGAATCTCCAAGTCTCCACTCTACTACTTAGGGTGACCATTCTGTCTGTTGTTTCAGCGTTCCCATTAATAGCATCTCCTCTGACTGTCCACACCATCCTGGATTAGTTGATAAACGAAATAGTCACATGATCACCACAGAAGCTAATTTCCCCCATGAAATGGAAGAAGCATTGCTGAAGTGATCCCATGAGATCTATGATAATATTTTATGTACAGGACTGAAGTCATTTATTAAGCTATTTTCTGGGTCCAAGCCAGCTCTTCCCTTCTTTGCAATTCTATCAATTCTATCCAACTGAGTCACTGTGGCTCCTCCCCTGCCCCCACCAAGAAAAGAAACAAATTGTCTATTACCATTTCACAAGGAAAGAATCAAGTTATGTTGAGCTGTGGATCCTGGGAGTCAGGCTCACCCACCAGGGAAGCAACTAGATCATACGTGTTAGCCTTCCAGATTACATATTTCAATTTGTGCCGCAAGAAACAAACAAATTGCTGCCTATCGTGAACACTTTGAGAGTGTGTCATTCATGGTTTCTAGTGGTGAGCAATTTAAAGAAAAAAGGACACTGGGAGCATTACACAATCCTTGGGGAAGGCTGGAGAACCAAGTTGAGAAAATGAGCAGAGGCACAAAGTGTAGCTAGGCAGCCAGTCCTCAGGCGAGATCAATGCCACAGAAGTTGTCCAACATGGACACTGCTGGTGGGCTGTGGGGCACTGGACCCCACTGGAGGCACCAAGGCCATGGCTGCCTCTACAGACTGGATGTTGCTGCTGTCTCTGCTGCCACTGCCAGAATGGATAATTCGTGACCCCTTCATCTTTGCCTAATTAGCTTCTGATTCTAAGTCTCAGATGTGTGCATTTGATGGGCCACACCTAATTTGGGTGCTTACATTCTAGCTGCAAGAGAGGCTGGAAGAGGGAAGCTCTTTTCAGCTTCTATAGGAGGAGGTGGGTTCTGTCTCCCACCAATTTCAGGAAAATAGGAGGAAAATTCAAATGTTCTATAGCGAAAAAAATGTCTGCCACACGGGGAGACGGTGAGTATTCAATCTGAGATTGTCAAGGACCTCTATATATAATCTTTAGAAATAAGATCCCTAAAAGTCTATTGAAATTGAGGTCAAATGTTTCCAATGAAGCCTTAAAGCAGGGGTCCCTCAGGTTTTAAAAAGAGGAGATAATTTTCAATTATCCAAGGGTTTGGATCTAATGCTAACAGAGGAAAGGGGAAGGAGGAAGAAAGGAGGCTGATTAAAATTCTTAGAGGCAGGGGGGGTTCACAGTTCTGGATGGAGGAGGGGGCATCGTTGTTAAATTTTGTGCTATCACCTGCTAGAAATCCCAAGCAAGCACAGAGAAGGGGTGGGGTTGTTGAGGTAGCAGAATGGGAGGGTACTGAGTCAGGAGACACAGAATTCCTCCCACAGTGGGGTGGTCAGGCCGTGACCTGCAGCAGGGGAGAGGAATGCCATGGGGAACTTTGGGCCACCTGGAATGGTGTCCTCAAAAAATCTTGAACACCTGGGTGCTGCATATAGCAGGTTGTGACTCAGAGGTATCCTTGAGGAAAGGGGACACATAGATGATCTGAAGCAAAGCAAACCAAAACCACCTAACCAAACAAACAGGAAAGCTCATCTAATTATGGGATAGGCCAGCTGTCAGGATGAGAAAAGTTGCCAATGTGTCATTCTGGCTGCAAGTGATAGAAACCCATCACTAATTAACAGGCAATAGAGAATTTATTGAAAGGATAAGGGGCTGCCTCATATAACTGCCGACACAAGGGGGAAGGGGCAGTTGGGCCCCAAGGATCAAATGTCTCCAGGACTCTCTGTCTCTGTCTCTCATCTCTGTCTTGTCTGAAGAGAGAAGTTATCACTGCCTTGAACTGTAGACCATCATCTTCAGGCTAGCGGGGACAAGATTGCTCACAGGGTTAAGGTCCTGCCCTGTGGCTTCTACCTCTAGAGGAAAGATGACCCTCTTCTTTTAGTTTTGGTTCTGTAGACATACTCTAATGAGCTGGCCCACCCAGGTTAGGTATCTCAGTTCAAAATTATGGCAATTTTAAAGGACAGTTGCTAGTCGTGAGCAAACTGCTAACATTTTAACCTACCCCTATGGTAACTGATTGTGGATAGGAAGGCGGGGTCCTGACGCATGCACCTAGGGCTCATTGTTCCCCTGGATCTGTCAGTGATTCAAGGTACAGGGCCATGGAACACAGACGTGACTGCTTGGGTCCCAGCTCCTGGAGTCAGGGCTTTTATCAGAGAGAGGAAAGCCCTGACTCTCACAGAGAATCAAGTGATTCTCACAGAGAATCACTATGAGTTCCAGTTGGAGTCTGTTACATCCAAGAATCTGCATGGGAATTTGAGCTCAGAGCCTTTTCCTGGGAGAAAACAGGTAATACCCTGTCATGCTGTTCCCAATAAGGGAGCTGACTTGAAAGAAAGACACGGCTGTGAGCATCTCAAGGGCCAGGACAATGCCTATACACCTCTGGGTACATCACAGGGCCCTTGTGGGTGCTCCATGATGGTGGGGTTGAAGGGAGCTTGTCCCAAAAATTCCAGGGAAGTACAGGCAACTGCCCATTGTGTGTACCTTACAATGGGGGAGGAGCTCAGGCGTAAGGGGCGTCTGGGGCAGGGTTAACATGCACCAAGTGCCTTAAGAGCATAGGAATCATGATTGTGGTGGTGGTAATAGTGGTCAGGTTCTCATTCCACGCTCAACTTATCCCAAGTTTCCACACCTCCCTCCACGACATGGCAGCTGTCTGACTGGTTTCACAAGGGGCTGGCTGGGAACTGGCCAAATATAAAGTGAGTTTCTCTTTCCTGCCTACTGCTCACCCCTAATGTACCTGAGGCCACACAGTTCGCATTTGAAAAGCAAAAGACAGAGAACAGACTTGTGGCCAAGCGGGCGGGGGTGGGAGAGGGAGTTTGGGATTAGCAGATGCCAACTAGTATATATAGAATGGATAAACAACAAGGCCCTACTGTATAGCACACGGAACTATATTCAGTATCCTGTGAGGAACCATAATGGAAAAGACGATGAAAAAGAATATGTACATATACATGTATAACTGAGTCCCTTTGCTGTACAGCAGAAGGTAACACAACATTGTAAATCAACTGTGCTTCAATAAAATAAAAAATGAATTAAAACAGAGGGGCTTCCCTGGTGGCGCAGTGGTTGAGAGTTCGCCTGCCGATGCAGGGGACATGGGTTCGTGCCCCGGTCCGGGAAGATCCCACATGCCGCGGAGCGGCTGGGCCCGTGAGCCATGGCCGCTGAGCCTGTGCGTCCGGAGCCTGTGCTCCGCCAACGGGACAGGCCGCAACAGTGAGAGGCCCGCGTACCGCAAAAAAAAAAAAGAATTTCAAAAAAGAAAGAAAAGCAAAGAGCCGTGATGAACCACACGGTATTTATGTTCCAAGCAACCGCCCTGAGAGATTCTTGATGGAGTTGACTTAATCACACTGTTGTTTTGATATCTTACAAACCAAGCCACAATTTGTAGTTTGGAAAAAAGTCAGTGTTCATTTCCCTGATCTGATGCTTTCTGATGTCAGCTCTATCTCCCAACCTGGCCTGGCTTTGCGGAAACCAAACCCCAAAGAGAAGCATTTTGCTGTTACATTTGTAGTGCTTGTAGTTCACAGTGACTTTCCAAACAGAACTGGATAATTGGAGAAGGACAGGTAGAAGCTCCTGAAAAACTCTAGTCCAGTTTATCCTTTACTGCTCATGGGAGTTGAGATTGGCATCCGCCTCCTGAGTTACATGTGCCCCCAAACATTATATATGAAGTGATGGTTTAGGAAACCAATCACATGTTCCATCCAACTCTCTCTATATAATGAGCCATGGTCTGACAGCCTTCTTCTACGGAAAAGTAAAGCTACATGAGTGGATTCAATTGCCATTTGTTGCTTGGAAATACCTCAGGTTTATCCTTTGTTATTTCTACTTTTACTCATTCTTGATTTAAGAAATTAAAGTTTCTGACTTTTGGACACATTCTTGTTTTAAGAAATTAAAGCTCTGTCCTTTTAGGGATATATGTCAACATATCAACGGCCTTTTCACATTCTTTGATAATGCCGATGTCATCAGAATTTCAAGAGCTGAAGCAGGGAACTGCATTTTGAAATGAACGCCACGTGAGCAGTCAGGCAGAGAGCCAGAACCTTCTGATGAAGAGGATGAAAGCAGAACTCTGGTGGAGAGAGTTTCAATCCCTGTTACAGTTCTGATCTTCTTCTCCACTTTCCCAGCCTCCAAGGACTGGAACAAAGGTGGTGTCATATTCCCGGGCATGCTGCCTGCCACCACACTTTTAGTGTACGCACCGAGCTTTCACTCTTCCTGTCCCCACCCTGACAAAGCATGCCTCTCACAGTCATTTTCTCTCCACCAACTTCCCTGTGCGGGTGAGAGAAAATCAGATTACACACGAAAGTCTAAACATCATGCTTCCCCATTGGCTTCCTGGCACCCAGTGTCCTGTTCAGGCTGAGAGACTTCCTGTTTGGAAATCAAATGTATTGGCCACCTCATTGGCTGTATTTTTAAATTTATTTTTAACTGATATAATCAATACATTCAGTTTGCCAGCCCATGCATCTGAGCGCATTCCATGTATTTGTCTTTGTTGAAGATTTCTCTTTCATGTGAACAATAATGGTTAAAATTAGGAAGTTATTCGTATTGGACATTTTTTACATCAGGAGAAGCACAGACATGTCTCTGGGAGCCCCGCATTTCAGAACAGTTAGCGGCATGTAGAAAAGTATCCAAGAAGCTATTTCATTTCCATGGCAGCCAGGACCCAGACGCCGAAGCTTTATAGATTAAAATCAATGCCTGAATTGCATTCAGAAAGTCTGAATTGCCTGTCAGACTTCAGGACCACAGTGCAATGTGATAAATGAGGTGGAGAGCCTCATCCAGGCGAGGGAGTGCGAGCCGCATTAGCGAGCACTTCTGTGTCTCTTTCAGAGCAAATACCAAGTGGAATGAATTACTGGGAAACAGCAAATGAATGTCAAGAATTTGAGATGCGGGGGTTATAATTTACTAATTACTGGGAAAAGATGAACACAAAGTCAGTGTGTGAAAGAATGTGGTGGGGGAAAGGGTAGAGCGGGGGAGACAAAGAAAGTGAGCAGGGTGGAAGGCTCTTATCTTCTGTCCTGGTAAAATGAGATGGATTTGAGAGGAATGGATACCTGGTTCAACTCCCAGACGGGTCACTGCCAGTCTGGGTCATAAATTGCAACGAGCATTAAATGAGATACATATATAAACACCTAGGCTACTGCCTGACACATAGTTGGCAGTCAGTAAATGTTCTGTCTCCCTCTCCCCAGCCCCCATCCTATTCCTTTCTTATTTAGTACAGGAATCGCAACACTTAAGCATAACTGATTTTGCTCAACTATTCAGTGTTGGAGAGTGAGACTCACTGCCTCCTATAGCAGGTCATCAACATTTAAAGACAGCAAAGCACGGATGGAAGGATGGAACACTGAGAAATTCACAGAGACGCCTTCACAAAGACTGGGTTCACTGTAAAAGTGCATGATAACATGACTTTTGATGCTGTCCTCTGCGCATTGGTGCAGATCTGTCCAAAGGCAAAACATTCTCTAGTGTGCTGAGTCCAGGGGGAGCTGGGCACGGCAGCCCATCACCCCGGGGGCTCCTAACAGGGCTGCAGCTTCAAGCAGCCAAGATAGGGACTCCTTGGGGTCTCTTGGCCTTGTGGGATAGGAAGGATGCTGTCTAGAGAGGAACCATGGAGTAAATGAGCAAGACCTGCAATGGAAGCCAAGAGATGCTTGTCCTGGCTCATCCACCAACAAGTTGTGGGAAATGATGGGGTCAGACCAGAGCGCCATTTCCCAAACTAGTTTTACTAGTTCTTTATGAGACTGTGATAGAAATGGCTTGTTTTTTCCCAGTATCCACTGCCCTCTTCTGGGTAAGAGTACCCTTGATTTTTAGCTATAAATATGGCTGCTGAGAATAGAGACCACATCCCCCAGACTTCCTTGCATCTTTGCCATGTGATGAAGTTCTGGCCAATGAGATGAAAGCACAGGTAGTATGTGCAACTTCTAGGCAATGTCATTGGAAAGGAGAGTGTGTATGACCTTCTTGTGCCCTTCCTTCTTCCTGCTGGTTTATATGAGTTTGCTATGGTTGGAACTGGAGCGGCCATCTTGGACCTTGATGAGGGAGCTACATGCTGAGGGGGTAGAACAACACCATCGGAGGAACCTGGGATTCTGACATTGTTAGGAGCCATGCCAACCCTATGTAGACAATATAGATTTCTTTATGTGGAAGGAAAAAGTCATTGTTAGTTTGGATTTCTTTTCTGTGTGTGTGTGTCACTAGAAATTGAACCTAATCTAATAGAGATCTTAATAGATGTTCTACTAAAAAGGGTTCTTGGGTAAATAAATTCTGGAAGTTCTGTATAATATAGACTCTTTTTTTTTTTTTTTTTTTTGGCAGTATGCGGGCCTCTCACTGTTGTGGCCTCTCCCATTGCGGAGCACAGGCTCCGGACACACAGGCTCAGCGATCATGGCTCATGGGCCCAGCAGCTCCGCGGCATGTGGGATCTTCCCGGACCGGGGCATGAACCCGTGTCCCCTGCATCGGCAGGCGGACTCTCAACCACTGCGCCACCAGGGAAGCCCTAGACTCTTTTTAAAGATTTGCAATGCCCCGGCACAAGAGGTCCTCTATTAAGAACCATAATATCTCTTATGAACTTCTCCTGTGAGGCTAATGTTCCACAGCTCCTTTGCAACCCAGAGTGTGGTCCATGGGCCAGCAACATCAGCATCACCTAAGAACGTGCTAGAAATGCAGAATCTCAGGCAACCCTGGACCTACTGAGACAGAATCTGCATGTTTAACAAGGTTCCCAGGTGATGTATCTGCACGTTAAAGTTTGATAGGCACTGCTACTGATTACAGTATGGAAAACGGTGTCCTGTGATCCTAGATTCTGGAACAAAAGCAGCCACTTCCTGTCGGGGGGTATACCTGGAGCCGCAGGAGCCACAAAACGGTCCTGAAATGCCTGTTGATAGTGGGCCTGAGGCTGCCACTATCAACTCCATGAATCCTCTGGACAACTTCAGCCCTAAGCCTTGAGTCATTTTCAGGGCCAGGACTTCCTGGGTGACACTGACTGAGCCAAGAGTCTGTAGCAGCATCTTACTCATCTGCACCCTGCTGCCTCTGCTTCTGTAGGGATTACGGGGCTGGAGCCGGCCTCTGCCAGAGTGGTCCCTGCTGCTGCCACACAACTCTGGGATCCACCTCTGCTCTTCTCGGCAGATAACACCTGGACCCACAGGAGAGGTGAGAAGGGGCTTCCAGGAGACCCAGTGCTACTCGTCAGGGCCTCCGGAGCAGCTGGGGGGCAGAGCACCTGTCAGTCCTTTTCAAGCTCACACGTGGGCACCTAGTCTGGCCAATCAAAACAGCAGTTAAATTAGGTTATAGTGTTCATGAAACAGTGACCAACTGGATCAATCCCATTTACTTTCTGTCTCACGGTTTATCTGGTGGTTGTATGTTAGGGGCTGCACAAGGCAGTGGGAAACACCTTGTTCTCTGGAGCCAGACCTCTTAGGTTTGGACCCAGTTTACCATGTGCTGGTTGCACAACGTAGCTCAAGTTACTTAATCTCACCAAGCCTCTGTTTCCTGATCTGTAAAATGGGGGTAAAAATGGCATTTACCTCCTACGTTGGTTGTGAGGATTACATAGGAATGAATGTGAAGCACGTAGACTTGTTCCTGGCACACAGGAAGCACTATAAAAGTAATAAAAATCCATACGTAATGAATAGTAATAAAAGTACATACATATGTATAACTAATAAGTTATTACCATTATATTATAATTTGGGGGGTTAAAATCTAAATCATGTGGATAAAAATCTAAAAATGAGGAATGAATTCTAAATATTGTGTGCGTTGACATCCAGTTTTTCAGCCCTGTTTCTCCCATGGGGTATTAGCTAAACAAACGACTGTCGGTTTCATTAAAGTAGAAGAGAAAATTTGAGCAAGCACTCATTTAATAAATGTCCACTGAGCATCAAGGTGGGCACTGTGGGGAAGGCAGCCATGTAGCAGATGAGGCCCCTGCTCTGTCTTTCTCAGTAGGAGAGAAAGACATTTGCACAAATATCTTCATTCAAAGACAGATGTTGAAAAGGTCTTTGAATTTCATAATATGTTTCATAATATGTTATACGAAAGCAGAAAAGCACATAATTAATAATAAGAAGAATCTGTGCCAGGAATTCTATATGAACTTTAACATACATTATTATTTTGATATTCAAAACAAGCCTACGATGGCAGTATAAATCACACCTCATTTTACAAATCAGTGAGTGGAGCTTCAAAGACATTAAGAAAATTGCTAAGTTCTCATACCTGTTTAGTGAAAGACTGGGGTTCAAACCCAGGTCTGCCTAATGCCAGAGTTCTTGCTTTTTCTATCACACTGGACTGCAAAGGTGAACGAACAGTTCACAGAGAAGGTGACATTTCCACTGGGCTCGGAAAGATGAGCCAAGTTTGCAGCAGAGTTGGGAACTGGAGGAAAGGGGGCTGTGAGAAGCTGATGAGCCTGGGCCACTGCAGAGGGGGTTAGGCTGGCAAGAGAGGAGACCAGGGCTGGAAGAGGTAGAAGACTTATGAAACGTAAAGATGGGAAAGTGGACAGGGGTGACATGGTGGAGGATGTTGAATAAGAGATGGAAGACCCTGGACTTCACAGACCATTGTTAACCACTCCAACGTCTTCAGGAGCATCAAAGAAGAAGAAGGAGTGTTTGTTGGAGACGGGGCTCCAGAGGCCAGAGCGTGAGGTCAGAGGGAATGCTGAGCATACAAGGGAGTGAGGACACAAGCTCCATTTAAAGGCATTCAAAATCTAAAACTCCAAACCAAACCAAAGCACCCACCATCCTTGCAAAGCCAAGTCTGCAGCGAGCCTGGTCCTCCAATGACCAGGTTGCAAATTCTCTTAGGCCGTGGAATCCTAATGAAAAGAGGACACAAGGCTGTAGGCAAAGAGACCTACTGGAGGCCGCGTGTGGAGGAGGATGAGAGACAGAGCAAGGACACTGGCAGTGGGGTAGAGTTGGATGTTAAGATATTTACAAATTCTCCTATAGATTCCTAAACAGCTGGATTTAAAGCCTGGCCCTTCCTCAGTGATCACTTGCAGCGGGGAAAAGAGACATAGTCACGAAGCACTCTCCATAGGTCTGATTTTGAAGCTTCTAAAATTCAAATGGATGGAATTACTTTCTGTAATTCTTGTGATTTAACTGCAAGCAGCCTCCCAGCCTGCGAGGGTGGGGGTGGGAGAGAGGAGAGAGGATGGTTAAATAAAAACAGTTCTATTTTTGGCATGCTTTAATGACAACCTCGTCTTCGAAATATTTTTCATGCAGTGCCTTTTCTGTTCGGTGTCACTGAAAGTGTTTTTAATTTCAAAGAGAGGCTGTGGCATGGGATGTTAATCAATGAAATTCTGGCATGCTTTTCTATGAACGTGGCTCATTATTTATATTTACCAGGGACAGAGATGAGTCCTTAAGTCCAAGCAATATTATCATTCATGCCTGGTTAATAAAGGAAAAAACAGATGTCGTAGGAAATTCATCCTGATGTGGGAGGGAACGAGGGAGAAAGAAGGACCTATTTTAGGTCCCTGGGATATTTCATGGTCCCCAAGGCCTTCCTTATGAGTCACAGGACAGAAATCTGAGGCAGAGAAGGGAGAATAGCTTAGTCGTTTGGACTAAAAAATCAGTTCGGGCTGTAATGCTGGATAATGGTATTTATGTATTCCTTGCTTCAGGGTTTCTGCAATGCTTTCTGTTATGTATGCACGGGATACAGCAAGCGATGCCAGCATTTTTGTTCCTCTGAATTCCTGTCGTTGGACACTGCCAGGATTTAGGGTGGGGTCAGCCCGGGGCCATTTTCGCCCCAATAAAGGTCTGTTTTATTAAAGGCCTGCTTGTCCCTTGCCTGTTTACTGCTGCCTAATACAACACTTTCTTTATCTCTTTTTGGCGCTGCCCCAAAGAAAGCAGAGAGCCTTGCTGCTGCTGAGATCCTAGTTTCTATCTCCGGTCTGGTTTTATGGGATTTAGGGGCTTGAAATGGGGCAAAGCTAGAGCGCAGGATTAAATTTGGGATTAAATTTCGTGTATTCCAGACTGCAATTTAAAGGAGCAGTAATGACGGTGATGACGATGATGATAACGCCGAGGCTTCTGATCTACTTGTTGAGCTGTTTCTCCTGCATCGTTCGGATGAAGAGCTCTGCCGTGTCATTCACATGCTCCCCTCCCTGCTCCTGACGACGAGACTGGTGGGAGATCTGACGGCCGTGAGAAGTGAAGGCTGAACACGAAGGGGGGTCTCCCTGGGAAAACTAGCGGGTAACTTGGGAATGCGAGCTCCGATTCTATCAGAATCATTACCCTGTTCTCACTAGCTTATCTGGTCTTGATAGTCACTGAGCTAATAGGCTGGGGCAGCTGTAAGCAGGGCCGGCTTCCCGAGCATGTGATTACATAGGACTCCATGCTTCAAAGGGCCCTGTGCTTGGCTTCATGTCTGCTGTCACTGTCTTGAAATCTCCTAATACTTTTTAAACAAGGGGACCCAAATTTTCACGGGTGATAGTAAGACCAGAGCTTTGAGCATTCCCCAGTAAGACAACTGATTGTGGAGGGAGCCCCTCTTTGAGGCTCCCCAGTGCTATTCCAATTTTCAGGGGATTAAAGGAAGCATATGGGGCAGTGACAAGTATGAATGCTTGTGAAATCCTGAGATCTGTTCACAGCGGAAGAGCTGGGCTCGTTGATTCGTAGAAAGGCAACGTGTGATGTGGACTTGAAATGACCGCCCCAGCAGAGCTTGGACGTTCAGAGAGGGTGATTGGCAGAGGCAGATGCAGCTGTGAAGTAAAGGAGGGGGAGTATAAAGAGGCTTTGGAATATGCCCTTGAAGAAGTAACTGGAGACTTGGAGAAGCTGTAGAAAAGAAGGGTAAAAGCTGGCTGGAGTTGAGAGGAGAATTCCAAAAGCAAGAATTGGAAACAGCAAGAGTGAGCACACATTAGGGAGATTCCAGAGTGGACAAGAGTTGGTGAGGGCTGGAAATTTGCAGATGGGTGGCTTGCACCTGTCTGCAGATCATGGGGAAGGCAGCAAGGGCAGAGGGGAGGAGTGATGGGGGCAGGGAGGGAGGGATATGGTCTGCAAACTGGCATCACGAAGGGGAGGGTAGAAGAGGGAATGGATAATGTAGAGGATCCAGAGTATATCTGCTAGTCTCCACATCCTCTCACCACCGCCACCAACCCAGCTGGTAAGATCTGAGCAGTGAAGGAGTGACACAGAAGGCGGGTGGTAAGCAATGCTTCTGAGATCTGGTGGGAACTTTCTGGTGCTTGTTACTAAAGCATTTTCTGAATCCCACCCTGGACCTCCACTATCAGCATCCCTCAGGGCCCTGGGATGGGAGGGCAGGAATCAGCATTTTATACTAACATTCCCAGGTAATCCTGATAGTACCAAACATCTGAAAATCAGGAGGATGGAAGAATGCAGCTGGGTGGGGGGCAGCTAAGGCAGATTCTAGAGGCTCGAATGGATGGACAATGGTGCAGAAGCTGGGTTAGAAAGGGAGGGTCATGGGCACAAGTAGCCCAGCCCCTCAAGTGTGAATGATGACCTGAGATGAGTACAAGGTGCATGTGGCACAAAGGGAGGTTCCTGCCAGCCAAGTCCCCACAGGGGCCTCCTGCCAGCCAAGTTCCTGTGTCTCATTGGAAGTAACTGTCTGAGCCTCCCAATCACCAGGGAGGATAAAGAATTTCCAGTGAAAATTATATTCCTGAAAGCTGTACTCTGGTCTATCTTGTTTTAGTTTAGAGGTAGTCAGTTGGTGGAGAGGGTCCAAACAACTCCAGCCCCATGATCGGGGTTTCAGTGTAAAAGGGAAGACAGAGTGAGCTGGGTTTGTAGACCATGCATGGCACTGACTCGGTCCCCAAGATAAGCATCATCATCTGGTCCCTCCTTCCTTCTCCAGCCCTATGCCTTGTTCAAACTCTCCTCACTTAAATATCTAGGAAACTTCCAGGACTTGGCTTGGGCAAAATTCCTTATTGTTCTGGGTCCAGCTTTTCAGTCCTAGATAAACTTGATCTCTCCTTAGGCCACAGATTCTGCCAGCATGAATAAGCTGAAAGGATTTATTCTTGGTTCTTACATTCAGCCTCTTACTCAGTTTCCCTAGCTGCCAGCTTCCTCTTCTCTTTACGATTTCCTTGTAAGTCCTTGTTGATTAATCCCTGTTGGATGTCTCACTAATCTGACTACTGATGATTCCTTCCAGAGAGACTCGTTTTGCCTCTCAGCTGTCTGATCCCTAAAGAACTTCTTAAGGTACCAACCCTCTCACCATCCCCGAATGTTTTTGACAGCACTTTCTCAAACGTTCATATGCAGACATATCACCCGGGAACGCACATGCTGATTTAGTGAGTCTGGGGCGGTAGCCGAGATTTTGCTTTTCTAACAAGCTCCCGGGTGAGGCTGATGCTGGCTGGTCCACAGACCACACTCTGAGTAGCCTGGTTTTATAGGATGAGTAGCTCATAATTCTCTTCCATGTCTTGTTTCATCTGCTCCAGAATTTTTATGGTCTCATCATTCTATTTTAAACATAGCAATAGAAAAATAACCTATCTGCAGTGAATTCAGATTTAATTTTCTTGCTTCCAGTCACATTGATCTCTCCAAACTGACTTCAGACAGGAGAAGGTCTGGGCTGGGGCATTAGCATCCACACACAAGTTTCTACCATTTTCTCTGCATTGTTCTCTCAGGGCTCTGTTGAAAATGTGTTATGCACGAAGCATATTGCGTTATATAGAGAGAAGAACTGTGGGCTGTAGAAAGCTGATAACAGGCAAGCTTCCAGCATTCCTCCAATGCTGCTAGCAAAGCAGCAGAAGTTCCCAAAGAGGGGCCCACTTCCTTGAGCCCCAGGCCATTTGCCGAGTTGATCTCCTATACCTCTGATTCCACAGCTCTCTCATGAAGCACCCCAACGTCCCTCCTCATTTGCACTAGCCATTGTTAAGTTAAAAAGCCATATTCTGGAACCCTTGATTTTGAAAAAAAAATTATATTTTTTCCACTTGTATTTAGGATTTGAAAATATTTATTTCTTCTAACATCTACATTTGAAATGCAGATTTCTTTATTTTTACACTTGGTGAGTGAATTGAGTGAATCATATCTCTAAAAATAAAGCTTTGGAATTGTAACAATGTTTCACAATAGTAATATTTGAGGATAGTGAAAATGGATATTATTAAACATACATCTTTGGTATTTCTTATCAGTAGAAACTTCTTTATCAGTTGACCCTTGAACAACCTGGGTTCGAACTGCACTGATCCGCTTATATGTGAATTTTTTTCCATTAATACATTACTACACAATCTGTGGTCGGTTGAATCCTTGGATGGGAAACTGCCCATATGGAGGGCCAACTACAGGACTTGAGAATCTGTGGATTTTGGTATCAGTGGCAGGTCCTAGAACCAATCCCCTGCAGATACCAAGGGACGACTATACATTTACTCATATTCTCCCTCAAATCACTGCTCAATTTCCCTACATTTCATAGCCCCAGTCTTAGAATGAGCTACACTTATTCAGAGGTGTCTTCATCCCCACTGTCTCAAGTGTCTGGAATGGGCCACTTTTTCACAAGACACTAAACTTGCACATACAAGAACATGAGCCGTCTCTCAGTCACTGGGTCTAATGGCTCCCCAGCCTCAATTTGTTTTCCCTCTCTGAGCACGTGATACTATCAACCTCCTCTTTCTTCCCTTGGCCTCCTGGTTATTGGGATACTCTGATTTACCCACCATCTGAGCATGGCTAAATCTTTGCTGTTTCCCTTTCCTCCACCCAACCCAACTGCACATGCGAGGCAGGGACCTTGTCTCCACTCCTTCCCTTGGAGAGCTCAACTATTCACATGGCTTTAACTAGTACTTGCACTAGGCAACCATTCACCAAATCTACAACCTCTAGTGCTAACCCCTCTTTGCAGCTCCGGTCCCCCATGTTTAATTGCCTGGCCAACTCTTCCACTGTTACCTCCAAACTCTTCCTTCCTTATAATTTCTCTATTTCTGTTTGCAGCTAATATGACTTTGCAATCATGAACTCAAGAAGTCAGGAAATATTACATTTCTTATTAAAAACAATCAGTATGAATCTGACTCTGGAATGCCATCCCACCAAGCCAGCAAGAAATTCTCTCATTTACTATAGGGTCTAAGCCCTGCTCCTCAAAGGTTATACTGAGGTCCCTCCTAGGATCTCAAGCAGTGCTCGAGCATTAAGGAAGCTTAAGGTGCCCACTAAGATATTCCTTATCCCAACTCACAAGTTCCCTTAATATCTAACCACTCTATTACTTCCATGTCACAACTGAGACACAGGACTTTCTTTTTTTATTATTTTTAAAAGGATATTTTTAGCTCTTCCTCTTAACCTTCCCTTTACTTCCCTTTCTGAATAATTCTATCCTAAAAGCATTTCATGGGGCAGAGCAAGGCTGGTATCCATGCTGGGGGTGGGAAGGTGAGTGGCAGAATACATCATGTCCCAGAGCAAGATGTCAGAGGCCAAGGAGAATGACAAGGGCATCTGCATAGGAGGAAACCCAGTGGGGTGTCTGGTATGGAAAGTTGGAGTTCAAGAGGCTTAAGGAGGGTGTTCATGTGAGAGGGAAACCTAGGGTGTCAGAGCCTAAACAGTGTTAGGAAGGAGAAAACTAGGATGACCCTGTGGCGATGGATTGGTGTCAGAGGCATTGGTATGAGCTTGTGATTCTATGTATGCATCTATGAAGATTTCCTAGCTCTGTCCACTGAGAGGACCTGGGAGCAGCAACATTCCAACAGCAGTGAGCAACACAATACTCAGATCTTGGCTTCTAAATATCATTCTCCACTAAATCAACAGTGTTACCAGCAAACTAGCAGTAGAAGAGAACTTCCTCATCCTTATGAAAGGAATCTACAAAAAAACTACAGATGACGTTATATTTAGTAGGGAAAGACTAAATACTTTTCCCATAAAACCAGCAACAAGGCAAGGATATCTACTCTCAGTACTTCAATTCTACATTTGTACTGCTTATATATATATATATATATATATATAATTTTTTTCTGTACGTTATGATGCTTTTACATCTTTGGGGCTGGCCAATTCCTAGAGATAACAAAGGGCTCAGTTGGAAGTATCCTTTGATGTGCAAACTGATTCGGACCCAAACCTCCTCTATTTGGTCTGTGCACTGAGGAGGCAATATTCCTCTGCCTTAATCATTCCATGGTCAAGTGCTAGGCAACTAGAGACCACTCTATAGCCCAAAGTCAGCAGAAATTATTCAAACTAATCAGTCCTAAACTCTCCACCCTGCCCCGCCTTGCCTTTCCTGCAGAAACCCCCATAAAGACTCTAGCCTCAGCTTTCTCTTTGCTCTTGCTTTCTGCCTCCTATCCAACTGAGTCTTCCCCATGTGGCCCAGCATGGTGTGCTATGCCTCCTGTTTCTAGGACCTGTAAGTATAATAGACTTTTGTTTTTGTGAGCCTCTCCTGTGTTTCCTCTTGTGGCTGCACAGACTGACCATCACATAAAAGAACCAGAACACATTAAACTGGAGGTGCTAGCCAGTGCCATCAAGCAAGAAAAATAAATAAATGGCATCTAGATAAAGAAATAAAGTAAAAAATATTCACAGGTGAAATGATTGTCCATGTAGAAATTTCTATAAAAAGGCTACTAGAAGTAATAAGTGAGTCTTGCAAGTTTGCGTGAACAACTGGAAACTGAAATTCCAAAAACAAATCCATTTATGGTAACATCAAAAAGATGGAATTCTTCGGGATAAATCTGACAAAAGATATGCAAGATGTGTACACTGAAAACAACAAAATACTGCTGAAAAAAATTAAAGAGCACCTAAAAAACAGAATCATGGATCAGAAGACTCAATATTGTTAAGATGCCAATTCTCCCCAAATTTATCTGTAGATTCAATGCAGTCTATCAAAATCACAACTGGCTTTTATTTCTGTAGAGATTAATAAGATGATTCTACAATTCATGGGGAAATGACAAAAACCTAGGATTGCCAAACTACCTTGAAAAGAAGAATAAAGTTGGAGGACTTACACTACCTGACCTCAAGACTTATTTTAAGGTTACAGGAATCAAAATAGTGCGGTATTGACATAAAGATAGACAAATAAATCAATGGAACAGAATAGAAAGTATGGAAATAGACCTGACCATATGTGGTAACTGATGGTCCACAAAGGTTGCAACAAATAATGTTATAACAATTGGTATTTGTATGCAAAAGTTTTTAAAATTAAAAACACAAAAAACAACCAAAAAAACCCTTAAATCTATAGCTTGTACCATATACAAAAATTAACTAAAAAAAGGATCATAGACCTAAATATAAAACCTAAAACTATAGAACTTACAGGAATAAACATAGGAGAAAACCTTTGTGAACTTAGCTAAGATTTTTTTAGTTACAAAACCAAAGCACAGTCTACAAAAGAACACATTGATAAATTGGACTTTATCAAAATTAAGCATTGTTCTTTGAATGACATTGTTAAGCAAAGGAAAAGAGAAACCACAGACTGGGAAGCATGTTTGCAAATCACATAGCTGATCAATGACTTCTGTTTAGTATTTATAAGGAATTTTCAGATCTCAATCCAAAAGTCCATCAACAAATGAATGGGTAAACAAATTGTGGTATACCCACAGAGTGGAATACTACTCAGCAATGAAAAGGAAGGGATTATGTATATAACAACATAGATATCAATATAATTATACTGAATGAAAAAAGCCAGTCAAGCAAGAGTTCATACTTCTAATTATGTACACTTCTAATTATGCTTCTAATTAGGTACATATCTGTAAAATGGGAATGAATTAATAGGGACTGAAAGCAGATCATTGGTTGCCTCAGAGTGGGGGTGGAGAGAGGGAAAAAGTAATTAAAGAGGAACATGAGGATAATTTGGGGAATAATAGATATGTTCATCCTCTCTGTTACAGGGATGGTTTCAAGGAGGTATACATATGTCAAAACACCAAATTATTCACCGTAAACTTATGCATTTAATTATTTCTCAATAAAGCTGTTAAAATAATTTTAAAATATTTTTGAGTGAGATATTTCAAAAGTTCAGACAAACATGAAGGATAATATAACAAACATCTGTGTACCCACCACTGTTTTGACAGATATTAACATTTTGTTATAGTTCCTTTAAATTAAAAAAAAAATTGTACAGACACAGTTGAAGCTTCTGGGACCCCTTTCTAATCCATTTTCCCTCCTGTGCCATCCCCCTAAATGAAATCACTATCTTGACTTTAATGACTGTGGAGCCCATGCAGGCTTTACACTTTTGCTCTGTATGCCCATAAATAATACATGATATACTTTTGCACGGTTTGCATATTGGAAATCTTTATATAAATGGTAATTTCCTCCTGAAACGTGTTCTTTATACTCAACATTGTGTTTTTTGAAATTTATCCATGTTGCTCTAGTTCATTCACTTAGCGGTCCACTTTGTGAATATATAACCCGTATTTAAACATTCTCTTGGATTTGAAGATGTTTCCAATTTTCCAGTCTTACAAACAATGTTGCCCATCAACATTACTGTACCTGTGTCCTTGTGCATGTATGTGGGAGCTTTCCTAGGGTATACACCTAGGGGATTTCTGAGAATCTTCAGTTTTC
The DNA here is from genome assembly GCF_964270905.1 of Leucopleurus acutus. Taxonomy (NCBI): domain Eukaryota; kingdom Metazoa; phylum Chordata; class Mammalia; order Artiodactyla; family Delphinidae; genus Leucopleurus; species Leucopleurus acutus. The sequence goes on from NC_139156.1 coordinate 35,312,468, forward strand.
CCAGACAGAGACAAACTGCTCTCCCATGTGGGTTACACTCACACAGCAATTAGCATTCCTCTTGCTCCTCTGCTTCACCCACTTTGTTCTTCACACTTTTAAATGGGAGGCATAGGAATCTTCAACTCTTCCAGATAGACCTAGCTTGTGCTTTCTCCAGGTTCGTCTTGCACCAGGCTCTCTGAAGCTAGACATCTTCCTGGAGGTGGTGGCTGCTGGGCTGAACCGGGCACACGTTTTTCATGGGATGCTTTCCTAGCCTCTTGGAATCCACCTTTGCTGCCCTCTCTCCCTCTGACCTTGAAGGAGCTCCTTTCTCTGCTACTAGAGATCATCATTCTAGGATATTCAATATCATCCTTTTGTGAGTTTTGGCTTTATAAAAAGACAAGGAGAGCTGAAAGTTCTTCAGGCAAAAAATCCTTCAAGCAAAGAAGTATGAAGTCTGCCTACTCGTGCAGAATTAATGGGAATTGGAGGTAGGGACAATAGTTGGGAAAAACTCAGGGAGCAAAATGCAAATTGATATCTCAAAAACTATCCTACCCAGGTGAATGGTACCATTCACCTTATCATCCAGACTCCAAGTCCCATGTCTTGCATTGGTACCATTTATATAGTTCTCACACCCAGCCATCGTGTTCTGTCAATTCTGCATTCAACATGCCTTTAACAGTCAGTGCATTGACCCCGACAAGAGACCTTTATCTCACAGTTAGCTACTGGCTCCCATCTCCTTCCCTTCCTATTTCACTCCCCCCATCCCAAAGCCTTTTTACAAATGAGCACCAGGGTAATTTTCTTAGAAGACCACATTGAACATTTCAGTGTCCTGCTTACAGGCTTTTTAAAGGCTCCCTACTGCCTGTAAGACAAGGTTTGGATTACTTAACCTGGCAGTCAAGGCCCTTTGCAATCCAGTCCTATCTAGACTGAACTCCCTTTCTTTCCTATATAATGAACCCCCTGTTTCCACCAAGCTGGTCTCCTTCCTCTTCCAAAGAGCTCTATTCCTTTCAGCTGCTTTAGAAATTTGGGGTTCAAGAAGTACACATACTTTAAAATTTTAATGGATACTGCTAATTTGCTCTCCTTAACAGCCATGCTGATTCACAATTCCACTACCAATGTATGATAGAGTCATTTCCCAACACATTTGTCTACATAGCTGATTATCCAAATTTCTTTTTAACTTTTTCCAGTATTATAGGTGAAAAACATTGTTATAATTTGGATTTCTTACACAATAAGTGAAGTAAATCAAAACATTTTTATATGTGAAAAATCTATAATATTTCCTTTTCTGTGAACTGTGCACATTCTTTGTCCATGTTCTGTAAGGGTATTGCCTTATTATTGATTCCTGGGAACTATTCATAACTTGTCTGTGATATATATATTAAAATAATTGACTTTCATCACCGGTGCTAGCTCTTGAAAGAGACGTTAGACCATGATCTTCAAAAGTGTCATTCTCTTTAACCCTGGCTTTTATTGCTTTTTTTTTTGCGGTACGCTGGTCTCTCACTGTTGTGGCCTCTCCCGTTGCGGAGCACAGGCTCCAGACACGCAGGCTCAGCGGCCATGGCTCACGGGCCCAGCTGCTCCGCGGCATGTGGGATCTTCCCGGACCGGGGCACGAACCCGTGTCCCCTGCATCAGCAGACGGACTCTCAACCACTGCGTCACCAGGGAAGCCCAACCCTGGCATTTTTTTTTAACATCTTTATTGGAGTATAATTGCTTTACAGTGTTGTGTTAGTTTCTGCTGTACATAAAAGTGAATCAGCTATATGTATACACATATCCCCATAATTTGGGGAATAATAGATATGTTCATCCTCTCTGTTACAGGGATGGTTTCAAGGATGTATACATATGTCAAAACACCAAATTATTCACCGTAAACTTATGCATTTAATTATATCTCCTCCCTCTTGAGCCTCCCTTCCACCCTCCCTATCCCACCCCTCTAGGTGATCCCACAAAGCACCGAGCTGATCTCCGAGCTATCTCACCAAGATAGCAGCTGCTTCCCACTAGCTATCTATTTTACATTTAGTAGTGTATATATGTCAGTGCTACTCTCACTTCTTCCCAGCTTACCCTTCCCCACCCGTGTCCTCAAGTCCCTTCTCTACGTCTGCACCTTTATTTCTGTCCTGCCCCTAGGTTCATCAGAGCCTTTTTTTTTTTTTTTTTAGATTCCATATATATGTGTTAGCATACGGTATTTGTTTTTCTCTTTCTGACTTGCTTCACTCTGTATGACAGACTCTACGTCCAACCACCTCACCACAAATAACTCAATTTCGTTTCTTTTTATGGCTGAGTAATATTCCACTGTATATATGTGCCACATATTCTTTAGCCATTCATCTGTTGATGGACACTTAGGTTGCTTCCATGTCCTGGCTATTGTAAATAGTGCTGCAATGAACACTGTTGTACATGACTCTTTTTGAATTATGGTTTTCTCAGGGTATATGCCCAGGGGTGGGATTGCTGTAGCCCTGGCTTTTAAAGATATGATAGAGACTACTTCGCAGAAGACTGATTTCCTTCCTTCTACATTAGCTTTATAAAATTTTCCCACCAAAACAAGACCACACTTAATATCAGTGCATTCTGTATCATCTTTCCAAAATTAGCCAGTAGATTTAATGGGTTTTTTTTTTTTTGGAAACAGAATCCTCTCATGCATTGTTTATGTTCTAGCAGAAGTAGGCTGCATATCTGCCATGGCTAGCGGGATTTATTCAAAGGACAACCCTCCTACTCCCTCTAGAACAGAGGTTATGAATTGGCCACCCAAGGGCCAAATGTAACCAATGTGTTTTACTTGGCCAGCATGGTGTTTAGAAAAAAATTGAATTAGTTGCCCACACTGAAGACACTGGGCAATTTTACAGGAATATCTAGATTTCTGACTTCTCTTGAAAAGTCACAAGATCTGGCAACACTGCATTTCCATGTGACAATTCGCTGGAGCTTGTGGGTATCTGCCCCTTTCATAGACCACGTGCTTTCCATGTTCTTAAACCACACCTGCTTCATGGAACTATTTATGCCACCTGCCCAGTTCTTGGAGGTGTTTGCCTTCATAACCTCTGACCACCATTTGTTCCCAGAGTTTTCCTCTCTCTCCCCCTCAGTCAGAAGGAAAAAAAAGAATCCCCGTAGTGTCTTGTCTCACTCACACTCAGGTCTTTCCCATTTCTGCACCCCAGCCTTTCTCCCCTTTCTTCTTTGAAAAGCTGTTTCTCTGCATCCCACAGAGTATTTACTTGAACTCTGCATCCTCACGTTTCCCTTTCAGCATTTCCCTTAGTTCTGCGGGCTGTTCTACAGGAGGCCTTCCAAAAGGATTTGGAATGCTAAAAGACTGCTGTACTAGGGCATGAAGTTTAAGACACATTTCAACAGATTTTAACAAGTTTTGAGAAAGATGAATAAAGGCACATTTCTGAGGCTTCCCTTAGGAACTAATGGGTGTTTTTACATGAACATGTCTTCTTGGATGGGGTCTATGGACCCAGGATTGGTTTCCTCCTCTCCATCCTTACTGCTTGTCATAGTTCAAGTTCTTGTCAGCATCCCTCTGAACTCCTGCCTCAGCTTCATAACTGGTCTCTGATGCCGGGCTCTATTTTTCAGTTCTGTTCTCCAGAAATAATCTTCTGAAATGTGAATCTGAATTCATCAACCACCCTCACACCACCCCTCAAAAGCCTTCAGTGATTGCCTGGTGCCTAAAGGTATCATTGTCAACAAGGCTTCTTTATAAGCGGGTCTTAGGACTTCATCTCCAACCAATTCATCTCCTCGTAGCCTGGGAACATCAGACTCTTTGCTAGTCCCTGAGCACATCCAGGGCACTGTGTCCCCATCTGATGCAAAGGATGCTCTCCTTCATTGAAAAGCTGTATTCCTGCTCTTTTACATCCCATACTCCGTCCTTCGGGATCTGAGGCTCTATCACTTCCTCTCTAAGGTCTTCCATTTTCTTCTATTTGGTCTCTCTCTCTTGTGTATTTCTATGATACTTATCACAACTATCTTAAGATTCTTTCTGCCCCATGAGGTAGTGAGCTCTTTGAAGGTATGAAACTCATTTATCTTTGTTCCCAAACTAAACATAGTGTTTGATATATAATGGATGCTCATTAAATGTTTGGTGAATAAAAGAAGGATCCATTAATACCTTAACTTGTGTTAATTAGCCAGTCGGTCATTTGGTCGCTTTTAGAAAATATGTTGTCCTCCTTTTTCAGCCAGTGGTAACTTCCTATCTGTAAACTTGAGCCAGTCACTATTTTCAACGGTTTTCCAGTGACCTCAGTATAAAGACAAAGTCTCACATAGTTCTTCAGTATCATGTACTCCGTCCTTCATGAGCTGGTCCCTTGCCTACCATGCCAGCTTTAGCTGTTGTTATCTTCCACCTCTTCCCCAACCTCACGGAAACACTTCAGTGTCCTAAAAGAACCCTGCTCTCTAGATCTGGGTCTTACCTCCTCACTCTGCTTGGAAAATCTTTCCCTACCCCTTCCTCTTCTCCATGGCAGGGCATGCAGGACACTGTGGAGAAGGCTTCCCTGACTTCACCTGCCTTGGAATGGATTAGGGCCACCTCACCCCATGTGCTCCCACAGCTCTTATTATACTGTGATTTTTGTCTCTTCTGCTGTCCCAGCCCTGCCCCCACTCTAAGCTCCTCTAGGACAAGAACTATCTTTTTCATCCTTTTACCAGTGGTGGGAGCATAGGCTCTGGTCCAAACTAGATGCTCGATAAATGTCTAATGAATAAAAAATCATGATAAAAAGAAAGTAATCTATGTAAAATAGATAGCTAGTGGGAAGCAGCTGCATAGCACAGGGAGATCAGCTGGGTGCTTTGTGACCACCTAGAGGGGTGGGATAGGGAGGGTGGGAGGGAGATGCAAGACGGAGGAGATATGGGGATATATGTATATGTATAGCTGATTCGCTTTGTTATAAAGCAGAAACTAACACACCATTGTAAAGCAATTATACTCCAATAAAGATGTTAAAAAAAAAAGAAAGTAATCTGACATATATAACTCACATGACTACGTGAATATTTAACTCCCTTATTTGCATTTAAAGAGATGTTTTAGGCACTTCCCTGGTGGTGCAGTGGTTGAGAATTAGCCTGCCAATGCAGGGGACACAGGTTCGAGCCCTGGTCTGGGAAGATCCCACATGCCACGGGGCAACTAAGCCCGTGCACCACAAATACTGAGCCTGCACTCTAGAGCCCGCAAGCCACAGCTACTGAGCCCACGTGCCACAACTACTGAAGCCCACACCCCTAGAGCCCGTGCTCCGCAACAAGAGAAGCCACCGCAGTAAGAAGCCCATGCACTGCAATGAAGAGTAGCCCCCGCTCGCCACAACTAGAGAAAACTTGCACACAGCAACAAAGACCCAATGCTGCCAAGAATAAATAAATAATAAATAAATTTATTAAAAAAATAAATTAAAAATAAAGAGATGCTTTTAAAATTCACATTTGCAGAGTTGGGAAAATAGAAACCAGGCTAGATATTTTGAACAGAGGAGAATTAATGTATGGAATTGTTTCACAGATGTTGCAAGGCTGGAAGAACAAAATGGAAGTTGAGGCAACCTAGTTATTAATGATTATGGGTAGAAGCTGTTGACCCCAGGACTGGGGTAAATCAGCTACCTTCCTAGGGACACCAGGCAAGAGCGGGAAACGTGGGGTTACCAGAGCCCAGGAACTCAGAAGGAAGAAGGGAAAGAAAAATCAACCATATTAAAGACACACATGATTGTAAGATGCATCCCAATGTCAAAAATGTCAAAATGCGAAGAAGAAAAAAGAAAGAGTCATATAATAGATCTCCAGTTGTAGACTGTCAAGAATGTGAAAGAAATCCAGGCTGGCTAGAGAAATCTATTATGGTTAACTGTATGAAATTTTGAATACGTAGCCACTTTTGCCCTACATAAATGATAGTTTCATACCGTTCAATCTAACATTTTGGGAGCAAGAGGCTAACATGCTAACACTTGGCACAGTGTCCCTGCCCTGGGTTTCTGTCTCTCCAAGGTCCACTGTCCTGAGCTGTCCCTGCTCTTCCTAGCTTCCATCCAGCCTCCTTCTGAGTGTCATGGTAATAAGCTTGTATGTATTCAGGAACTGCAGGACGTAGGGGTGTGCACAGACAGCAAGCATTTGTGACTTTAAAGTCAGATATTCCTAAGAAGGGATTATAATAGGTATGAAAAGCTAACAACAGGTAGCCTTTTATTGAATGCTTACAATGTTCCTGTGCTGTTATCACTATCACATTCATCGGATTTCCTAACGAACTCAACTGTGCAATTATAACTAACTCTTATATGGTGCTTTATACAGCACAGTCATCATTTTAAACCTGTTGACCTAAAAACTGACTCATTTGATCTTCTTAATAAGCCTAGGAGGTAGGTATTAATTTGAATCATTTGAAATTACTGATATTCAACGGTTTTGAGTTACAAAATAGAAATTTAATATAGTTTAACTCGATATAATAATTTTGGAATTGATTTTACAATAGGGAAATTGAGGCATATAGAGGCTAAATGACTTGCCCCAAGTCATACAGCTGGTAAGCAGAGGATCCAGGGTTCAAACCCAGGCAGTCTGTGCTCTAAACTATTACACCCTACTTCCTCTCCATGGGTACCATTTTATCCTCATCCTTATCTATAGATAAGGAAACTGAGGCTTAGAACAGTTAAGTTAACTTGCCCAAGGTCACAGAGCTGGAAATTAGTAGAACTAGGCTTCTAGGTCTGTCTAACTCCAGAGCCCATACTCTGCCCACATATTATTCTACAACCATGCCTTCCATGCAAGGGATGCTGAGAATGGAAAGCAAGTGAATTTACCTGGCTTATTACCCAGATATGTCCACCACTCTGGTTATTAGATATAACTGAAAACAGTGTCCCATAGATTTTTTTCCCCCACAAAGACAGTAGAAATAATGCATATAATGACATTCAAAGTTACCGCTGGAGTTGTATAGATCTTTCTTCCAAAGGCCGTAGTTCAATACTTTATGGACTTTGCTTTGAAAACGGCCTTGGAAGCCACATGCCCACGTGTTGAAGATTCTCAGCATGCAATGACTTCCGTTTCTCCCACCTTCTTAGAAATACTGGATTAATTAAGCACATACCATGTGCTGAATAGTATGCCTTGTGCTAACTGATGAAGATCCAGTAGCAAATAATACAGACACAATCTGCCTTCGCTGTGTTTTCAGCCTATCAGGGAGGACAGACACTAAAGGGATAGTAACAATAATATGTTTTGATAGAGTAACACATCACGATCTCCAGGACCACAGAGCCGGGAAATTTCATTTAGTCCGGGTGAGCAGTTCCCAGTGTGTGGTGTGCAGACCAGCACTATCAGAATTACCTGGGAACTTGTTTAAATTACTCCCATCCCAGACGCACGGAATCAGAAGGAGTACAGAGATGAAAAGAAGGAACCAACATTTTAAAAAAAATCTCCAAGGCTTCCCTGGTGGTGCAGTGGTTGAGAGTCCGCCTGCCGATGCAGGGGACATGGGTTTGTGCCCTGGTCTGGGAAGATCCCATATGCCGCGGAGCGGCTGGGCCCGTGAGCCATGGCCGTTGAGCCTGCGCGTCCGGAGCCTGTGCTCCGCAACGGGAGAGGCCACAACAGTGAGAGGCCCGCATACCGCAAAAAAAAAAAAAAAAAAAGATCTCCAAGTGATTCTTATGCATACCAAAGTTTGAGAAGCCTTGCTAAGGAGGTCTTCATGGCTACTCTGAGATGAGAAGGACAAGTATGAGTAGGTCAGATGCAAAAGGGATGAAAAAAGATTACTCCAGACCAGAAGGACAGTATGTGCCTAGATCTGTAAGTCCAAGAAAGCCAGATGTATGGCAGGAACCATGAGTACATGGGAAATAGAGTGGAGAATTATAGAAGAGACATCAGAAGATGGTAGAACTGGACTCTATGAGTTCTGATAAGAAATACCGTAAGGTGGAAATAATAAGATTAATTTTGAGTGACTGATCTTACAGTAACCCACTGTAAAAGCAACTTCATTCATAATTTAGAGAGGACCAAAATCAGTGAAGCTACTCTAAAGAAAATGAGGACCCAAATTAAGCCCTGGTGAACATTTGTTGTTGTCCATGTAATAAGAACAGCAACCAGACTCACTTCCCTTCCCTTTCCCAGAAGGAGACACGTTGAACCTAAATAATTTAATCCAGTCCAGGTTCTTCCTGACTCTTCCAAGGGAGCAGCCATTAACGGGTGACCCAGCTCCTTTCTCCACGCTGTTTGGCCCCTGGTGGAAAGCCTTTCTGCATGATAATAGGGCTGGGTTGCCTTGCCAATGGGAAAACAGGTCTCTCTCAATGAGAATTCAGACCACATTATCCCTGAGATAATGTATGTGCCCAATTTAACAGACCCATGATTAAAAGGACTGGTGTGCCTGCAGCTCATACTGGGAAATGAAATGAAATTTTGACCAGAGGGATCCACATTTACCCATGATGATGAGATTAAAAAAAAAAAAAAAGATTTCAGTGGCAATGGACATCTCTGACCATCTAGTGGTGCCACATCAGACTGAAAAACAGACTTCAGATCTTGCGTGGGAAGGAAGGGTGAGTCCAGCGAGTGACACCTCCCGCTAAAGATAAGGGCGGGTTTTTTCTAGAGGAGAGGGGTAAAGATTAGACAAGATGTAAGGAAGAATGTGGGCGGGGAGGGGCTAAAGCCTGAGAGGGCCAGTGAGCTTAGTCAGCAGTGGGAGAGAACCAGGGAGAGGAAGGACCTCGTCCTAGAGACAGGCCCAAGTCTTCAGGTACCTCCCTGTGAAACTCAAGAAACTTACAGTTGGTGATACCTTTCACCTTACTGAATGCAGGGGTCAACGTCAGAAGGGAATTCAAATGAAGGAAGGGATCCTTAGCTGGGATTCCCTCCTGAAAGTGACTCATTGTTCAGTGTGTTCATGTGATCATGTCTGCAAAGCCTGGAGTGGACACTGAAAAGGCAGAAAATGGAATACTGCCCACCTGTATCCTCACTGGATCCAGAAGATGATGCCTATCTTTCCATCTCTTTATCCAATGGATTCTGAGTGGGAGTCCTGAATAAGCCAGGCATTTGGAAAACAGATGCCTGGCAGAGCTGGTCGAAAGAGCGCACCAGAGCAGGCAAACTCAGGAAAGATGTCAAACCAAATCTTTTTCTTATCCCATAGTTTGGACAAGCTGCCTTCTGAAAGACATTTGGGGAGGCTGGACCTCTTAGTAACAACTGATTATCTCGTCTCTAAGAAGAGGACACGTCGTACCCCAGACCCACGCAGAGAGATGTCTGAAAGTACAGAACACACAATCCCAAAGACTTGGGGCTTGAGGAAACACCTCATCTCTCCTCCTCAGTGGTTACTGACTAGCCAGTTGGTCAGCATCCCTAACTGAGCTCTCAATATACCCAGAGTAGGAAGGCATCCGAGACTCTATCAAGGTACAAAACAAGAAGACATTAGCTACTCTGGGACACCCGCCCACAGGCCTAGCGGTTGCTGGCTATTTTGTTTTGAATCAGTGACTTTCCCTGGGGCAGTCCCCTTGAGAGAGCCCAGAATCTGCCCATTTTTACCACTGTCCCTCTACGCCATACCGTGTTGCCAGATAAAATCCAGGACACTCCATTAACTCTGAATTTCAGATAAACGATGCACAGCTTTTTAGTATAAGAGTATCCCAAATATTGGGTGGGGGGCCTCCAATTTAACTGGGCATCCCGTATTGTTTTTCGCTAAACCCTACCCCCAAGTGACCCCCTGAGGGAGCAGATACCTAATTCTGTTCCTGTGGGCAGTTGGTTTTGGTCCTTCCTCCTACTCTGAGATTGCTCAGTGAGCACTGATTTTATTACATATGAAAACTTCCTGTGTGATCTTGTTTTTTTTAATTTAATTTATTTATTTTTAATTTTTTTATACAGCTGGTTCTTATCCTGGGTGATCTTTAAGGCGATGGGAGAAGAAAGAAGTGAATCTTTCTCGATTCCACAGGCACGTTTTTGTTTGTACCTAACACGGCAATCCAGTTAGGAAACAGAGAAGAGAAACGCAGGATGATTAGGTCTCCATGAAGCCCCCCAAGTCTTAACTCTACAGTGTTGTGATGTAAACTAGAGGAACCCAAGGAAAGCACAGATGAGAGCAAGGCGATAGGATCTGAAACTGTCCAAAGAGGACTGTTTTACAACCGCCTCTCCCACCGCAGATTCCTTTGCTGGTTAGTTGTGAGTGGGTTTTTTACAGCACTGGTACTGTACTTTCATTTTGAGAAAGCAACTTTCCCTGAGCCAGAGTGAGAATTAGATAATGACTCCCCTCGCATCAGATTTTTAATGACTGAAACTCACTGCCTGGAGATTTTTGAAACTTTGATGAGTGTAAACTGGAAAAACAGTCACTTAGTGCTGCAATCGATTTTCTGCCCCGTAGGAAGTGAAGATTTCAGTCATCCTTTCACAGTAGAATCTTCCTTTACTAGATCCCCCAGACAGGTACCTTCATGTACACAAATGTAAAGCCAGTATCAACCCATTGCTTCTTGTTGTAAAGTGTAAAGTTACCATTAACCTGAATGTCATTTAGACTGGAAGCTCATTGTTTCATCTGGAAATAAAAGTTAGTGTTGCCTGAATCAGAGCTGCCTCTGGGTATACTTTCTTTGGTTCTGGACATTGTTTGCAGAAGCTGAGGATCTGGGTAGAGAAGATAGAAAAAAACCTTGAGATCCAGATGTCATGCTAGAGGAATTCGACGGACTTTGGCACAGCTCAGCCCATCCATACTGGGCCATAGCTGTCACGTGCACATTGAACTATAATACAGAATGTACTGAGGTTGGGCTCAAGTAATTACCATGTTGAGGCATATAGGGCAAGGTCACCCCCTAGTGGTAGGGGTTGGGATTGCTCCTCAAGGAAGGAGAAATCCCTACCATCAATCATTCCCAAGAAAGACCAATTATATCAGGATTAGGCTAAACCCCAAATAAGGGTGTCTTAAATACATAAAGGTTTGTTTCTCTTTTCTAAAAGAAAGTCTAGAAGTAGGAAGTCAGAGCTGTTAAGAGTAGCTCCTTAGGCTTAATGAATGACTTCCATTCTCAGGGTCACAGGATGGCTGCTAGAGCTCCAACCATCATATCCACATCACAGTCTGGAAAGAAGAAAAGTGGAAGAGGAAAAGATAGTGTGTGTAAGTGAATGTGTTTTAGAGTGAGGCTGCCCAGCTGATTCTCCTTTAAGTAGCCCTTTCTAAAATCTCCCAAACACTTCCAAAGCTGACTGAGGGGTTGAGGAAGAGTCTTTTACCTGGACACTTTGCCACCCTCAATAAATGGGGGTGCTATTACTAAGGAGGCAGGAGAATGAATACTGGGGGGCAAGAGTAGCTGCTGCCTCTCCGGCAAGCAGGACTGAACATGGAGAGACAGAGAAGTGCTTTCTCTCCCAAAGCTATTTGACAGTTGGGTCTGAACTCTCTGGTAGCAGGTGTGAGCTGGACTCCACCGTGTGGAGGCCAGGCCAGGTACCAAAGACACTAAGAACGGCTCTGGTGAGGTGCGCTTCAGGAAGCTGCTTCTGCCGACACTTGAGATCACTCTCGACGCTGAGCTCTCCTTCCATCATCCCTAAACCTTCCTGAAGTTTTGTCACTCCTCTGTTGGGGTGTGGGAAATTAAGGTGTGTGTGAGCGGGTGGGGATAGGATATTCAGGTCTGAAACTGAGTGGCAGCAGGGGGGCTGTGTCTCCTTTCCCAAAGCCGGAAGGGTAGCATCTGTCGCCTGACAAAGATTGGCTGCCCAGTGCTGCCAGAGGCCACCAGAGCCCCTGGGGTGTCGGTTAAGGCTGCTGCTTGTGGCTTGGCCACTTGAGGAGATCCCTCAGCAGAAAAACGTGAGCAAGTAAGGCAGATTCCTAACCACACTTTAGGATGACCACCCTGGTTTGCCCTGGGCTGAGGAGTTTCCTGGGCCATGGGACTTTCAGTGCTAAAACTGGGGAAATTCTGGGCAAACTGGGATGAGTTGGTCACCTTAATAATACATGTAAGAAAGCATCTTGTGGGGAATCTTAGAATTTGCCTGGGGACACTTGGGAGCCCAGGGCTCAGTGCCTGAGATGTGGCAGCTGCGCGCTCAGAGTCACTGGGATCTTTTTTTTTTTTTTTAATATATTTTATTTCTTAGAGCAGTTTTAGGTCCACAAACTGCGAGAGGAAGGTACAGAGATATCCCATACTGCCCCCCCCTCAACATGCAGCCCCTCCTGCATTATCAATATGCCCTGCAGACGGAACATGTGTTACAACTGAGGCACCTCATCATCACCCAAAGTCCACAGTTTATATCAGGTTTCGTGCTCGGTGTTGTACATTCTAAGAGTTTAGACAAATGTATTATATAATGACGTGTGCCACCATTACAGTATCATACGGAATAGTTTCACTGCCTTAAAAATTCTCTGTGCTCTTTGGGGCTTCCCTGGTGGCGCAGTGGTTGAAAGTCCGCCTGCCGATGCAGGGGACACGGGTTCGTGCCCTGGTCAGGGAAGATCCCACATGCCGCGGGGCGGCTGGGCCCGTGAGCCATGGCTGTTGAGTCTGCGCGTCCGGAGCCTGTGCTCCACAACGGGAGAGGCCACAACAGTGAGAGCCCCGCGTACCGCAAAAAAAAAAAAAATTCTCTGTGCTCTGCCTATTCATCCCAAACCCTGGCAACCACCGATATTTTTACTGTCTCCACAGTTTACCCTTTCCAGAATGTAATATAGTTGGAACCATACAGTATGTAGCCTTTTCAGATTAACTTGTTTCACTCAGTAATATGCATTTAAGTTTCCTCCATGCCTTTTCATGGCTCAGTAGCTCATTTTTTTAAAGTGCTGAATACTACTCCACTGTCTGTATGTACCACTGGGTCTCAATTTTACTGGTGTGAACTGTGGGAAATCAGTTCTGATGATGCCTGAAGTTTATGATGCCACAACTCTACCCCTCAGAATAAAACTGTGTCTGTGTTAGAGCACAGAAGCGCAATAATTAAACAGGTTAGAACAAATACAAATACAAATACAGATAAATAAAGGAAAAAATAAATGGAAAAATCCGAATCCCACAGCCCCACATACAGACCTCCCCAAATCTGGTCTGAGCTTGCTCTCCATCCTCATCTCCTACCTGCCACTCCTGCTGTCATGCCCTGCCAGGTCTCCTCTCTAGCTCTGTCAGGTCCTGAATGCACCGTGCCGCTTCCAATGGCTCTGCCTGGAATTCCTGCCCCCCGACCTCAGGTGCCCGGTGAGCCCCAGCTCTTCCTTCTAGTCACCTGTGTGGCACCTTCTCTAGTCCTCCGCAGACAAAGCTGGGTACTCCTTTCCTCACTCTAGCCACCTGTGCACCCTGGCATGTCCCTGCCACACTGAACCCCAATGGCAGTTGGGTACCGGTTTACTTCTCACAATGACTAATGAGTTTCCTGAGGCCAGGAAGCCCTTCCCATGTAGCGATATTCCAAGCACATGATACACAGAATAGATGCTTAATAAATGTTGGTTCAAAGAGTCAATCAGCAGGTGCATATATATTTACTTGAACTTTCTATTTAGGGCATCAGAATATTGGCTGTAACTTGCCTTGGATCCTCTCTGTTCAGATTTATTTTTTAAAATACCTGAAGTGTTTATTTCACTTGGGACTTTATAAATGTACACCAAAAAAAGGGATTTATTGGAAATATTGCCATTGAGAATAACTAAAATTTATAAACACAGCAAAAGGATTCATTAGAAATACTATGTAATTGGGAATGACTAAATCTACAAAATGGAATAAACTATGTTATGCTTCCTTAACAGTTAACTTAAGCAGACATAAAACAAGCAACAAATATTTACAGTGTATTCAGATACTGGTTTGTGGTGGCTTCTCCCTCTGGAATTAGACAAGTTTTGAAAGAGTATGGCTAATGCATTAGATAAGACAGGGTAAGCTAGGGTTTGGTAAGAAAACAAACACACAAACCAAAACGAATCCCAAATCTCAGAGCTTTAACGCAGTGAAGGTTTATCTTCCACTCGTGCAAGTGTCCTCTGTGTAACGTCTGCACCACTGCACACACACTGAATCCGACGCCACCGAAAGATCCCTGGGCCGCTTCACTCTGCTCACCTCCCATTAGGCAGTGCCCAGTCACACGGCCCCAGACATGCTGGGACTTGCAGAGGAGACCACGGCTCATTAGGGGAAAGTCCCAGGTCTGCCGGGAAGGAGATTCTGAGGTGGAGATTAGCACGCAGAGCATCTCTGAGGCAGTGCCCTTGGAGTCCACATCTACGGAAGGGATGACTTCGTGAGGGGTTCTATGGGACAGATACCTTCAGGGCTGTCCTGAGTTGGGGCAAAAGAGCTAGGCCTTTGTACCCCTGCATGGGTACAGGCACTGGATTAGACCGTCCTGGGAAGGGGTGTGGCCACGAGTGAGGCCACTCAGCCAGGGCAATTCCAGAGAGGACTGAGCCCTACAGGCTGCGTGCCGGCAGCTGGGGAATAAGTGTGGCTCGGGGTCTGGGAGCCTCATCACAGAACTCACACAGTGAGCGTGACAGTCTCTTCCAAGAAAATATCTCTGCACAGATGACATTTGAATCCTCTTTGATCATCCTGGCTCTAATCACTGGCTTGACCTGTGAACCGTACCAATCGTCTCTCCTAGCAATTCCACTAAGCTTGGGCATAAAGTACATTCTTCATCCCTAACTGCTCTAGATGTCCCTGCTGGCTGCTGCACAGGTTCAGGCACTGCTGAACCCCCCAAAAATGTTCTGCAAAATTCCTGCCGCCCACTTAACCAAAGGACAGCTTGTCCTCATCTGTACCAGGTCATTGCCGAGCTCACTGTAAATCAGAGGTATCTGTCTCTCTTTGAGCTACCTCCGGCTACTGTGGGCCAAGACTCTTCCACAGTAAACAGCCTCTACTAGGCTGGACTTCCTGTTTTGCAGTGTTGAACATCTACTCCTCGAGGAGTGGGAACCAGACTTGATTTTTCTGTTTAACCATTTCATGCCCACTACCCACTGGTTACACTGGAAACAGCACAGCCCTGTTGAGGAACATTTGTGCAAATCCAGCATTTGTTTATTGGGTCTTCTGTGGGAGAAGATGTGGAGCTGAACCCTCATGTTCCAGAGGTTGCTTCCAGAACCCCACTTCATTTGATCAAACCATATTCTTTCTGTGGAGACGATACTAATGGCTGGCATTTATTACAAAGCACTTTACATGTGATAACTTACTGAATTTTCACATTTATCCTATGCAGAGGTACTATTATTTTTCGTGATTTACATATAAGAAAACCAAGGTCCAGGCTGTTGTAGACACTTGCCCAAGGTCACACGAGGCACAAATGGTGGAACCAGTATGGAACCCCTGGTGGTCTGGCTGTGAAGTTCAGGCTCTTAATCACTATGTCATACAGCTTGTCAATGTCCAGGGTTGAGTCCATAAATCAGCAAGGTGTATTTGTGTGGACCCTCTCATAAGAATCATTTAACTTTCTGAAGTCCCAGGCCTGCATGGAAAGCCCAATAACGAACGAAGCCCTAGCTAGGAACTCCCTTCGCAAGCCAGAAAAATGAGTAAATTTAGGGAGAGGAATTCCTCATAAAAAACTGAACCTAGTATTAAATTATAAATGTATGGACTTTAAGTCAGACAGAGAATGACAAATATCATATGATATTGTTTATATGCAGAATCTTTAACAAAATTATACAAATGAAGTTATTTACAAAACAGACAGAGACTCACAGACTTAGAGAATGAACTTATGGTTACCGGGGGGAAAGGGTTGGGAGGAAGGATAGATTGGGAGTTTGGGATTGACACGTACACACTGCTATATTTTAAATAGATAACAAACAAGGACCTACTGTATAGCACAGGAAACTCTGCTCAATATTCTGTAGTAACCTAAATGGGAAAAGATTCTGTAAAAGAATAGATACTTATGTATGTATACCTGAATCACCTTGGTACACCTGAAACTAACGCAACATCGTTAATCAACTATACTCTGATATAAAATAAAAACTTTTTTAAATGTATGGACTTTGGGGTTTTAAGCATGGGACAGTTTATGACTAGCTTTGTGAATATGCATTGTGGTACCACGAAGCAATAAGGTAGTAAAATATATTTAGATTTGGAAGAGAGATAGCCACCATGATTTGTGGGTATGGTCCGGTGGGGCAGGGCTGAAGAGTGAGCTGTCTCCTATGACTTGGAGATTTGCGTCTGTCCCTGCAGACATGCAGAGCATGTGGCTACAGTGCCACCGTCCTCACCCACCTCCATTTACACAGGAAGTCTAACTGTCTCCTAGTTATAAGGTGGCATCCTTTATATTAAATTGCCTGGTGAGAGTTAGGGGACACCTCAGGAACCTGATCTCAATGCTGGACAAACTGCTCCTTTGTCTTCAGGTGTGATGATGTGATGGAGTCTGTCCACACTGTATCCCCTGGGAAATGGGTCTGGAAGGACGCTTCGTGCCAGGCTTCTTTGACAGGAATGCTAACCTGTCATGTCAGCTCCAGTGTCAGGATACAAATAGATGTAATGAGGCCATCGACCAAGCTTAGCAAGTCCTGCCCGGTGATGAAATGTGCTAGCAATAGGCAGGGTCTGGAGGTGATTTGGGCCTGACAGCTCAGCCTCCAAACCACATTTTCCATGTGTCAGGAAAATGAACACCATGTCCACTGCACATGGTTTTAGCAATTAGACCTTTATTAATACCGCGGAGCAGCTGGAACTAGAATAGTCTTAAGTGCTCACATTCTTTCAACATACGAATTTCCAGAGCAGTGGCAGCTGCTGAGGCCAGGTTTATTCATCTTGGGCCAAAATTCTCATATTCTTGACCCTATGTTTTGGGCCTGAACTTTGTGGCTCTGAGAAAATATGGCAGCAAAGCTCTGCTCTGGGGAATCAGACCTTCCTCATTAGAGTAAGGATCTTCTCCCCCTGCACCTTTGTTTCCCCCATCATCAGTGGTTTGGGTTTTAGAAAGAACTCCCCTTCCTGTGTTGGGGCTTCATTTCTCTCCCAGTGGGAGTGTTATAGTTCATAACGCTCTTACTCTGGCCCCCACCCATACCCCATCAAGGTTTCTCCCTGGTGGGGAGAATTGGTCTAACCCAACAGCCTATCCAGTGAGACCCCTTCTGTGGCTTCCCCCTCAGTTTCCCCTGGGCATGCCCTTACCTGTTGGGGGGGGGGGATTTCTACTAGAGAACCACTCTGGATATCTGCAAGTTCTTCCTTTTGTCCCCCTAGATCTACTTCCTTCATCTGGCCTCATCAGTTCTATCCCAACTTATATTCACTGCATGGAATAAAAGGCAGAGAGACCTCCTGAGTGTCTTGGTCATTCCACACCATTCTTTTTCCCATAAAACTCCAGAGAAAGAGGGGAGGGAGTTGTGAAATTAGCTCTCCTCCCTAACAAAGAATGAAGACAACTTACACTTCAAGAATGAGGTCCGATGTCACCTCCTCCAGAAAGTGTCTCCATTTAATTTATTTATTTTCTCCTCTTCTATGAATTCCTGTCATATTAAGTAGTACAATCATCCCTTGATATCCTCAGGGGATTGGTTCCAGAACCACTTCCCATACTAAAATCTGCAGATGCTCAAGTCTCTTACATAAAATGGCATAGTATTTGCATATAACATCTAAATCCTCCTGTATACTTTAAATCATCTCTAGATTACTCATAATACCTGATATAATGTAAATGCTGTGTAACTAGCTGTAAATACAATGTAAATGCTATGTAAATAGTTGCCAAAGCATGGAAAATTTGACTTTTTCTTTTTGGAAATTTCTGGATTTTTTTCTGAATATTTTTGATCTGTGGTTGGTTGAATCTGTGCGTACAGAACCCACTGGGTTACCCAGTTC
Source organism: Leucopleurus acutus (assembly GCF_964270905.1). Classification (NCBI taxonomy): domain Eukaryota; kingdom Metazoa; phylum Chordata; class Mammalia; order Artiodactyla; family Delphinidae; genus Leucopleurus; species Leucopleurus acutus. Next base: position 35,330,572 of record NC_139156.1, read on the forward strand.
AAATACTTCCAAAAAAGTGCAGGAGAGGGCTTCCCTGGTGGCGCAGTGGTTGAGAGTCCGCCTGCCGATGCAGGGGACACGGGTTCGTGCCCCGGTCTGGGACGATCCCACATGCCGCGGAGCGGCTGGGCCCGTGAGCCGTGGCCGCTGAGCCTGCGCATCCGGAGCCTATGCTCCACAACGGGAGAGGCCACAGCAGTGAGAGGCCCGCGTACCGCAAAAAAAAAAAAAAAAAAACTGCAGGAGAGAGGCCTGGAAAAGATCCTTTCCTCACAGACCTCTGAAGGAACCAACCCCACCCATACCTTGATCTTGGCCTTCTAGCCACCAAAACTATGAGACCACAAATTTCTGTTGTGTAAGCCACGCAGTGTGTAGTGCTTCATTATGACACTTCTTGGAAACTAGTCAAGGCACACTATGAGGCCTTTTGTTTTCCACATTTTTTACCTAAAATTTATATTATATTATTATATATATAATATATATTATAGCTATTAATTTAGCAAAAGCAAAATGCTTTTTATATTAAGAAAATAAAATTTTAATTTATTTCTTTCATATATGCAGTCTTTTACATTTCTATTTTATATATGTTGTATTTTGTACATACTAGTACATTAATATATGTGTAAATTTATTAATATATACATTAATATATATTATGTATATTTATGTATTCAGTATATATATTAGAGTATATATATATATATGTGTATATATATACACACATGTATACACACACATACACACTAGAGGTGTGGGCTCAAAATTGGTTTTACTTATAAGGATATGAAATCAAAAAATGTTTGGTTGTGAATACAGAATCCACTGGGTTAAACTGCTAGCTAATTTCTTAATAGCAATAATATAAATGTAATAAAACAATAACTTCAAAATGCTGAAGGAAAATAACTGACCCTTTAGAATTCTATTCTCAGCTAAACTAAAATTCAAGAGTGAAAGCAAACTAAAGACATCATCAGGTAAGCAAAGACTGAAATAATTGGCTAGTTCACGGGCCCCCCACTGAAAGAATTCCAAAAGTTCTTCTCTGAGAGAAGGCATAGGAAGCCAGAAGCAAAGGTGAGTGAAGAGACTGATAAATAAACATCCGGGCAAGTCTAAATGAACACTGTTCACAAAGCAATATAATGATGATTTGTTTGGGGGTTATAAAAACTGAAATAGTAGACAAAACGAGCAGTCAGAATGAAAGGACTAAGGCAATGTTCAGGAGGCAGGCAAAGATACTGATTCACCTGAGGTTTCATTCTGTCAAAATTCTAGTGTGAAGATGACAACAAAAGTTGGTATTTCCTGGAAAACATCCAAAAGCAACAAGAAGAAAAAAAGTAAAAGTTGACCTCCAATTTTAGCAAAACTGGGAGATAGCTAAAAGTTGAGTCACAAAATAAGGGGAAATGCTCCCCCAAGGCGGTGGACCTCAAGCAAGGGGGTACATGAGTGGAAGCATAAAGAGCATCAGTGGCTGCAAACCTCAGTAAAAGTTAGCAAAAGCTTCTCAGAGGTAGGGTCTAAACCTTAATCCTAGAACAGTGGGAATGCAGTATGGGCAATGGTGGCAGTATCCCCTGGACCTGATACAGTTCCCAGAAGAAGAAGGAGTGGAAACAAAGGAGGAATTATTATACAGACAGGCCAGGAATTGTCTATCAGAAAGATCAAAGCATTCTGAAATTGCTGACTTTTAAGAAGGTAGTCTCAAAATATATGAACCACAAATGACCACAATGGCGAAAAAAATCAAGAAATCCACAATCATAATGAGATATTTTAACACAATGCTCAATCTTAAATAGCTCAAGCAAACAAAATAATTAGTAAACTTATAAAAGATTTAAAAAACACATTTAATAACTGCAACATGACATTTCCTATATCTAACAGTTAGACAATACACATTGAACTTATTTTTGAATGACCACACACTTGGCCACAAAGCAAGTATCTAATATAGTAACAGATGAATCAATATCATACAGACCACATTCCCTTTCAAAATGCTATTAAATTGGAAACAAATTACAAAAATGTAACTATAAAAAAGGAACCATATGTTTGAAAAAATTTAAACACTTCTGGATTATTAATGGGTTAAAATAGAAGTCATAATGGAAAACTTAAAGTATCTAGAGCTGAATGACCAGGGAAAAACTACATATCAAAATTGTGAGATGTAGCTAAAGAAGTACAATCAGAGAGAAAATTATGGAGATTTTATATATATATATATACATATATATATATATACACATATATATATTTACACACATATATACAGAAACCTATAAAGAAGAAAGTTTGAGTATTAATGAACATATCTAGTTAAAGAAGTCAGAAAAAGAAATAACAGCATGAACCCAAGAAAAGACAAAGGAAAGATGATACAGATAAGAGCAAAAATTAATAAAATAGAAAACAAACAACTGAGATGGCCAACAAAGGCAAAAGATCAGGAGAAAAAAAGAAAGATGGTACAAATGAACCATTCTGAGAAAGAAAAAAAAAGATGTAGCCATAGATATAATATAAATTGTCCAAGTCCTGAGACTACCATGTATGACTTTATTGTAATAATATTGATATTTTAGATGAAATGGAAACACTTCCAGAAAATATAACTCAAAAAGAAATAGAAAAGGGCTTCCCAGGTGGTGCAGTGGTTAAGAATCCGCCTGCCAATGCAGGGGACATGGGTTCAAGCCCTGGTCCGGGAAGATCCCACATGCCACGGAGCAACTAAGCCCGTGTGCCACAACTACTGAGCCTGTGCTCTAGAACCACGAGCCACAACTGCTGAAGCCCACGTGCCACAACTACTGAAGCCTGCGTGCCCAGAGCCCGTGCTCTGCAACAAGAGAAGCCACCGCAATGAGAAGCCTGCGCACCACAACGAAGAGCAGCCCCTGCTCGCCGCAACTAGAGAAAGCCCACGCGCAGCAACAAAGACCCAACTCAGACAAAAATTAATTAATTAATTAATTAATTTTTTTTTAAAGAAGAAAAGCTGAATAGACATGGCTTTTTAAGTATTTAATCAGTAACTTAAAAATCTATCCACAAAAAAGAGCTGATACTTCAGGAAGTTTTACAGGTAAGTTTCTCCCAACTTTCAAGGAAAATTGAATTCCTATCTTATGCAATCTGTTCCAGAAAAAAGCAAAAGGGGAAATGCTTTCCAACTCATTATGTGATAGTAATATAACCTTGACAACAGAAACTGGAAGAAACATTACAAAAAAAGGGAAATACAGGAGAATTTCATTTATGAGAAATATACACAATTTTGAAATCAAACTAGCAAACTGAACCTAGCAGTGTTAAAATAATACATCATAGCCACTCTGGGTTACTCAAGAAATGAAGCTTAGAAATAGAATACAATAGGAAAGCTATTCGTGTAATTTGCTACACACATGATAAATCAGAAAAAAGACGTGATCACCTCAAAAGATGCAGAAAATGCATTCGATAAAATGCAATACCCATTCATAACCAAAATCTCTTAGCATACTAGGAATAAAAAGAATAACCCAAGAAATCTTATCTACTATTAATCTACAGTAGAAGTTATACTCAGTGTATCTCTAAAATAATTTCACTTATGTTCATGAATAAGACAAGGATGACTATTCTCAAAAGCCCTTATTCCCTAGTACTTTATAAGTCCTAGACAATGAAGTAATGACAAGAAGAAGAAATAAAATGAATAAAGATTCAAAATGAAAAAATAAGAGTATCATTATTTGTGGATACTATCTTCAAAAATCCAAGAGAAGAGAATAGGCAGCTATTAAAAGAAATAAGGGAATTAACAAGTTGCCTAATTTAAAATTGATTTTTAAAAATGTTTCCTGAACATCTGCAACAAATTGTTGGAAAATGTAATTTTCAAAAAGATACTATTTACAGCTGTAGCAAGCACTATAAAAACCTCATAATATAGCTAACAAAAATGTATACCATCTTTACAGGGAAACATATAAATCTGTATTAAATAATATAAATGTATCATTTATCAAGAAGACCTATGTAGAGAGAGAGAGATCACATTTCTGACTGGGAAGCCTCCATATTATACAAATGGCAACATTTTCCCATATTAATCTATTTAGATGCACTACCTGTATCAATTCCAATAGCATGTTTCATATGAATCATCTAGCTAATCCTAAAATATTGGAAGAGTAAGGACTAATGGAAGCCAAAACAAATTTGAGTCTAAAGTCAACAATTCTGTATTGTATACCTGAAATTTGCTGAGAGTAAATCTTAAATGTTTTAACACACACACACACACACACACACACATAAATGGTAACTATGTGAGGTGATGGACATGGTAACTAATGTTATTGTGGTAATCATTTCACAATACATATATATCATCACGTTGTACAAATTAAAAATGTTATTTGTCAACTATATCTCAGTAAAGCTGGAAAACAAAAAACCAAATTTGAGGACAGAGAATGAGGGGACTCACTGTACCAACTACTAAGTGTAGCTATTAGCTATAATAATGTTAAAATTACATTGTAGTGCAGGGATAGACAAATGGACCAAGAGAATGTTATAAAGAGACGAAGAACTGACCCACTTATGCATGGGAACTTGTATTTAACAGAAATGGCATTTCAAACACTGAGAAAGGCTGGACTATCCTTACGAGATGCTGAAACACTTAACTTTCTATTTGGAAAAAGATAAAATTAGATTCCTCCTTCACCATATAAGCAAAAGTAAATTCCAGATGGACAAAAATTTAAATGTGAAGAGCAAAAATTTAGAATTTTTAGAAAACAATATGGGAGAATATTTTGGATGTAGAATCATGAACAGATTTATTAAATAAAGAATACCCACAAATCTTTAAAAGATATGATTTTGACTACATTAAAATTTTAAAGTTTTTTACAACAGAGGATAATGTAAACAAAATAAATAGGCTAGATACAGTTTGGGAGAAGATATTTGCAATTCAAATAATAACTTTAGAATAAATAAAGGACAGTTACAAAAGTATAAGAAAAGGATAAACCAGTGTTTTCAAAGGAGCAAAGGATTAGAACTGGTCTCTCCCTTTCCGTCTCCCTTGTGCACACACACACACACACACACACACACACATACACACAACTGCTAGCAAACATACAAAAATGCTTAAGCTTATATGTAATCTGGGAAATGTAAATTAAGACAATAAAGTGCCTTTCATACTATCAGACTGGAAAAATATAAGTCTCACATGGTGAAGTTGCAGGAAAATAGGAATTTCTAATCTGGTAGAATGTGAATTGGTATAACCACTTGGGAGAGCATTCTGTCAATATTGAGGAAAGGTGGAAGTACATTCCCTATGACTTAGCAATCCCGCTTCTGGATATTTACACTAAAGAAATAATGCACACGTGCACAAAGATACGTCCCCAACCATGCTGACTGCAATAACCACAGAAAAGCAACTAATGAACTAACCGTCCCTCCATAGAGAAATGGAGAAACTGTGGTGTACTAGGCTGTGGTTAGAATGAATGAACAAGGTCTACACTGTATCAATACAACCTGAACAAGTCTCTAAAATACACTGTTGAGTGAGAAAAGTAAGCTGCAGAAGAATATAGACAACATAATGCCATTTAAGTAAATTCTGAAATGTACATAAAATGATAGTAAACGTTGTTTTGGACATAGATATTTAGTGAAAGTCCAGAATCATACACGGGATCAACACATACCAACTTGAGGCAGAGATACCTCTACAGAGGGAAGAAAAGAAGGGATAAGAGTGAAAGGGGAGTGGGGAGGGTAGTTAGCTGTTTGTTTGTTTGTTTAAATCTGGCTTCTGTTACAAGTGACCTAAAGTAAACGGAAAAATATTAACAGCTGTTTAATCTGGATGTTAGCCATATGGTGGTCTGTTTTATTTTCTGTCCTTTTGATATGTTTGAAATAGTTCTTAATTTAAAAAATTAAAATATAGAAACATTTTTTCAAAGCTAAGAACCAGAATTCAAGCCTTTTCCCTCTGAGTCTTCTGCAGTGCAGTTTAATACAACCAACATTTGTGCACATTCCCTGGGGCAGGTATAGGAAAGTCAGTTGTCAGAGAGATGTGGTCCCAAATTGAAGGACCACATGTCCTAATGAGAATGGTATCAATTATTCCTTAGCCTTTTTAGCTATTGTTTGGTAACTGCCACTGAGGAAAACAACTGCAGTTTTTCATTTGAGCTAAATATAAATGCAACAAGGAAAGACCCATCTGAAGGGCTTTCTCCAAGGTCACATGCTTGGCTGTCATGTCTACAGGTGACAGTCACAAGCTCCCTCTGACTGCCAAGACGTCACTGGATGACGGCGCCTCTCACTGTGCACATGTCATGAACAGGGTTGCTGGGATTCCAGGCCATTTCATGGACTTCAGATAGCAGGGATCATCTGCAGAGGCCATGTTCTCCCAGGATGACCCTGGATAATTGGCTTATTGGGAGAGAGATGAAAAAAAGGATCTCACTATGGATATAGTAAAAGGACCAGTGGTTGCCAGGATTTGGGGGGCTGTGGGTGGGGAGGATAAATCTGTGGAGCACAGAGGATTTTTAGGGCAATGAAACTACTCTACAGTAGTGGATCCATGTCATTATACATTTGTCCAAACCCATAGAACGTACAGCACCAAGAGTGAACCCTAATGTAGGCTATGGACTTACAGTGTAGGTTCATTGATTGTAACAAATGTACCACTCTGGTGGGGGATGTTGATTTTGGGGGAGTCTACATGTGTGTGTGAGCAGGGGGGATATGAGAAATCTCTGTACCTTCCTCTCAATTTTTGCTGTGAGCCTAAAACTGCCCTAAAAAAAGTCTTAAAAAAAGAGAAGCTCACAGTCTGGTGGGGAAGACAAATATACAGACCAAGATACACGGTCCATAAAAGAGGTAGAAACAATATGCTAAAAGAATTAGGGGCAAGGGAAGAAATGAGATTGCAGAGGATTTCTTGGAACCAACAAAATTTCAGATCAGCCTTATTTCCGGTCAATGACTATGTGAGGATTGTTCTTCCAATCCCTACCTGAAGGGTCATATGGTATCATCCCAAGTTGCTACTAACAGAGGATGTTTTACAGAATTGACAGGAATCTGACAATTAGGCTTAAACCGCTATCCCACTCCCCTCCCTTATCCACTCCTTCCACACCCCAGGCTATAGCATGCCTAAGAATGTTATCCCAGCATAGACCAGACAACCATGAGGGTGACTGCAGACGCAAAATTAGGTGGGTTAGATGGTTAGAAAGGAAGAAAAAGAGAGAGAGACAGAGAAAGAGAGAGACAAAGAACAGAGAACAAGTTCTAGCATTAGCAAGTAAGAATTACTGTTGTTTCATAATAAAGGCCAGAATCAAGAAGTAGCTTTCCCAGCTGAGACCAGGCTAGTTGGGACAGTAGCAAATGGATTGCAAAAGGAAGATCTGGGGGCCTCCTCACTTTCAGGTAAACAACTACAGAGTACAAATCAAAATCAGAATGTGTGTCCCCCAGGGTTTACTCTATGATTCTGCGCAGGCTAAACAACGGCCTGCAGAGATATCCAGGCCTAACCCCTAGAATCTGTAAATGTTGCCAGATATGGCAAGAGAGACTTTGTTGTGGGATTAACTGTAGGCTCTTGATGGGGAGATTACCTTGGATTATCCAGCTGGGCCCTAACTGCAATCACAAGTGTGCTTATAAGAGGGAAGCAGAGGGAGATATGACAGAATAAGAAGGAATGTGACCACTGAAGCAAGATGCTCTGTGGCTGGCTTTGAAATGGAGGAAGGGGCCTTGAGCCAAGGAACGCAAAGAATTCAGTTCCAGAAACTGAAAAAGGCAGGGAATGGATTCTCCCCTAGAGCTTCCAAAGGGAGCCCAGCCCTGCCAACACCCTGATTTGCTCCCAGTGAAACTGATTTCCCACTTCTGATTCACCAAGTTTGTTGTAATTTGTTACAGCAGCCACAGGAAATTAATGCAGATTTCTTTGGTTATCTTGATAAAAGAAGATTTCTAGGCATGTTGATATGGCCTAGAGGTTGATGGCCATTTGACAACGGTCAAGATTCTGGCCCCAAAGAAGGCAGGGGGCAGGGTGTGTGTGTGTGATATTTTGGGACAAAGATTTGCATGTAGGTGGTTAACTGGGAGTGCTCTGGGGGACAACATCATACAGGCGTGAGTGAAGCCGGCCTGGGCAGAGAGGGTCGTACTTTGGGGCAGTAGCACAGAGGCCCTAGCCAATCCCACAGGGAGCTCTGGAGCTGGGGTAGCCCTGCAAACATATCCTGAATTGAGCAAAGGGGCCGATCCTTTGTACCCCTGACAATGACCAGTTATCAGATGCAGGCTGTTCCCTGGGAAGGGGCTGTGATCCTGAGTGATATTCAAAAGGTAATCCCAGGGGAGGGACTCAGCTGTGGGTCATCCATGGGCAACGCTCCTGGCACCTGGCGGGGGAGGGTACATGCCTTGGTCCTCAGGTAGGGGTCAGAGCAGTACACGTGGCATCTACCACAGCACAGGAGCAGCCCTCAACACAATTTTATCTGATTAAGTCCCTGTACAGAGACGCACAGGAAAGTCTGCTATTGAGTCTGGTCTCAGACCATTCCTTCAGAGACACAGTTCAAGTCGCTAAGTCTGTGTGATTCTTTGAGAAGCTTGCTGAAAGCAGCTCAGGGACACTTTGAGCAAAGAGGCTGACATAACTCTAAGTGCTTTGGTCTTGGACTGAGGTCTGAAAATAAACCTCCCCATGGACTATTTGGAAAGCCTTCTGAGAAAGCCCCTGAATAAACACCGTCACCCCTTGTGCCATTGGTCACAATTGTTTTGGCCTGGTTTTCTGGGACTCGCACTGTGTCCTGGCTGATAAATGAAGCCATGTGGAAAGCACAGGGAGCCCAAGGCCAAACCCTGTCCCCACCATCACACCACACCAGGCAGCAGCCAGCCCTGGCTTCACACACCAATGCCGAGGCTCTAAGGCAAAGCAGAGCTGACGCTGATTTCCAGTGAGCCTGCCCTCTGGAGAGACCCACTGTCAGAACAGCCTCAAACAAGCTGCAGGCCTTTGATTCCAGCTTTTGCTGCTCTAAATCCTGCTAAAAGGGCCTGACTGCACTCATCTGCTTAAGTACTGCCCTGAGCATAATTTAGTGGTTATTTTAGTGACTTGGAACTACTCAGGGGCTCAGAGGCGTCCCTCCAAACTGACTGTGGTGTCTGAAGGTCTGGGCTCTGGTCTGACTTCTGACACTTCTTAACAGTGTGACCTCGTGTAAGGCACTGCTCTCTGAATCTGCTTCCCTTCCCTGTAGAACGGGTGGCGCAAAATTATCTCTAAGGCCCTGTCTCATCTTCATGCTCAGGGAATCTATCTCCGCCTATGGGCATGGAGGTTGCAGAGAACGACATGCATTTGTACAGATGCTGGCACATGCGAAAATCTGCGAATTTGGGCGCAAATTCCTGCCATCGGATTTCTTTCAAATGGATGAATACATGAAAATATCATGTTTACTTGCATTGGCTGCGTTTGCTCAAAATCAGCAGCTTGGTATTTACTTGCATCACCAAAATGGACCCCTTTCATCAGCCTGTGAATTTTCCAGGGGCTTCGGCATGAGCGGCCGTTACATTTTTTAAAAAATCCACAGGATTATTTTAGAAGTTTAGTGTCATGGCAGAATGGAAAGCCAGCTAACTTATTTGTCCGAATGTTTGCGTTGCAATCTGTGCCAACGACTCACCGTGTGACACTGGCAAGTCATTTAATCCCACTGAGCTGCTGATAGGGTTGCCAGTCAAGGTCAGCCCTGCCTCCCTCATGTGGTAACTGCAAACAACAAATGAAAAGGAGCTCATGCGAGGACTCTGGAACCTGTAAAACTTATCAACATTTACGCAATTACTATTATTCATACGCCACACAAGGGGAATCTATTCCATCAGTTGCCTTTGCTTGGGATAAGCCTTTTCTCTTCAAAGGAGAGGCTTTTAGTCAGTGTTGTCAGAATATAAACAGAATACAAAGATTTATTTTGCCAGCTTCTGAGGTTCCCAAGAGAATGATTCCCAGCAGTAAAAGTTGCTAAAATAGTTTGTGAGGTCACCTGCTCTTAGCAACCAAGATTGGTAGGGAAGGAACCAGCCCCGAATTCACCCAGAGGACTGATGCTCACGCCGGGCCCTACAGCTGTAAGGACAATTGCTTATTAAACCTGCAGTGCCCTGAGCCGCCGCTTCTGCTTTAGAATAGCCAGTTGTGTTCGTGCCTTCACGGCACACATTAGTCAAGCGGCTCTTCTGGTTATGAGGATGACTGCAGATGTGAATCCAGTCACAAAACAACAATCACAATCCCTAAGCCCTGAGCGTGCAAACCTGATTCCTTCCAGTTTGCAGCAAGGTCACAGAGCAACACCTCACCTGTTTCCTTCCCCCAATTTGGACTCTGAGAAAAACCCTACAAATGAAAAGACAACTCCACCAAAAGGTATCATGGCCATAAATACAGCATGATTCTGCTTCTAGATCTGAAAACATCTTGAATTCAACTGCCCTTCAAAAAGATTATTGAGAAAACATCACCACAAGCCAATTGACAGCCGATTTCCTAGTCTCACTGCAAGCTTCCAAGAACCTAGATAAAGCAGTACTGGAGGAAATGCGAACTGTGCCAAGATCAGAATGACTTAGAGAAGCTCTGCTTTTATTGACATTTACTGAGTCTCCATTTCCCTCTTTGCCCTCCTGGGAAACACAGATGCTCAGTGCTGGTGTCTGGGTGGGGACAGGCACAGCACGTCTAGAGGGGCCAGGCTGAGGGCTGGGGGAAGTCAGCACAGATTGGCAGGTGGCCTTGCGCAGAGCGAGAGGAAACTCTGGGGGGATGGGGTTTGTTGTTATAGAAACCAGAGTGTTCCTGGGTGCACACAGGCAGGGGCAGCAGGTCTTTGGGAACACAGAGAAGACAGTCAGACCTGGAACAGCGTGGTAGGATTCAGCGCCAACTGACAGGCAGACCCACGCACAGTGCACCTGAGCGTGACAGCAGAGCACAGGAGAGGGGATGGCCCTCTTCTGCTCAGGGTTGAAGCCCTGTCTTCCTTCCTCCAAGCAGATGTTGGCTGCCAGGTGCACCCTGCTCTCTCCTCAGCCAGGCAGAACTTTGCAGGTGCTTGTGATTACAGAGCCAGCAAGGGTTAGGTCTTCCGGAAGGTTCTTAACAGCCCTAATATCAGTTACCTGCGGGTTTCTAATTCTCTTCAGAGCCAATTAACTAGAATTTCACATGATTTAAGGTAAAAGTTGGAGCCACTTGAGTTGCCTTCCTCTGTCCTGGTCTGAATTTCACAAACATGCAAACACACACATGCAGGTACACGAGTAACACAAATATACACAATCACCCAGACAAACACTCTAACACAGACATATTCTCATAAACCCACTCTCATGGGCCCTCCCGCATAGACACTCACATTTCTGAGGTCAGAGAAGGCTTATACATCAGAGAATAGAGCTTAGCTGTGTTTTTTAAACATCGCGGCTGGGAAAGGGATGTTCGTTTCAGAATGGAGTGGCTGCCAAGCTCACAGGAATTTGGGCCTGAAGTAATGAATCTCCAGCTCTTTTTAAAATAGCTGGGATGCCTTGGTTATTGTTGTTTGTTTTGTAACTTCCTTGAGATTTGTCATGGTGTGTGATTTCAAAATAACCCTGCCAGGGACCCTGCGGTTGATACTTGCTGGCTCACTAGTTTCTCCAGGATGGAAGGGAAGTGTGTAGCACAGCAGACAGGAATAGGCCTGCCCAGGGTGGCCATCCTGAAGGTGAACCCCTTCCTGCTCTGTGCCCTGGGCCCAGAATCTTGACCTCAGTTGTCAGCAAGACTCTCCCTGCCCAGACACCTCATGTTAGAAATACCCGGTAGGGTTCTTTAACCCATGACCTTATAAAGACAACAAAAATGGCCAATTGAGAATGACTGACTCCAACTATGAAATGAGAATTGTGTGCACTTTGTTACACAGTCCCAAAGCTATCAATAATAGACACCCTAGTTCTGGAATCAATTTCCACATCCTTCTTACCAGAGATTTGTCTATAGACAAATATCTCTGCAATTCTGTTCAGATCTTTTTTTCTTTTCACTGTCCCAGTTCTAATCTATTTGGTGCCCTCTCCTGTGTCCTTTACCATTTAAGTTCTGAGCCCGTTTATGTTGATGAAGCAGAGAGATTGCTGTGTGTTTACCCAAATTCTTCTTTTTCTCCTGAGCACAGTGGAAAACTCATTTCCCAGCCTCCCAAGCAATGGGAACCATTCTTTGAGCCCTGGCCAATGGAATGCGGCAGAGGTGATGATGTCACCTCTTCCATGATCGCAAGGAGTTCAGCCCCCTCTCCCCCATACAACCACTACCTCATTGTGACACAGGTGGGAAGTAAACTTTTCTTGTGTTATTCCAGTGAGATCTGAGAGTAGCTTGTTATAGCACTCGGAATAGACGCTTTCATAGACCAAGGTTAGAAATACTAACTTTGAAGAATTCTTGGTTGCTATGTTTACTACGGCTTAAAGTTTAGACTGAGTACATTTCTTGTTGACTGTATATATACACACAGAGTAACTCCCATCAATACAATGCCTATTGTTTGGTGACCCCAGAAGGTCTTGCAATGCTGGAGTTCTTTGCTCTTTTCCATGCCACCCTGCGTTGCATTGCATGGGAAGGGTTTTAAATAGTTCATAGCATTTTAGCACACATAATATGAAAGAGTGTTCCCCACTGTGCAAAATTCATTCCCCTCTGGTTCCTTCTGGGTAGTGGTATCAACCAAAGCTCAGACTTACCTCTTCCCATCTTGGCATGTGAGCCACGTAAGGCTGTAGGCAAGCCTGGAAGACAGAGGCCTTTCTGGATCTCCCTTGTTTGAAGATATCTTTTATTCCTGAGAGATCCTCTCTGTTCATCTTCAGCATCTGTGGAGCAACAGGACAAAGTCATAAATAGAGAGACAGTCATTGGCTGTGCATAAGCTGAGACCTCTCTTGAGCCCAGTAAGTTCAGACAGTTCCATTATTTTTGAGAACTGGAGAGCTGGAGCAGCAGTACAATATAGATTAGTGGAAAGGGCACAGAATTAGGTTATTGGCCTGGATTGATTGATTGACTGATTGATTTACCTGGATCTTAATCCAGACTCTTCCACTAACTTGCTGGGTGACATCAAACAAGTTGCAACTTCTCTTGACCTCTGTCCTTTTGTTTTCTTACCTATCATAGCAGGTAATCACTTTCTCTGGCTAACCTGATGGGATTCTTGAATTTTTACAGAACAAAATAGAAAATATGTATGGAAATAGGGACGTCCCTGGTGGTCCAGTGGTTAAGAATTCACCTTCCAATGCAGGGGGTGCGGGTTCGATCCCTGATCAGGGACCTAAGATCCTGTATGCCTTGTGGCCAAAAAACCCAAAACATAAAAACAGAAGCAGTATTGTAACAAATTCAATAAAGACTTTAAAAATGGTCCACATCAAAAAAAAAAAAAAAAAAAAACAGGCTTCCCGGGTGGCGCGGTGGTTGGGAGTCTGCCTGCTGATGCAGGGGACACGGGTTCGTGCCCTGGTCCGGGGGGATCCCACATGCTGCGGAGCGGCTGGGCCCGTGGGCCATGGCCACTGAGCCTGCGCGTCTGGAGCCTGCGCTCCGCAACGGGAGAGGCCCGCGTACCACGAAAAAAAAGAAAGAAAGAAAGAAAGAAATATGAAGGAAGTTACATTGAGAAAAATGTAAGAAATTATTTAAAGAAAACGTCTGTATAGTCAAGTAGTTATATTATAGACTGGCCAGACCTCTGTCAGAAAGAGTTTCTCTTTGAAAATGGACATGTTTTTCTTGGGGTTCATTTGATGGTTTTCCCACTTTAGTACACGTACGAACGTGTGGTGCAATGGTTTATGAGTGGAATACATATCACCACTTTTCTGGCTACCTTGGTCAGATTATATAGAGTTCTTACTCAGTTCCAATATCTACTCAAGAGTATTAGAGTTAAGTTTGCCTATGTTAAAAACTATTAAAACCATGGCTAGACAATTCCATGTCTGGGAATTTATCCTCTGAGTAGATATAGGTGAGAAATAAAACATATTAGAGGCTCTTTGGCGTTGGAATAGCAAAAGAATACTAACATCTAGATTTGCACCACAAAGGAGGACTAGTTAAATCAACTGTGAACCATCCATGCACTGGCAAAATAGGTAGCTATGAATGTTGGAACTCTGATATACTGATACGGAACATTCCTGAAGAAATTTCATTAAGCTAAAAAAGCAAATTGCAGAACAGTGTAAGATTTGATACCACTTGTGTCAAAAAAATTTTTTTAAGTATTTGCTTGGGTCTGCATAAAATATCTCTGAAAGAATATCAAAATGCTGGTATTACTGTTTGCCTCTGCAGAAGAAAGTGGATTGGCTAGGAAATAGACCACAGAGGTGCCATTTCATTTGTTAAACTTAAAACCTTGTGAATATATTATCAAAACAAAGCATAACAGAACCAAAAACAGGATTAGATTCATCTGTTTGTTTTACAATAGTAAGACATATATAAAATTGATCATTTTAACCATTTTTAAGTGTATGGTTCAGGGGCATTAAATACATTCATATTGTTGTAGAACCATCACCATCCATGCCTAGAACTTTTAGATCCAGTTCATTTTTGATTCAGAGCTGCTGGACATTTCCATAAAGGACAAGAAACTTATATCCCTTCCCCAGGAGGGAAAAGCATCAGTGGAAGGTTTTCCTGAAGGCTTCTCAACTCTTCACTCCCCCTCCCCAAGGGTAGGTGAATGACCCAGCTGGCTGATGATTTGGGAGAAGACTGCAATTCAGCCTTCTCTGGGTATTCTCTTTCATAGTATCCTGCCTCAGGACGCACATATTTTCTGCTCCACCAACAAGTAAACTCACGTAGGCAGTCCCTGCCCCTGCCCAAGAAGGCCTGCAGTTCTGGGAAAGTGAGATCAACTCGGGAAGAAAGCATAGAAAGCTTGTCTGGGTGAGACTCAGAAAGGTATGCCTTAATTTGTCCAAGACTGATTCTTACCAATCAGCCTTCTAGAAAAAGAGGTGGTTGCAAAGATCCAAGGAAGCAAGTTACAGCCCCGGATTGAAAGCAGCCAATCCCAGGTAATCTCTAGGCTTGGATCTAGTCTCCTGAACAGGCCAGGAGAAAGGTGGTACTTCCCCAGTCATGAATCCAGGGATGAGCCTTGCTGCTACAGCTGCAGAGGCAAAGCCTCGACCCATCCCCCAATCCCAATTATGCAAGGGGAGGGGCCAGGACCAAGGTTCTACCATTCCAGAACCTTGTGTTGTACTCTGACCACCAATCACTCCAGAGGACGGCTTGCTGTTTCTTTAATAACGTAGCTTTAAACTTCAGCCTAAGAGTCAGGGTCTGTTTCCTGGAATCTGATGTCTGGCTCCACTGATCACTGTCTTCTGCCCTAGAAGGCAGAGGGCAGTGGGGACCCACACACCTGTTACTGTTCCTGTCTCTGTGTTTTCCCCAAGGAATACTGCCCCATCAGAGCTGGTGTGTCTCCTGTCTGGTCATTTGCCACGTTTGTATGTAACATCCAAGTCAGTGCTAGTGGTAATATGCTGACATTTTCATATTTTGACCCCTATGTCTAAATCTCTGTCCACTCCAAATCTGGAAGGGGGATATGGGATTGCTTTATCATAACCTACTTAAACCCCAACAATTTTTATTAAATTGTTAAACTATGACTTTGGCCACCGTCTGCTCCTGTAGACTTTCTCCCAGCTATTTCAGAGAATCCCTTATGGGGTGTCTGACGTCCCATGTCTATTAACAATATTTCCTTGCGAAGCCACCAAGCCCCCACCACTGCTGCCCATGGTACCCAGGGATTGCTGCTCTGTGGCACATGGCATTTTGTATAATGCTTTCATCACACTGGCCTCTGGGAGGGGCTCTGCTCTGCCCTTCCTCACTAGGACCCAAACATGTCCCAGACCATTCTTCATTCCCCACAACCTCGCTTAAGCTGAACTTGACTCAAGGTTTGGGGAAGCACAGGAAGAGAACTGACAGCTAATATAAGATATGGTTTCTCTAAATCTATGCTGACTTACCGTTGCTTAAATGTTGACCTGCCTACAAAGAAGTCATCACACACATCTTTGGAAGTACTACTCCAAGCATGGCCAGACCCACTACTCGAGTTTCAGTGAAAGGAAGGAGCTTCTCCTCCTCTCTAGTCTGAGATCAACCTTCTCAATCTTTATTTCCTGTCCTAGGATCTACTTCTTCCAAGGGTGACTGACAGCAGTGAAGTTCACTCCTTTCAAGAGAAACATAGCCCTTCCCCACAGGTGTATTTCTGGGCAACCACATTATAACACAGCAGTCTTATAATAGTACTTTCTGAGTTAACCAACCTTCAGTAATACCATGGGCAGGAGACCAGAAGTTCAGTCCAGACTGAATACTGCCAAACCCAAACCAGTCCCCTCGGGAAGGTGAGGTCATTTCCGGCTCACCATTCCCACCCTTTTGCCTTCTGGTCTCCTGTGAACATCGCCTGAATAAGAACACACCCATCCAAGTAGAACACATATATCTGCCAGCGGGTATAAGAAACCATTTTTCTAGGAGAAATGTATCTGCAGAGATGCAGCTCTTTCTGCACCATCAGTAGTCACCTCTTCCCTTATCTTACAGAGGATCTTAGCCTCTGGAGTTAATAATATCTCCATTTTAGAAAGCCACACTTACTTTACATTTTTTGTAGTATAAAGACTCATTCAGATCGTTTCCTAAGAAACAGAAGTCTGTACTTTTTAAATTTAAGTTCCTACTTTTTGAGTTCCATTAAACTACTTGTGGTTTTAAAATTTCAGTTTTTCCAGGTTGTATTCATTAAGGTTTCAAATAAAAGTCTTAGCCTGGGCACCACATACATGCTAATTTCAGTTGGAATCCAAACTCCTTAGCACAACTTTCAAGGCACAACACACTTGGGCCTATCTTACCAGCACATATGAATGTATCTTCCCATCTTCTCAAACATGCATATATCTGCCCAAGTCGGGGAAAAGCCTTCCCAGAAGATGCTACCCTTATATCTTTATTCATGCCACATTCCCATCTAAAATCCTCCTGATCACTCAAATCCTCCCTGATTTGATGAAGTCTTTTACTTCATTTGATGAAGTTCATTTCTCCCTTTGGATTTCTCCAAGGGTCCTCGCATTCAGCCACCCACCCACCTGCCCAACAGGAGTACATCAGAGGCCTAACCTTGTCCAAGAGGCCATGTTGGCTCTATAGGGTTTCCAGAAATGGGTAACACATGGGTCGTCCCTCAAAGAGTTTACAATTTTGTAGAAAAGTATACAAACAATAAAGTCATGTTACTTTTCCACTCAAGACCTGTTTACATTTCTTTTCTCACTTCAAGTCTTCAATACTCTTTCTCTTGTTCCTCATCCCCAATGGTCAGAAGAGTCATTTTGGACAACAACATTATTTATCCATTCTATAGCTGATACACATTTGGTGGTGTTTTTTTTCCTTCCAGTTCTTAGTCATTTCAAATACATTTGCTATAAACATTAAAAAACAAAAAAGAATAGCCGTTCTCTGATTCCAAACTTGTCCCATGCTGTACAGAGAAAATAGATGCAATCAGCTGAGGACACCTCATGTTCCCAACGCCAAATCCACCCGCCTACCTGCACTGGTAACCAGATTCTCTACCAGCCCTCTGTCCTTGCTCGCTCTTAAGCTAAATGCTTCCATTTAGACCCAGATCCCTCTGCTATTATCCCCATTCTTTCCTACATCATCAGTTTTCCTCTCTATTGGCTCATTCCCAACCACACACAAATATGCCTTAATATCACACATTTAAAAAAATCCAAACACACTCCTTTGAGCCCACACCCTCCGCCAGCTACTGCTGCCTTTTTCTGCTCCTCTTCACAGCCATACTCTGCAAGAGGGTTGTCTATAGGCACCGTCATTGCTTCCTCACCATCCATACTCTCCCAAACTCTCTCCACACCCAGTTGTGCTTTACCCACCATTTTGGCGAAATGGCTCTTGTCAGAGTCACCAATGGCCAAATCCCTTGGCCAGCTCTGTCTTCGTCTTTCTTGGCCTCGCAGCAGGGTTTGGCCTGACTGACCTCCCCTTTTCGAGGAGTCCTTTCCTCTAGTCCTCTGGGCCGCCCACTTTCCTGGTTTCCCCGCTGTGTCATTGGCTACTGCTGCGGAGCCTGCTTTCCTGAGTCCTTTTTTTATACTAAATTTCTAAATGTTGAGGACCTCAGAGCTCTGTCAGGAACTCACTTCTCTTCCTTCTCTGTAAACTCCTTCCCTAGCTAATTTCTTAGACGCTTGGGCTTCAAACACCAACTATGCACTGATTACACTCAAACTGATGTCTCCAACCCAGAACTCTTGAGCTCCAGACTTACTGATCCAACTGCCTAGATCCATTTGGATGTGTAAGAGTCATTTCTAATTTAACCTAGGTTCACCCCTCCAAAAAAAAACCTATTGATAATCCCACATACACCATATCCCCCACCAAACAACAACAATCTTCTGCTCCCTGCCAAGCCTTCCCCATCTTATAAGTGATGCCACTAGCCAGGGGCAAGTTTTGTGGGCCTAAAGCTGAAATAATTTATAGAGTCCTGTTTAACATAAAGAATACAAAATTAAAATACAAATTGAGTATGAAAATAAATATTCATTTAGGCTGAGAAATCAAATGAATTTCAAAATGCTGAAAAATACCATAATCATCACAAAATCAAGAAAGATCATGGAAGGACATCCCTGGTGGTCCAGTGGTGGGGACTCTGTGCTCCCAATTTGGGGGGCCTGGGTTCAATCCCTGGCTGGGGAACTAGATCCCACATGCTGCAACCAAAGATCCCGCACGCTGCAACTACGGATCCCTCATGCAGCAACTAAAATGATCCTGCACACTGCAATGAGGATCCCGGGTGCCGCAGCTGGGAGGACCTGGCATAGCCAAATAAATAAATGAATAAATAAATATTTAAAAAAGAAAGATCGGGGCTTCCCTGGTGGCGCAGTGGTTGAGAGTCCGCCTGCCAATGCAGGGGACACGGGTTCGTGCCCTGGTCTGGGAAGATCCCACATGCCGCGGAGCGGCTGGGCCCCGTGAGCCATGGCCGCTGAGCCTGCGTGTCCGGAGCCTGTGCTCCGCAACGGGAGAGGCCACAGCAGTGAGAGGCCCGCGTACCGCAAAAAAAAAAAAGAAAGAAAGATCATGTAATGTTTTATTAATTGCCTGCCTGGCACATTTTATAACACTTTTCTCCTTACACTTTGGCTGTGCTCTCTTTGACTGCCTCTTTGTATAAGAACACTTTCTACAAGCAAGAGAGATCAGCTTGTTTCTCTTGCTAAGTTATTCAAAATTAATTTTCTAAAATTATGGATAATTTCGAAACATTTATTTTACCTTCACAACTCCTATTTGGTAATAAAGAAAATTCACTTAAAACTTGATAGGCATAGGGCTTCCCTGGTGCTGCAGTGGTTGAGAGTCCGCCTGCTGATGCAGGGGACACGGGTTCGTGCCCCGGTCCGGGAAGATCCCACGTGCCGCGGAGCGGCTGGGCCCGTGAGCCATGGCCACTGAGCCTGCGTGTCCAGAGCCTGTGCTCCATGACGGGAGAGGCCACAACAGTGAGAGGCCCGCGTAGCGCAAAAAAAAAAAAAAAAACTTGATAGGCATAGACTTTGGACTAACCAGAACTGTGGCAATAAGAATTCCCCTTCAAAAATGGACCTCATTTTGAGAGATTTTATGTGGCAGTTTTCATAGCCTTGTACATGTATGGTGGCTTGGAATGACCCATGAGTGGGGTTCATATCATTGCTTATCCAGGTAGCTTTTCAGACTGGTGTTCTTGGTCACTTAGTGCCATGACCCGAACAGCTGCCCAGTACTTCTGGGTTCAAATTTTCTGATGTTGAAATATGTCCTAGACATAGTTAAGCCATCCTACTTTTCGGATTTATCCTACAGGTAGATTCTTTCCCTTTCTCTACACTCTATATCTCATCCATCAGTAATTCTTGTAGGCTTTTTCTACAAATTATTGCCCCAATTCAACCCCTCCTACAGCTTCACTCTTCTCCTCTATCCTGAGCCACTGTCCTTTCCCTTATGGACAACTGCCTTAGTCTATGGCCTTGCTGCTAGCTGGCTTTATTCGTACTTCCCTGTCCTCGGCTGCCTCTTTTCCTAGCATCTGGAATGATCTTTCTAAAGCACAACTCAGCTCCTATCACTCTCCTGGTTAAACTTCAAATGGCTTTGGGCTGCACGGAGAATAATACGCAGTTCCCTCAGGGTCCCGCCCATTCTGGCCCTGCCTGTTTCTCTGGGCTCACTTCCCTCCACTCCTCCCCCGCCCACCGTGCTCCAGCGGCACTGGCCTAATTCCTGCCACTCCAAACGCACCAAGTTTATTCCCAGTGGGGCCTTTGTACTTGCTGTTCCTCTTCCTTAGAATGTGCTTCCCCAGCTCTGTAAGCTGCCTAAGCTCATCCTTGGACTCAAATTCAGTGGCACCTGTCACGAGGCCTCTCCCATGGCCTTATCTCACATAGCACCCTCCCTCCAGGATTTTACCATTTGCTGCTTCTTTACAGAACTTTTTAGTACAGTTCCTATATTTTAATAAATTTTTCCTTCTTTACTGGAACATTGACACTCAAACTGAGATGCACATTTTATTTTGTAGGTTTAATAAGTACCTTTCTAAGGGATGAAGGTATAAAGAGTGAGCTTTAAGGGAGCCTTTTTCCAGAGCCTTAATTTCCATATGACTATTGACTGGCAGAGGAGACATCATGCCAGTCCTCCTTTCCCTACTCTTATCACAACTGTGCTTCTCTGCTTTACGTGCCATTCATCCATCCTGAATCTCACAATGGGTATAAAAGTCTGGGGCTTCCAGAAAGGGGCAATTGAAATGGACAGTTTAGAGAAAGTAAATGACTTTAATGATAGGATTTAAAGAATCATTTTCTAAGTATTATGATGTCCAGTGCTTTGCTTTCAGCTAAATTAAAGGAGGCCAAGGGACTTCCCTGGTGGTACAGTGGTTAAGAATCCGCCTGCCAGTGCAGGGGACACGGGTTTGAGCCCTGGTCTGGGAAGATCCCACATGCCGCGGAGCCACTAAGCCCGTGCGCCACAACTACTGAGCCTGCGCTCTAGAGCCCGCGAGCCACAACGACTGAGCCCGAGTGCCACAACTACTGAAGCTCGCGCACCTAGAGCCTGCGCTCTGCAACAAGAGAAGCCACCCAATGAGAAGCCTGCGAACCGCAAGGAAGAGTAGCCCCCGCTCGCCGCAACCAGAGAAAAGCCCACGCGCAGCAACAAAGACCCAAGGCAGCCCAAAATAAAAATAAATAAATTTAAAAAAAAAGAGACCAAGTAATTTTTTCAAAGATCACTAAAAATTATTTTAACGTGGATCACTGTGATTTTCTAAATAAAACTTAGAATATACAAGAATCATATACCTGTGAATATATAACATATTATATATTAATTATATATTATATTAATTAGAATTATATAAGAACTTAGAGTCCAAATATAAATAAATATAAGACTACAACTGAGAATATAATTGAGTTGAGAAAACAAAATCCTTTCCATTCCCATCTAATTGGTTATGTGAACCAGGTTTGTTAATGCTTATGCTTATAAAAACAAAAAGAAGAAATAGAATTGATGTTGAATCCTGTCTCATTCTATCAGTAAGTAATACTCATCCATGAGTATATGAACTAACTGAAAAAAACCAGTCCCATCTATCTCATTAAGAGGAAGCTATTTCATAAAATGTTATTTCTTATGTTTAATAAGTACTTATTATAATTTGTAATATAGTTATGTTGTTTTGATCAATTATGTATTAATATCTATGTAATGTTAACTGAATCCAGATGAAAATTTTAACACTAAGAATTTTATAGTCACAAGAATAAAAAGAATTTCGATTTACAAAAGTATATTTGTTCAAGATAAATATCAATAAAAGACTTTCAAATATAAAAATATATTACATTAGAATGAAATTCTATGGAAGAAATGAAATGGAAATACAAGGAGGAAAAGGAAGAAATTAAAATTCGTGCCTATTAGAGATGAACCTGTTCATACATTTTAAAAATGGATAATGGCCATATAAATAAAAAGAGTTGGTTGGACACTGTTGGGCTGCACCCCGCAGGCCTATAAGGCCTGTGCTTGCCCAGTTTCAAGACCGAAGAAAGAGCCCGGAGTCAGCAACAGAGACATCCATGGTTTAACGAAGTGGGGGAGCTTACACGTCTGAAGCAAGGTCCTGGAGCGACACCCCACTGTGTCAGGTAGGACGTGGTGGCAGTCTTCACTCGCGGGGTGGGGGGGGGGGGAGGTTACCAGTTATAGGGGAATTGACGTCAGGTGGGCTCATTAGTTACCAGGGAAACCAGTAGAGGGGCACGCCCCTCACGGCCCCTTTGATAAGAACAATCACCAGCTGGGGCCTGGGGCAAGTACGTAGGAAGGTCAGTCATGACTAGGGTGTAGGTGAAGCAGGCACTAGTCAGGCAGGAGATGTACAGAGAGCAAGAGAACAGCCAACTTGAGTGGCCTGACTGTACAGACACACAAAATGCTAAAACCTAGCTTCCAAGATTATATTCAGAGGGTGAAGTGTTATTAGGGATTTTATAGACTTTTCGATCTCAATTGGAGCAGAAAACCTTTATTAGATATACTTCTAGGGTGCAATTATCACACATTCAACTCACATGTGTTAAGAAACACCTTCTGTTACCAAGCAGGGGCTGCCTGCCTTTGAAATCCACAATGCTAGCCACACGGTTAGCACTGCAAATCATAACTTCAATGAGGTATCACATCACACCGGTCAGGATGGCCATCATCAAAAGGTCTACAAATAACAAATGCTGGAAATGGTGTGGAGAAAGAAGACCCCTCTTACAACGATGGTGGGAATGTAAATTGATGCAGCCACTATGGAGAACCGTATGGAGGTTCCTTTAAAAACTAAAAATAGAACTACCACATGACCCTGCAATCCCACTCCTGGACATATATCTGGAAATAAAACATAATTCGAAAAGATACATGCATCCCTATGTTCACTGCAGCACTATTTACAATAGCCAAGACAGGGAAGCAACCTAAATGTCCATCAACAGATGAATGGATAAAGAGGATGTGGTATATTTATACAATGGAATGCTACTTAGTCATAAAAATCAATGAAGTAATGCCATTTGCAGCAACATGGATAGACCTAGAGATTATCATAGTAAATGAAGTAAGCCAGATAAAGCCAAATGTCATATATCACTTATACATGGAAACTAAAAAAAAATGATGAAAATGAAATTATATACAAAACAGAAATAGACCCACAGACATAGAAAACAAACTTATGGTTACCAAAGGGGAAAGGGTGGGTGGGATAAATTAGGAGTTTGGGATTAACATATACACACTATTATATATAAAATAGATAACCAATAAGAACCTACTGTATAGCACAGGAAACTATACTCAATATTTTGTAAAAGCCTATAAGAGAAAAGAATCTGAAAAAGAATAGATATATATGTATGTATAACTGAATCACTTTGCTCTACACTTTGCGTTAGTTTCCGTACAGCAGAAACTAACACAACATGGGGACTTCCCTGGGGTCCAGTGGTTAAGACTCTGAGCTTCCATGCAGGGGCATGGGTTCGATCCCTGGTCTGGGAACTAAGATCCCACATGCCACATGGCATGGCCAAAAAAAAAAAAAAAAGAAAAGAAAAAGGAAAAACTAACACAACATTGTAAACAACTATACTTCAATTAAAAAAAATAGCAGCCTCATTTAAAAAAAAAAGAAATTCATTAGATTAAAAAACCACAAAAATCCTGTGTCTCTGTCAGATCGCAGGCAGGAAGTCTCCTTTAAATCAGGGAGGGATCCCTTCTAGGAAAACTAGAAAGGAAGCCTCCCTCTCCTGGCCCACTCTCTTCTTTGCATAAGACAGAGTTTTATGGCATCAGAGTAAAAATGGCTTTAATAGACAATGATTCATCCATCTAATTACCATAGAATATAAGATGCAGATCAGCTTCCCAAAGCAAAGGAATTGTAACTGGTTTATGGCCCCAAACCATTCAGGCACCTAGAGGTACAGTGTGCAGCTTGTTCATCTTAGAGGGGTCACTTTGACCAAGCGTGTTAGCAGAGAGCCATATACAAGACTGGCATCACTCCCCCCACTTTAAAGCTGTCCTTGTTGAATTGGGCTTTGGTGTTAGGTCATCAATCCACTTCGCAAGATGTTATAAGAAACAGTCCCATGTAAGTTATTAATGCATTGTTGGATTTATTGTAAGAATATTATTGAGGGTGTAATTCACTGTTTCACACAGCATCTTTACAAGGAGCCGAAGGGGGAAATTCCTTTCAATTTTTATCATCAGGGATAGTAATCTTTCTCCTGAGCGTTTGCTTAGTTTTCTTCTTCTGAGTCCTCTACTTAATATTAGTGAGCAGATTCCACCCTGCTGACTACTATGGAGTTTGAGGTGAGTTTGTGGGCCAGCACTAACAAGGATACTGTGTTCATGGCAAGCATTTTGTGGGTATGTATGCTCACCTTACTACTAGTCTTATTTTTTCTTCTCTATGCTAATTTTTTTTTCTCTCTACTTTTCTCATACACTGAATTAATCAGAACCCTCAGCTGAGAGTGGCTAGAAACTCAACTTAATCAAGAAAAAAGGGACTATATTAGGTCTACTAAGAAAACCCATGAGTTGGTCTAGCTTTAGCCATGGCTGGAACTAAGAATTCAAAAATTCTCATCAGTGGGGACATCCCTGGTGGTCCAGTGGTTAAGACTGCGCTTCCAATGCAGGGGGCACGGGTTCGATCCCTGGTTGGGGAACTAGGATCCCACATGCCGAGTGGCATGGCCAAAAAATTTTTTTTAATTTAAAAAATTAAAAAATATTCTCATCAGTACTCAGTCTCTTTCCTTCCATCTCTTAGCTTTGCTCTCTTCTATGGTACCTCTGTTCTCAGGCTCCTGCCTCCCCACCTGGTGGCTCCTGGCACCACCAGGCTTATATCACCCTACAGACAGCAATGCCAGTGGAAGAAGAGCTTCTTTTTCCCCATGATTCCAATAAGATCTCAGGAATTGAGTTTCCATGGGGGACTTGGCCAAGCCCCGGAGACCAGGCTCATGGAATTCTCATATTGGCCGGGTATAGGAACTTGTGATGAGATGGTACCAGTTCCACCTGAGAGGTAGATAGTTCTCTCCAAGAAAATGTAGATGAATAAGGATAAAATGGATATAGGGCAGGGACTTCCCTGGTGGTCCAGTGGTTAAGACTTCACCTTCCAGTGCAGGGGGTGCAGGTTCAACCCCTGGTTGGGGAGCTAAGATCCCACATGCCTTGTGGCCAAAAGGCCAAAACATAAAACAGAAACAGTATTGTAACAAACTCAGTAATGACTTAAAAACAAAAAAAATGGATATAGCGCAGGCAAAAACCAAAACCCCACAGTAACAATTTATATTAAATTTTATTTTTTAAATGGAAGCATGTGCACTTTCACAAGTTCCCTCATAGCTTTTTAGAACAAAGTGGGGTATTAATAAATACATGGGAAGTCAAATTGTAATTTGATTACAGTTACAGTTGCTTAGTGAACATGAAATCAGAAGAAGAGGAATTGCATGTATGATTCAAATATTTTATGGCTCCAGGCTCTGGGAGCTGAATCATCTGTCTGTACAACCCGGGACAGACAGGTCACAGCTGAGGGTCAGTGCTGGAGACACATTGCAGGTTCTTTCTTCCTGGTTCGTCCTTTACTAGAGCTACAGTTGTCTGACCATCCTTCTGGGTTATAGTAATACCATTCACTCTATGAAGCTTTAGACAAGTCAGTGGAGACAGAATTGCCCAACCTTGCAGCTTCAGGCCTGGAAGCCAATCTGTCTTTTGCCTGTCTTTGTATACATCTCATCTCATCCATTATGGACTGACTTTATAGTATAACTCAGAGCTTGGGGGGGATGCTGAACTTACTGAACATTTACAAGGGAGGCAAAAGAGTCCTCTTTTCTTTTCACAAAATGTTGTGTGCAAGGGGTGGTGGGAGGGCAGCTAGCATGCCCTTAGTTGCTGGTGGTGGGTCAGCCTTTGCCCTCAGATGGCTCACGGCCTTAGGTGCGGAGTGGTAGAGATGGATAAAACAATTACACTGAGTTGTGTGTGGTACTCTTAGTATACAGGAAAGGGTACTTCAAGCAGCTTCTCTAGAAATCGTGGAGAAGGCAGTTCGATTTCTCAGGGGACCAACACTTCCTTGGAATCCTATGGAAGGATGCTGTGTGAATTGACATTAGCTCTTGTAATCCATTGTTATAAGGTTGGCTGAACCTCCACCATTACCTGCCTCCTATTCTTCAACCTGGAAAGGGGGAGAAATCAGGGATAATAGGCATCCATCATTGTCAGTTAATGCCAGGAAGCTTCACAATTACCCAGAATATGGAGGAGACAAACTCTCTCTGCTCGATAAGGCCAGATTTTTTTTTCACCAGAAACAGGTCCAAAGTTCTGTTCAGAGAAGGAGTAGGAACTCCTCACCCAGGTTACACTGGAGTGGGTATTAGCGGAGGAAAGTTAGTCTTCTGGCTCGCCAATAGTGTGTGATTTTAGATTATTGAGGAGGAAATTAATGGCAACCTGAAATGGAAATTTCCTCCCCCTCCCCCTCCCTCTTCCCTCCCCCCTCCCCCTCCCCCTCCCTCTTCCCTCCCCTCCCCTCCCCTCCCCCTCCCCCTCCCCTCCCCCTCCCCTCCCCTCCCCCTCCCCTCCCCCTCCCCCTCCCCCTCCCATTCTCTTCTGCTGCATCCCCCTCCCCTCATCCATGGGACCAGAACTCACACTCCTCCAACCTTAACCTTCCACCCTGGAAGATCAGAGAGAACTGGCTGGAGGAGAAAGAGCTGGAGAAGCGGGAGGGTGTCCACGGGAGAGGCCCTGGGTGCCTGCAGGGTGAGGACTTGCTCCTTTCTGGGGTGCAAGGAAATTAGGAGAGGGGGCAAAGCCAGGAGGACAATGCACAAATAACTCTCCTCTTCACCTCTGCCCTGGCCCCCAGCTTTTGCAGCTCCAGATCTCTGAAGCAATAAGTGAACATTTTAGAAAATAACTGCATAGCTCCTTAACGTCCAATACGTATTTGTTTTAGGAAAACGGGGCAGCTAACGAGCAGCAGCAGCTCCCTCTCTGTAGGCCACCAGAAAGCCAGAATCATCTAGCTAGACCACAACTCTGGTCCCAACAGTTTCTACTCCCAAGTAATTCCCTAGAGTCACACATTGTGGGAGAGAAGAGGAGAGACTGCCAGGTACCTGATTTGAACATTCCTAAAGACCTAAAGACCTAAAGGCAAAGCTTATTCCTTTTTTTTTCGCGGACCTCTCACTGTTGTGGCCTCTCCCGTTGCGGAGCACAGGCTCCGGACGCGCAGGCTCAGCGGCCGTGGCTCACGGGCCCAGCCGCTCCACGGCATGTGGGATCTTCCAGGGCCAGGGCACGAACCCGTGATCCCTGCAACGGCAGGCGGACTCTCAACCACCGCACCACCAGGGAAGCCCCCAAAGCTTATTCCTTGATTGTCCTTCTCCCTCTCCCCCCAGCAAAGTAACCAGATTTGATGTCTTGCCCAGAGTGAAATCTTAATAAATGATTATAAATATTTTTTGCCAAAATCAAGAAAATGATAAACATTTATGGAACATAGGCTCCCAGCTTGGCACTGTGTCAACAGTGGTGGAGGAGATAGGATGAAGTATTGTAGGTGATAAACACTGCATCTAAAGAGTTAAAGAATATAACACAAATGACACACCACAAGAAAAGCTAACCATTCAAGTCTTTATGAGAAAAACTTAGAGAGATTAAGTATATTCCCAAGGGCACAGAGCTGGTAAGCGATGGAACCAGCATTCTAGCCCTAAGACATCAAAGCATTTTGCCACCAAAGGCAGCAGCGAAGGAGCTCTGTGCCATTCATCAAACTCCAGGCTTCAGGGAGAAGGTTTTTGAAAAATTAGCGTCAAAGCCTGGGCTAGGATCTGGGCCTGTAACTTTTGGCTCAAATTATTGTGAGGTCTGGAAATTATTCCCAAAAAGAAAGAAAGAAAGGAAGAAAGAAAAATGGCCAAAGATGTCTGAATAATAGGCAAAGTTTCACTTTTTCTTACTGAAGTCTCTTTCTCAAATCTTAACGTGGTTAGCAGGTTCTGACACTGTCATTATTTCTAGCCAAACTTTTTAAATGACATCTTTAACTCAACAGGACAACTGTTTCCAGAATCATGAACTAGGGATGTGGGAGTCTTCAGTCCTTGTTCCCATCTTTCAGGGGTTGAAAGTTTTCTTTTTTAAAAATTAATTAATTAATTAATTTATTTTTGGCAGCGTTGGGTCTTCATTGCTGTGCACGGGCTTTCTCTAATTGCGGTGCATGGGCTTCTCATTTCTGTGGCTTCTCTTGTTGCAGAGCACAGGCTGTAGGTGCGCAGTCTCCAGTAGTTGTGGCACACGAGCTCAGTAGTTGTGGCTTGTGGGCTCTAGAGTGCAGGCTCAGTAGTTGTGGCGCACGGGCTTAGTTGCTCTGTGGCACGTGGGATCTTCCCAGACCAGGGCTCGAACCCATGTCCTTTGCATTGGCAGGCAGATTCTTAACCACTGTGCCACCAGGGAAGCCCAGGGAGTTGAAAGTCTTCAATCAACTCTCCCTTTCTTGTTATCCAGTGCTTTCTCTTTTTTTTTCTGGTGATCCTCAGGCACCTACAATTTAAGCTTCGTAGGCACTCCTTGGCAGCAAAGGCCATTAAAGCCAGAAGCACAGTAATCAAAACTCAAGACTTAGTTTTATTAAGAAAAAGGCTCACTGAGATATTTGCACTTTGTCGTACACTGTGTCAGCAGTTTGTCAACGCTGCCTACACCTCCTCCTCAGTAAAAGGGAAGTACAGGCATATCTCTGTTTTATCGTGCTTTGCTTTGTTACATTTTTTACAAATTGAAGGTTTGTGACAACGCTGTGTTGTCAGATGATGGTTAGCATTTTTAATCACTAAAGTATTTTTAAATTAAGGTATGTGCATTTTTCAGACATAATGCTATTGCATACTTAATAGGCCGCAGTGTAGTGTGAATATAATTTTTATATGCACTGGTAAACCAAAAAATTCATGTGACTTGCTTTATTGTGGTGGTTTGGAATTGAACCCACACTATCTCTGAGGTCTGCCTGTAGATATGCAGACAGAAGCTGAGATAAAAGGCCATGTGCCTGGATAGCTGGTAAGGAGGACTGCCCCAGCCCCTGGGACCAGTCCCCATGGGGTCTGCTGCCCGGCCTCCCCCTGGGTTCCAGGAGATCCCACGTGTCCTTCCAACAAACCCAACTTGTAGTTTTAAGATCATTTTAATAGTCCTGGACAAAGACATCCCTGCTTGTTCCTTCTCCATTTGTCATTGGACTCCTTTAAGAGATTCTATGAGTTACAGTTGACATCTTTGCCGTGACACTCTAGTTTTATGAGTTTACTTACCAGTATGAAGTACAAGTTACTTGATTTTTGCTTTTATTTAATCAGGACATCTATTTGGCTTAACTCACAATGGAATATAACAGTAAGCCAGAGAGTAATTGGGGATATTTGAGATAGGAAAATATTATCTCGGGTTATAAATCTGAATTCTATCTCTAGTCACAAATTGTGAAGGGGATTTCCAGATAGCTAAAAAAAATGACTGGTTTCTTTTATTTATACAACATCAGCACATTCCATCATCTTAACTCTTAAAAATCTGAGCTGGGAAAACCAGGCAGACTAATTCAACGCTAATTTTACAGGTCAGGAAACTGAGTCTTAGAGAGGTTAAAAGTCCCATTAGGCTGCTTGGCCCAGAGAAAGTTATTTTAGGCCAGAATCTCCACCCCTGGCCTTGACATCGGTGGGAAATGGATATTTCCACATCTCTGCTGTTGATAGGAATTTCCCTCATTGCCTTGGGCAGGGACCACTATTTCTGATGTGTGTCCTTAGGGACAGACAGGGCTCTTTTCATGGCAACAACTCATCCTGTACATCATGGGATGTTGCGAAGTATTGATTAAGGTTTTTTTTTTTTCCCTGCTCCTGAGTTTGCTTTATGGAGCAGAGATAATACTAGTGAGCTCTTAAGTTCTCAGAGCTCCAATTCAAAGAAAGTCCCATTCTGGCTATAGGACCACTCTTCTCACCTGCTACCACCCACCATCATCACCTGTGCAAGACAGGGCCCCATGGGGAGAAGAGATATAAGAGGGGACTGGAATCTGGAAGGAGGTTCCCTTTGAGAAAATGCATCATTTTCAAAGACAGGCTGCCCCTCTCTCAGGGAGAAGGTCACCCACCATCTCTCCCTCCAGCTAGGGAAGTGAAGCCCCAGATAACTGTCTAAACTCTGGTGGATAGATTGCCATTTCGATCCCTAGAGATGAAAGTCTGCACTGCCTCTTGAGCTACAGACCCACCCCAGTAGTCTGAGCCCTGGGGAGAGATCAGGAGCAGGCGGGGAGGCAAAGAGGAATAAGAACGCCACCCTCAGGTTCTCATTCCCCTAAAGGCACATAAAATGGAGCCCTCTTGCGCCCAAAGTCTCCAAAGCGTAGATGAGAGTGGGCACCAGAGGGAGAACAGGGCTGCCAGGGACCACCATAGTGAAGGGCACAGAGGTGCTTGCCCCAGAAAAATGGGGGAGCTGCTTGGAGCTGAATAACTGCCCACTGGGGGTCATTGTGTCTAGCACGTGTCCAAGCCACAGAGAAGGAGCCGGGATCCAGGGAAGGACCTTGCCTGAGCAGCCATATTCAAAGAGGTCGTCTTGTGGCGTCTTCCATCTCCGCACTCCACGTGGAGGTGCCACCATCCCAACTGCTCAGAGGAAACCCTCGGGGTCATCTCTGACTCTCCTCTTTTCCTCGCACTCCACCACTTTCCTCGGGGCCATCTCTGACTCTCCTCTTTTCCTCGCACTCCACCACTTTCCTCGGGGCCATCTCTGACTCTCCTGTTTTCCTCACACTCCACCACTTTCCTCGGGGCCATCTCTGACTCTCCTCTTTTCCTCACACTCCTCCACTTTCCTCGGAGTCATCTCTGACTCTCCTCTTTTCCTCACACTCCACCACTTTCCTCGGGGTCATCTCTGACTCTCCTCTTTTCCTCGCACTCCACCACTTTCCCCAGGGTCATCTCTGACTCTCCTCTTTTCCTCGCACTCCACCACTTTTCCAGCAGAAACATTTGGTTGGTTCTACCTTCAAAACACATCCACGCTCTGATCACCTTTCCTCGCTTTTCCTTCTACCATCATCAAGCCACAGTCAAATGTCACCTGTCTTACTGCAATAGCTTTCTAACTGGTCTCTCTCTCTCTGCAATCAATTCTCATCAGATTGGCCAGAAGATCCCTGTAAAACTTACATCAAGAGTTGTCACTCCCACCATAACATTTTACCTCCGTGAGAGCAAGGACTCAGTTTTGTCTGCTGCATCCCCAGAACATTACCTGGCATGGTGTTAATATTCAATATGTGAACATTAGATATTGTCAGGTGTTATGACTGTTAGGTAATAAGTGAGGCATTATCATACTCCTCGTTTGTACAGAAGATGCCTGAAATGGCCCAGGATGAGAACTTGGGTCTTTTACCTCTTAATTCTGTGATCCCTCTGATACTTTCTGGGAACTTGACTGCTGCGTTCGAGGCAGGAGCTCCAAGTGGGAAGATTCAGACTCAGGTTTTCCCAGATCTCACAGGTCCCAGCTTTCATTGTTAGAGGCCGGAAACTGTACGTTTCTGTTTCTGTGGTTAGGCTACGGCTGCGTCTCCTGCACAGGATGTCAGTTAACCATGGCAGTACTCAGAAAGCAAACTGATGCAAGGTATTTCTTCTCAGGTTCGTCTCGGAGCAGTTCAATTACCAGTGATGAGGACGCCGAAGGAAGGAATAAACTGTTTTCAGCTGTTTTCAGGCGTTCTCATCTGAATCATAGGCTACCAGTCTGTTGGCATGAAATCCTGAAAATCAGAGATAAGGAAGAAATCCATTGTGAACTGAGGGCATTTAAGATAGTTCAGTGGAGACTTTTGGTTCTACTAATTATTTGCTCTCGAGACTGTTAAATATAATTACCTGAAAAATCACAAATGTGCACATGAAAAAAAAAGTTTGAGAAGTTTGGTTTAGATCCTCAATGTTTTGAGAGGTTTTTGGTTTTTTGCTAAAACAGACATGTTTTGTTTTGGCTTCATATTAGAAATTATTTTTCATTTAACTGGAAGTCAGATAAATAAGTGTTTTGGTTATCTGTTGCTGTGTAACAAGCCACCCTCAGACTTAGTGCTCTAAAATAAGGATTTGTTTTCTGATCCTGCATCAGGATCAGGTCCTAGCCTCTGCTTGCTTCCTTTGTGCCCACTCACCCAGCTGTATTCAGTTGGAGACTCAGCTGTGCTTACTTTTTTTCTATAAAGGGTCAGCTATTAAATATTTTAGGTTTCTATGGTCATATGATCTCTGTCATAAATACTCATGTCTGTTATTATAACACAAAAGAAACAATAGACAATTTGTAAACAAGTAAGTGTGGCTATGTTCTAATAAAGCTTTATTTGTGACTCTAAAATTTGCATTTCATATAATTTTCATGAGTCACAAAATATTCTTCTTTTATTGATATTTTCCAACCATTGGAATGGTTAAAACTATTCTTAGCTCATAGGCTATACAAGAAAAGCTGGGCCCGATTTGGTGCAAGGACTGTAGTTTGCCAACCCCTATTTACAAGGTCTGGGATGGTCTCGCTCATATGCCTGGCAGTTGCTGGCTGTTGTCCGGGGCACCTTGGTTTCCCTCCACAAGGCCTCTTATCCTCGGCTTCGGTTCCTGGCTGTCCCAGGGCTGCATTCCAAGTGGGGGAAGACAGAAGCTACAAGGACTCTTGAGGCCTAGGCTCCAGTCCTCAAACATCAACACCGTTATATTCTCTTAGAGTAAGTCACAAGTCCTGCTCACACTCAAGGATGAGAGAATAGACTCCACCTCTTGTTGAGAGGAGCTGTAAAATATTGTGGCCATATTTTTCACTCTACCATAATGAGTAAATGTTATGGGTTAAATTGTGTCTCCCCAAAATTCAAATGTTGAAGTCTTAACTCCTAGTACCTCAGAATACAACCTCATTTGGAAATAGGGTTGTAGCAGATGTAGGTAGTTAAGTTGAAGTCATATTGGAGTAGGGTAAATCATTGGAGTAGAGTGAGTGACCTTATTTGGAAATAGGGTTTGTAGCAGATATAATTAGCTAAGATGAGGTCAGATTGGAATAGGGGATGGGCCCTAATCCCATATGAAATGTCCTTTATCAAAAGGAAAAATTTAGAGACACACATGCGCATGGGGAGATCGCCATGTGAACATGAAGGCAGAGATCAGGGTGGTGTGTCTACAAGCCAAGGAACACCAGATTGTCAGTATGTTAGTTTCCTAGGGCTACTATAACAAAGTACCACAAAGTGGGTGGCTTGAAGAACAGAAATTTATTGTGTCATAGTTCTGCAGGCTAGAAGTCTGAGATCAAGGTTTTGGCAGGGTTGGTTTTTTCTGAGGGCTGTGAGGGGGAATCTGTTCCAGGCCTCTCTCTTTGACTTACAGATGGCTGCCTTCTCCCTGTGTCTTCATGTCCTCTTTCTTTTGTGTGCATCTGTGTCCAAATTTTCCCCTCTTATAAAGATACCAGTCATATTGGATTAGGACCCACCCTAATGACCTCCTTTTAACTTGATTAAATTTATAAAGACACTACCTCTAAATAAGGTCACATTCTGGGGTACTGAGGGTTAAGATGTCAACATATGGACTTAGGGGGAACATAAATCATCCCATAACAGCTAGTAAAACAACAGAAGCTAGGTGAGAGACATGGAACAGTCTTCCTCAAGACCTTCAGAAGGAACGAATCCTGCTGGCACCTTGATCTCAGAATTCTACCTTCCAGAATTGTGAGAAAATAAATTTCTACTGTTTAAGCCACTCTGTTTGTGGTACTTTGTGATGGCAGGCCTAGAAAACTAATACAATAACCATAAGTAAAAGGCAATTTTTCAAGAGCTGAAGCTGCAACTAGAAATCAATGACAGGTTATAACACATTGAAGATCTGAAGTTCAGCACTCAGATGCTTCTATTCAAATCTGTTGACAGATAAAAATATTTCAGAAGTCACTTTGAGGGATTTTACATGTGTTAGTTACAAATACCAAGGGTTGGGAATCTTCACATATCACACTTTTTCAAAATAGAAATTCAGGCAATATTCTTGATCTTAATTTATATTCCTACACAAACATGAAAACATAAATTGAAGCAAACCAACAGTCAAATATCAAAATAGGGCTTCCCTGGTGGCACAGTGGTTGAGAGTCCACCTGCCGATGCAGGGGACACGGGTTCGTGCCCCGGTCCGGGAAGATCCCACGTGCCACGGAGCGGCTGGGCCCGTGAGCCATGGCCGCTGAGTCTGCGCGTCCAGAGCCTGTGCTCCACAACGGGAGAGGCCACAACAGTGAGAGGCCTGCGTACCGTAAAAAAAAATAAAATAAAATAAAAATAATAATTAAAATATTTAGGGATAAAAAGGGGTATTTGATAACAGTTAGTCTAACTTCACGTAATAGCTGAGAAAAATGAAGTTCAAAAAATATGTATGATTTATCTAAATCCAGGAAGTTAGTCAAAGTGTTAGGTCATTTCCTGGGAACCACTATGCAAGAACTGTGATTTTTTTTTTTTTTTTTTTTTTTTGGTACGCGGGCCTCTCACTGTTGCGGCCTCTCCCGCTGCGGAGCACAGGCTCCGGACGCGCAGGCTCAGCGGCCATGGCTCATGGGCCCAGCCACTCCGCGGCATGTGGGATCTTCCCAGACTGGGACACGAACCCAAGTCCCCTGCATGGCAGGTGGACTCTCAACCACTGCGCCACCAGCGAAGCCCTAAGAACTGTGATTTTTAAATTCCTGACCAAGTGCTCTTTCTGCCAGCCGGCTAGCTCGTCTCCTTCTTTTAAATTTAACTGAGAAATGTCATATTGCATAATTTCAGTTTAGGGTTTATATATATTTTTACATATATATTCTCATCTTTGTCCCGAATGATAGGATTTATTATCTCAGTTTTATAGGTGAGAAATGGGAGCTCAAGGTCACTCAAGATAACCAGTTTGGACTTTCCTGGTGGTCCAGTAGCTAAGAATCTGCACTCCCCATGCAGGAGGCCCAGGTTCGATCTGTCTTCAGGGAACTAGATCCCACATGCCGCAACTAAGAGTACGCGTGCCGCAACGAAGATCCTGCGTGTCACAGTGAAGGCCCAGCACAGCCTAATAAATAAATAAATATTTTTTAAAAAAGATAACCAATTTAAGTGGACAGAACTTGAACTCAGGTCTTCAGATTCCAAACTCCATCCACTTTCTACTACACTTCAGCTGCCTCCCTAATAATGAATGAAGACATCTCAGAATACAAAGCCAATTGGACCACAGAATCAAGGAAATTAGATCTCACCTTAAGTTGTGAAACCAAAGCTTCACTGTAAAAGCTCTGAGTCAACTTATTTTTTAAACCAATATTTACTTATATTTTATATATTTTAAATATATATGTATGTATGTACGTTTATATACATATATAGTTCTCAAATTCCTGCCCTAAATTTGGTGACAGGGATATGGATTCTCATTTTGTGGCATGAAAGACGAACTAGCATGGAGCGTATCCCATAGTGGGTGGAGTTTTCAAACACTGTTAACCATCGTCATCATATTGCTGTGTTTCCCATACTGTGAGATGTCACCAGTGTATTCACTCCTCAGTTGACCAGAGCACCCTGGTCCTTGAGCATCTGGGCTAAGAGGGAGCTATCAGTATTTCTCATTTCTCATAACAGCATTACAGAGTTGGGTTTAGTGAAGAGTGTGGGCTTAGGAACCAGCAGATCTGACTTAGACTCTGGCTCTGCCACTTGCTAGCTGGGTCGATATAGCCTAGTTACTTAATCTCTCCAAGCCTCAGGGTCCCCATCTATAAAATGAGGACAGCAACTAGAAGTACTAGCACTGTACTCAGCACATGGTTCTCCAATTTGGTCAACAGTATTTTTCATCTAATGCATATTATTAATTGGAGGGCATAGCTAAGCATTAAAGCAATGGAGGACAGGGAATTGGAAGGTGACAGCCACTGGTGTTCATTGCTTAATCACACTGCACACCGTCCAGAGCATTTTTATTTTGGAAATTGTTAGCGTATTTTATCCCTGTTATCAGTTAAGGGGTCAAGTTCCTCTTTCTGCTTTGGCTGCTAGAAAATCAGAACCAAATTAGTGACTTAACCCTAATGGCAGGGCAGGACTGGAAGGCCTGTGGATCTTTGACTCGACTTTTCTTTCTTCTTGATTATCATACTGTTCAGTTTGTATTTTTTTTTCTTATCATAGTTTTCATTTTCCATTGTATCAAATGGCTTCTTATAAACGACTTTAAGTCTTTTGTGGGACAAGGTCAGGCATGTAACTAGGTTACTGAAGAATTTTGACTTGTTGGAGTATAAACATGAAACATTTTGATTTCTTTCAATAGCTGTTCCCAAGTTCCAATTATACTCCATCGAATCATTCTTTAGGCTTTAACAGAAGTTAGGTATATTCCATAACCTTCCTGTCACTTTCTGCTGTTACAATTTAGCCTGATACAGTATAAAATTTCAATCTCTTACGTGGTTCAAAGCTCCATACCTTTCCTCCCCACTTGTCAGGGTGCTAAATATATGCAGAGGGAACTATACTCAGTATTTTGTAATACCCTATAAAGGAAAAGAATCTGAAAAAAGTAGATATATCTGTATGTATAACTGAATCACTTTGCTGTACACCTGAAACTAACACAACATCGTAAATCAACTATACTTCAATAAATAAAAGAAAAGAAAGAAAAATAAATATATACACAGAGATTTATTGTAAGAATTGGCTCAGGTGATTATGGAGGCTGACAAGTCCCAAGATCTGCAGTGACAAGCTGGAGACCCAGGGCAGCTGATGGTATAGTTCCAGTCCAAGTCTGAGTCTGAAGGCAGGTGAAGACAGATGGATGTCCCAGCTCAAAAACAGTCAGGCGGAGATCAAATTCTCGCTCACTCAGTCTTTTATTCTATTCAGACCTTCAACGGGTTAGATGAGGGCAATCTGCTTTACTCAGTCTATGGATTCAGATGTTAATCTCATCTAGAAGCACCTTCACAGACACACCCAGAATAATGTTTAACCAAATATCTGAGCACCCTGTGGCCCATCAAGTTGACACATAAAATTAGCCATTGCAAGTGGAGAAGAGGAAGGAAGAAACGGAAAACTTGTCTTCACTTAACTAGTTAAGGTCCTCACCTGTTGCGTTGCTAATTATCCAGTTTATGCCACCCCCTGTTCCCCCTGCTGCTGTGTAACTCCCTGACTAAAACATTTGGCTCCAGCTCCATGTCCTCTGCTCCTGGGCTCTCCTTCCATCTCAGCTCCCACTGAAGGTGGCATAGGCAACACCCTCTTGGTGGGTACTTGCACTGGATAGACAACCCTCTTAGGTGGAATAACAGCTAGATGGCTCAGGCCCAGCTCCCTGCAGTGCACTGTGTCCAGCTGTCCCATGGGCAGCTCAAGCTCATTGCCAGGCCCAGTGGTGGGCATGCAGCTCCAAGTGGTGGATCATTTCTCTGCACCTTCCACATCTCTCCAATCCTCTTTGATGCAGAGACAGAGGAGCTGGTCTGCTGTGAATATCCAGCCGGGGGAAGGAGATGCCAATCTCCTTTTCATGCTTCCTCAATCTCTATATTCAATTCTCTTGGCACCTGCCCTCCTTACCATGTAACATCTTATTACAGGTATAAATTAATGAATAATATTTAATATTATTAATTTATTGGTGATTTCTGGATATTGGAAATGTCAGATAGGGAGATGTTCTGTGTTTTCCTTCTCATAAATTCTAGCTCTGTTCCTGTTTTATTGAACTATTTCACTCTGTAATACGTTGATCACCAGGCCTACCATATTTACTTCGGTCCAGGTACATTTACTTTACCTTAGTTCATTCAATTCAGTTCCATTTCAGTTAGAATCAACTCAATTCAAATTCTGAGAATTCTCAGAATTTCTGAAGCTGGCCTCCATTTCCTCTTCTGTAAAATTATGGGACTGCACAAAATAGATCAGTGGTGACATAATTGTGGCAAGTGTGCTGCCAATCCTCATTCTGGTGTCCATGCCGACATGACTAATCAATCATGACACTTTTTTCTTGCCAAGTCTTGATCCATCCTGAGACTATTTTTCAAAACAACCCTTCAGACTAGTAATGCTCAATTGAGTGTAGTTGGCCCAGGAGAAGCCACTCAAAGGACAAGTGAGATGAACCTTGGCCCAAGTCTTGGCTCTGTCAGTTCCCAGGTATGTGACCTTGAAGAAGTCACTTAACCTCGTTGAGTCTTAATCTCTTTTTCTGTTAAAATGGAAACAATAACCTCTAAATCACTAAATTCTAGAAAAAATCACCTGAGATAATAGATATCAGGCTTTGCAAATGTATAGGGCTTAACAAAGCTAAATAGTTCTTACTACAATGGTCTCCATAATCTTCCCATCTGGGACATTCATTCCTATTGTGGCTTGGAGCCAATTTTCTCCCTGTAGCTGAACTCCTGATGTCAAGTCTATAGCCCTGGGACAGGTATTTAAAAATACAGACTGTAAGGTCAGAAGACCTGGGTTTGAATCCCAGATCTCTTCCTTCTTAGCTGTGTGAACAAACTGCTTTAACTCATCAGGCTCAGTTTCTTCATTGTAAAATAGGGAATATTAATCTTATCTGTATTAAAGGATTATTGTGAGATTTAAATGAGCTAATTAAACATTTATCCCATGATGTGGCATATGGTGAATGCTCAGTAAATGGTAATAAATAGGCTGGGTTGAGGGGAAGTTCCCATTACAGTTTAGAATTTGTCCTATAGGTGGGAAGTTTCACACCCTACATAGCCCTTCCACAAGACTTAAGAAAACCTTTCTAATCAACTTCATGAGCCATGAATTTAAGGGAAAGGCTTCCCTGCCTTTTTGATTTGGACTCCTCTTTAAAAAAATAAATCACAAAAGGAAAATACAGAAAAATGAAGCTGTACCCTTGACATACGGCACTATAGCCTATCTCCCCTACCCTTCACTGCAGCTGTGTTCTGCAGCTGAAGTTAGTGCTGTCCATTTTGGTCTTTCTGCAGGTTCTGGAAGGATTCAGTAAAAGTGAAATCCCTAGAATACCATAGACGAATGCTTGATTAAGCAAAGTCCTTTAACAAAAAAGTTATTTCCCCATAGGTTGGTTGAACGTTTTTCCATCAGCCTTTTGCTCAAGGAGGACCTTGGAAAAATACTTCTCAGGTGGGTTAAAGCTCAGGCAAACAAAATTATCCTTTATCCTTCACTCTAAAGAACAAGCAATTGCAGTGTTCTAGAATGTTCCTGGCATTAGCTACAGCAAGAAATGAGAGGAATTCTTGACATTTCAGAACTCTGATGTGGCAATTTCTTTGAACATTCTTTTAAAAGGAGGGTGAATTTAAAAAAAAAAAAAAGATCTTTCAATAGTTTCATTGTTGTACCTGAGCATTCCTTATCCAGTGGATTTACTCTAATTATCTAAATGATTCTAAGGAAGACAGTTTCCCCTCCAGTAAGGGCACAGCAAAGTGATCCTTACGGAGACATGAATGTAAATTGCTTTGGGATGGAAAATTGACTGAATTTTAACAAGGGGCTGCTGCCAACAGAGAGCCTCTGATGCCTTTTATAAACCAGGATTTGGCTACATCTCTCTGTCTCCTCTTGATCTCAGGAGCCTGGATGTGAGGTGGGCCGGTGTTTGCGATAGTCCTGAGTTTCCTGAGCACTGTGCAGGATACAGTCACTGCTTGGCTACCATGATCTCAACCCTGACTGAAACCCGTTACCGTATTTGGTCATCCTGAACGCTCACGCCATCAACAGAAAATGCATCATAGCAGCAGGGGCAGCAGCACATCCAGAGCAAAAGGCAAAAGTAAGAAGAGGAGGGAGACAGAGAGAGGAAGAGAGAAGGGCAGACAGCCTATGACTGACAGAAATGCACTGAGCTCCATGAAGAGACACGCAGAGAAAAGAACTACCTACTGGCAGACACACAGGGAATGAAAAGCAGAGGCAGAGAGTTAGGCCAGAGAGAGGGGGGGAAAGAGAAAAGAGAACGCAAGGAATGGAAAGGGAGAGATAGAAATAGGACCCAAATTAATATCTGCCTATCTACCTATAGGTATATACATGTATAGACATACACATATACAAATAAAAATACATATGTGTGCGCGTGTGTTCAATCCATCTACACACCAAAAAACCTTGTTTGTCCATCACCTAGTAGGATTTCCATTCTACATTCCCACAGAGTTTGGAAGTATTTATTGTTTTTTGTGTTTTTTTTGCCACGTGGCATGTGGGATCTTAGTTCCCCAGCCAGGGGCCGAACCCTTGCCCCCTGCCGTGGAAGCGCAGAGTCTTAACCACTGGACCTCTAGGGAAGTCCCGGAAGTATTTATTGGATTTGGATGTAGAACATAAGGTACCTGTGAGCTCAACTACATTAATTTTCCCTCAAGTGTTCCTAATTTATTCATTGCCTAATTTACACTTACCAGACAAAATACTATAGATTTGCACTTACTAGTTTTAGGTTTCCTTTAATATCAACTCAAATTGTGTCCCCCTCAAAAGACATCATTTAGAACCTAGGTGCCTAGTCCACAAACAACCTTCACCCTCATCAGCCTCTTGACCCCTTTCCTCCACTGGCCCAAGCCCTGCTGGAGAAGATGAGGTTTAAGAACTGAGCACTTTAGTTCCTTACTTCTCCTTACTTGCTTCTCATCTGTGAGAAGCTCTAAGCTACATCCTCACTCTCTTGCCTAAAACATGGTATATATGAGTTGAAGTAACTGGGTTTCTTTCTGTACGTAT
Organism: Leucopleurus acutus; assembly: GCF_964270905.1. Lineage (NCBI taxonomy): Eukaryota > Metazoa > Chordata > Mammalia > Artiodactyla > Delphinidae > Leucopleurus > Leucopleurus acutus. The sequence continues at coordinate 35,372,025 of NC_139156.1, forward strand.
TTCCATTTCTGGCAGGAAGGGGTTCAATTTTCTGGCATAAATTCCTTTCCTGGATTCATGCCTACAGTCCTGGAAGAGTTTAGCTATCAATCCTTTAAAGTTTGATTGATTTGTCATTTTCTGATGCTGGAATGAGTTTGTTAGGGGAAATTTATGAACGCATTACCCTAACTGGCAAGGGCCTTGAGTGCTTGAGGATTTCCTGAAGAGACACTCCAAGAACCTTCTGTGGCTTTTTGTTTTTCCTTAGGATGTGGTGTGATCTTCACGGTCTATTTGTTATAATGCTTCCCTGACGTAAAACACTGGTAACGCGTAAATAAGCTCTCCCTGAAATACTTTGAATCTTTCCAATCTGGAAGTCTGAGCTTAAGCTCCCTGCTTTAAATACACTGCATACAAATTATCCACTGGAAGAGACAGCAAGTTCCTATCGAGCTCAAAGAGTACTTTTTACTCAAGTGTACCCGTTCTTAGCATGCCTGAGTACACAGATTTGGTCTTTAGAAATTTTGATGCTATGTTGTTGACTGCATAAAAATAACTATTGGTAGAAATAATTGTTGGATGGTGTTTTGCAACCTTCTTTGTCTCATTTAGTGCTTTTTTGCTTTGAATTTATTTTGTCTGATACTAACATTGCCCCTTCTGCCTATTTTGGTAGCATTTACATGGTATCTCTTTGTCCATCCCTTTATTTTCATTCTCTCAATGTCATCCTGATATAAGTGTGTCTCTTACAAAACAGCAGATAGTTTGGTTCATATTGTTATACCCCATATAAGAGCATCTGTCTTTCAAAAGAGGCATTTAACTTATTCATATTTATTGATTTGGACATATTCCTGCCACTTTATTTCACGTTTACACCTATTCATTTACTGACATGCTTAGCAAATATTTTCTCTGCTTTCTTGTTGTTTCTCAGATATGGAGTCTTTGTAAATTTGTAAATTGCATTTGAGTTGTGGTTGTAACCATAGTGATGTTGATGAATAATGAAAGTGCCGCTTTTGCTAGCATGCCTTGAAGAAAGAATACTTGTCCTGAAGTTAATGATGTCCGAACTTGGTGAATCTTCTTGAGAGTGATTGCCATCGGGGTCGTGCATAGTTGTGATGGGATTTAACTACAATAAAAGTGCTTTGGACTTGGAGTCAGCCTAGGGTTTGAATTTGCCCCTCATCGTCAACACACACACACACACACACACACACACACACACACACACACACACTTGTTATGTGACTGTGGATATTTAATTAACCTCTGCACCCACTAATTTCCTCATCTGTAAAAATCCTGAGATGATTGAGGGGATTAACTCAGGGAACAGCGGTAACATGGGAAAGCGCTAGGCTTATTGCAGAGTCTTAACAATGTCTATATAAAAATAAAAACTCCATCTCTCTTGGTTTGTGGTGCATTTCCTTTTCGAAGCTGGGGTCTGGTTGGTATGCAGGAAAAGGAGAAGGCATGTGAGCTATGTTATCTGCTTGTCATCACAAGGGGAGCCAAGTGGCAGGCCATGGATTGAAGCACATCCGGAGCACTGGGGTGGGCCTGGGAATTCCACAGTGAAGACTGTGAGATAAGGAAATGCCAAGGGGGGAAGCTGCTGAATGGCTTGGGCTTCTGCTGACCAGGGCCAGGGTCTTATGGGATGAGAGATGAGGAGGGAATGTGGCTTCCAGAGCCACCAAATAAGGAAGAATGTCATCTCTCTCCATCTCACCCAAGTGTAAATGTCAGCCACCAGAGCAACTCGCCCCACACCAACTCAGGAACCCCAAACGTGGTTTTGAAAGGATCTAGGACAAGCTCTGAGCTAAATGATACATTAGGAAACGTTTCTTTTAGTTTTCAATATGCTTTCTCACCTCTCAAATTTTTTTTTTTTCTTCTTTTGCAAAACATAATTTACCAAGAGGACAGCTGTCCTTTGAAGGCAGGAGTTGCTTTAAACATCACAAAGCTCCTGTGATCCCAGCCCCCTCGCCTGCCCCACCTAGTGTGCTCTGCCCAGGTTGGCGGTTCTGATCTGTCACTCACCCGAACTGCTTCCCCAGGGAGCCACTGGGCTGAGCCTCCAGAGGTCATTTCCTTGCCAAACATTCCTTTTCAGTGAGAGGACGTTTTCATCCCCTGGTAAACAATCCCAGTCCACACAAAGCAGAGAGGGGTGCCTGTCCCTCTTCACGCTCTCCACTCAGTCCTGAGCCCATTCCAACCCCAGAGGCGTCAGTCTGCTCTATAAATTCCTTTGTGAAACCTGAGCGCCTGGGCTCCGAAGGGGAGCAAAGATCTTGGAGGGGTTACAGTTTCCCTCCTCTCTAAAGATCTGCTTGTGTTGGCAGCAGAAGGGGATGTTCTTCCAAACAGGCTCTTCCCTTTCTTATGTGAATTCAGTTCACAAAGCACTGCCAGTCTCCTTCTAAGTGGGAGAGGTAAGATCACCTCCTTTGCAGGTCTACACAGGAAAGAGATGACAGGCCTGGGGGGATTTTCTGAGTTAAGAGGGTCTGAACCTCTTTCTCCAACTGTCACTATTAGGAGGGACATGGCTCCACTTATGGGAGGTGGAGGGGTGGAGGCTGGGTTCAGCCTGAGCTTCACGTGATTTTTTTTAAGAAAGAGAGAAAAAAAGAAGGAAAGAAGGAAGGGAGGGAGGGAGGGAGGGAGGAAAGGAGGGAAGGAGGGAGGGAGGGAGGAAGGAAAGAAAGAAAGGAGACAGTAAGAGGATAGAAGAAAGAAGAGAAGGAGAAAGAAAAATAAAGAGGAGAATGGAGACATTTTTAGTGGCAGGACTTTCACTGAGCCCCCTAGTCCCTCACCACCAACTCCTCCATTAACTTCCAGTTCATTTTTTGAATTCATATAGTATCATTTCTTAATATATACGTTTCCTTAACCCCAGAATTTAAAAACAAAGTAGTAAGCCATCAACTGGTAGAATCTTAGAAAACTCATCTTTGAAAAACAATGTATGTTTTGGTGGCATTACAGGAGATAAAACGCAGAAAAGAAGTCAGCTGTGGCTCTCCTGTAAGACTTTCCATTTCCCCATTTGCCCGGGGTCTCCTGGAGCTTGTGGTCCAGGAGGTTTTCCCCTGAGTCCAGGGGGTGGCTGAACCCGTGTGTGCCGACGGGTGCTACATTTTAATACTCTCATCAGAAACATCTCCGTGTCATTTCCAGTTGGATCGTGGCGAATGGTGAGAAAGCAGGTCATGGGAAAGCCATTCTGGCTGAGTGACTCTTCTTTCCCCCAACCTTCTACCTAGCTGGCAGCACCAGGCTAGCGCTGGAGCCTCCTGAGGGAGCTCAGAACCAGGCTGACAGGCAGGGCGCTGCTGGGCAGACACGCCTGCTCTCTGGCCTCCATCCAGCCCCCTGAGTCCAGGCTGGGGCCACCTTTTCTGTTTGTTTTTCATTAAACAATGTTTATTGAGTGCCTACTATGTGCCAGGGGCTGCTCTAAAGACTTGCGCAACACCAGTGAGAGAAACAGACAAACATACATTCCTTGCTTCATGGAGCTATGTCCTAAGGTTCCTATTTTACTAAGAGGTTTTATTTATTTATTTTAAAATTTTGAAAGGCACAGAAACATTGAAATAGTACAGTGAGCACCTGTATACTCTTCACCTAGATTCAACTGTTAATATTTTAAAGCTGTGCTCTTTTTCTTTCCACCTCTCTCTCTCAACACACAAACAGACACACACACACACACACACACACACACACACACACACACACACACACACCATTTGAAAGCAGGTATCATGACACCTCGCCCCTAAATAATTCAGAATGTATTTCCTAAGAATAAGGACATTCTCCTATACTACCTCAAAATCATTATTACACACAAGAAAACTATCATCAAGTCAAATACAGTGCCTAAAATACAGCCCAAATTCAGATTTCTTTAATTGGCCCCAAAATGATTTTATGGCTTTTGTTCTTTAAATTACAGGATCCAACCAAAGTTCACACATCTTGTCTGATTGTTCTGTCCCTTTTGTTTCTTTTACTCTAGAACAACTCCCCACTTCTTTTTTGTTTGGTTTTTCAAGTCATTGACCTTTTGAGGAGCCTAAGCTAGTTGTCTTGTTGACTGTCCAACATTCTAGATTTGTCTGAATGTTGCCTCATGATTGGATTCAGGTTAAACATTTTTGGTAAGAATATTACATAAGTGATGCTACTTCTTTTTTTTTTTTTTTTTTTCGGTACTTGGGCCTCTCACTGTTGTGGCCTCTCCCGTTGCGGAGCACAGGCTCCGGACGCACAGGCTCAGCGGCCATGGCTCACGGGCCCAGCCGCTCCGCGGCATGTGGGATCTTCCCGGACCAGGGCATGAACCTGTGTCCCTTGCATTGGCAGGCGGACTCTCAACCGCTGCGCCACCAGGGAAGCCCCCATCATTCTTTTTGACATGACATATCCCAAATTTGGAGAGCAGGAGCCCTTATAGCCGTTACAGCTGCATCTTTGGGCAAGTTCCCCATACTCCATGAGTACCTCCTTGCGTTCCAGCACAGTGTAGTCTGAGCTCATCTTGTACCTTCTCCATTCCAGACCTGGAATCAGCTATTTCTCCAAGAAATGGGAGCCTATATATATTAAAGTGACCAAGGTATAAACCTCTGTATAGGAGGAGACAAAACATGAAATGATACAGTGTGGGCATTTAACTACTTGGAAGGGAATAGACCACTGAATATCAGCTAGCGTGAAGAAAAATAACCAAGATACTTTTAAGCTGGGGATGGAGTACTGGCCTGGAAGTAGGGCGACCTCGACTTGGATCCTGACTCTGTGTGTGATTTGGGATGAAGTACTTAATCTCTTCTGGTGTCACTTGCTCCACTGTGTTTAATTTGGGGACTGGGCTAGACAGTACTGAAACCCTTTCTATGCTCCAAAATTTGATGTCCTGAAGAGTTTAACAATACATAGTTATAAGAAGGGTTTTGAGCCCATAGAGGGGATTGTTCCTGTAAGATTTCAAGGGCAGAAACTTCACCTTTTAGCTTTTTCTCCTCTTGATCTAACAAAACTCATTGTAAATGTGCTCAATCAATGTTTTTGGTGGTGATGATCTTTCCTGAAGCTAGAATGAAGCAAACAGACTGAACTGCCAAGATTTAGGTAAACCATAAAAAAAAAAAAAAAAAACTATGTTAAAGTGAGAGTTTAAGCATTGGGATGTTTACAAAGGGAGGTTTTAATCTTTAAAGTAAGAGGGTCCTACCTGCCTAAACCTGGCCCTTCCTGATGGTCAGCAAATGGACTCAATGAGTGCTCAGTGCTTTTCCTGGCCCTCGAGTTCTCTTCTTCCCAAACTTAAGATGTTTTGCAGCATTTTCTCTTTTATTAGGAAACTCCAAACTACACCAAGAAAAATTTTTTCTAACACTCCTTAAAGTCAGAAACTGTATTTAAAAAATAATTCTCCTCTGCTTTAATAAATGGACTAGAAAGCTTAAATGGACTTTCTTTCCGTTTGCAGTGACAGAAGCACTTATCTCTCACCCCAAGTGGATGTCCTATGTAATTGAATGTGAAGTAATTCCAAAGTTGCATCAAAATCTTTTCAGAGTGTTACTATGACAATCATACTTCTTTTTTAAAAACCACTTCAATGCAAACTCTCCATCATCCCACTGTCCATTCAGTACAATTTCATCGCATGAAGTAAGCTTAGCTTTTCAGAAAGCTTAGGGGCAGGAGGGGGAGTCATTATGCACTCACATTAGCTGCTTCTTCCACACACCCATTCTTCTCCGAGTGGTAACAGGCAGTCCACTCATCTTTATCACCATCTCAGAATGTTGGTTGTTAAAGGCTCTGCCTTCTTAAGACTGGGAATTAGGACAGAAGCCTAAAAGAGAACACACTGAGGAAATAAAGTCACTGACAGCTCTTCCTGCTTATTGATACCTTTCCTGCACGGACTCTGGCAAAAGCAAGAACCTGGGCAGAGATTCTCAGAGAGGAAGGAGGAGGGAAGGAGCCTTATCAATATCTCGAAGGCCTGGGAAACTTTGCAAAAGCATATTACCATTTCTTTCATTGGTTTGGGCCCCAGGCTGATCTTGACATTTCTATTCATGTTAACAGAGGGTGTGAGATCTTTATGTTTATCAAGTGGGGTGTGTCTTAAAAATGGTTGAAATACACTGGGCAAGTGAAGGCTTTACCGGCCATTTCCTGTTTTAGAGGTTTTGGAGAATCAACTTTGTGGTCTGCATGTGACCTTCACACGTGAGTGTTGTTTATTTCTATCTTTTGATTCAGTGGTTTTGAGACCTCAATAAAACTTTAGGGGCCCAGAAATCATTTTGTTCAAAGTTCTCCTTTGGTAACTTGAGGAGTTGAAGGGACTTGCTCAACTAGTCCCAGGGCAGAGGCAGGATTAAAAGCCAGGTTCCCTAATTCCTCATCCTACACCCTTCATCCTTTACAACTTCATATATATACAACTGCTGCCTTCCCTGACCCTCCTTGGCTTTGTGCCAGAAGCAGCATATTCTATTCCCTGCAGTTTTCCTTAAATAGCTCAGTAAAACTGAAAACTCCACAAGGGCAGGAGAGTTTGTCTCTTGTGTGCATTGGTATATCTCAGCTCTAAAAAAATGCCTGACACATAGTAGGGCCAAATAAATACTGATGAGTAAATTTTATGTGTGTGTGTGTGTTTGTTTCCCATAGTCGTAGTAAAGGCAAAGCCTTTCACAATCAGAATTCTGAGACTGGGATAAGGATGGCTTGACTGCCTTCTACATCTTCAAGGATATACGTATGTATATTTACGTACATATTCATTTAAATCTATACCCTGGAGCGGTGTTCTCAATGCTGGGTGGAAATTAGAATCAACTGGAGAGTTTTTTTTTTTTTCCAAGATAATACCTGGATATTAAAGCAAAGATTCAGATTTCATTCACCTGGGTTGAGGTCAGGGCATCAGCACCTTTTAAAAGCTTCACAGACGATTCTAAGATACACCCAGCCTTGGAATCACACCCTAGGAAAGGGCACTTCTGAGGTGCCCTAACTGGGAGGTTACACTTGCTGTGGTTGGTTGGCGGTTGAAAGATGCTAATAAGTTGCTCACACTCCAGAGTAGGTCACCCACTTTAACTATCTTTGCCTCTAATTAGTATTAGCAGATTATTTGTTATTTAAGAAAGGAGGATTCAAGATATGTGGTTTGGCTAGAAAAGAATGTAAGACTCCTGCCAGGTGTCAACTAAATATTTAGCCTCACTATGTGTCAGGCACTTTGCTGTGCCCTTTAGAGTCCTAGGCCTATATTCAGTAATAGGAATTGGTCAGATCTTGTGTTGGGTCATCCACGAAAGGTTCTGTCATCTGATTAGACTAGAAAGTTAGCTGAAATCTACTGCTAGAATGCTTTCATTTGCCTCAAGTAAACTTTTGCGCCGGGCACTGTCTTAGGACCTAAATGGCCAGGGGCTGCTTCATTGAGTTTACAGAATAGTCATGTGGCTGTGTGTACCTGTTGGCTGACATGAATCCATATGTGTGGCAGAATTTGGCTGGAGACACAATTTACATAATCTACAACAAGGCACCTGCTGCTGTAAGGTGTGGAAGAGAGACCTACAGCCTTCACCTACATCTACCAAAGGAGGCCGCCGATATCTGCAAAAAGGCAGCTTGTACTGGGTTGCTCACAGCAATGTGCATGCACTTTCTATACAGAGCCCTGGATACAGGAGGACTTTGGTCTTGACTCTGTCCTTTTTTTTTTTTTGCGGTACGCTCACTGTTGCGGCCTCTCCCGTTGTGGAGCACAGGCTCCGGACGCGCAGGCTCAGCGGCCATGGCTCACGGGCCCAGCCGCTCCGCGGCATGTGGGATCTTCCCGGCCCGGGGCACGAACCCGTGTCCCCTGCATCGGCAGGCGGACTCTCAACCACTGCGCCACCAGGGAAGCCCTTGACTCTGTCCTTTGTGAGGAGATAAAGGCAGATGCCACAACCCTGCTCAAAATGTCTCAGTAAGTGCGGCTTTTCAAATGCAGGTGATTCCATCCCTGGTTGGCAGGGGAGGGGAGACAACCTTGAACCTCATTTGCTTCAGCCTTATGACCTCCCTTTGGTATTTCTGAGTGTGTAACTGAGCCTTGGCTTCCTTGTAGGGATACTTGGGTTCCTAGTTGCACAAAGTCAGCTGTTTCACTGAGCCAACAGTGGTGAGTAGCGGCTGGGACTGGGAAGGCAATTAGGAGGGACGGCAAAATGAGCAATTACAGGTGCAACAGCAGAGCAATGTGGCTTCCAAGCCAGAATCTGGCTACAGTCCCCCAAGTCCTTCCGTTTAGTATCAAGGTGGGTGCTCTAAGGGCAAGGAGTATGAGTGACAATAACATTTTTGTGCTATAAAATACTTTGGATTGTAGCAAATAAAAGGACCATTTTGAAACACAGCCTGAATGTCCATAAGTAGGAACATGGTTAAATAAGCAAGGGTATGTCCACACAGAGAAATCCGTATAGTTGTTGAAGATAATGAAACAGACCTAACTGTGCTGTTAGAAGATGATCTCTAAGACAAGGATCAAGTGAAACAAATCAAGTACCGAATCAACACTCAGCAAGATTGCAATTAAGCAACCTTCTCTCTGTGTCGTTTTAATTTTCAACAACATTTATATATTACTTACACAGTCAAGAAAATATAGTAAAAGGTCTGAGTAGAAGTATAATATCCTAAAATTTGGAAAGACAAAATTGTCTTTGGAGCTGAGCTGTGGCCCACGAACCCTGGTGGTGTCTGGGCATGTCTCTCAAACCCTGGGGGACAGCAATAGGTGCTTTAGGCCCTGCTTCTCTGCCTCTCACTTTCCTCACCTGTAAACAGGGTTATAAGTCTGGTCTTGTTGAAATGCATAAATCCTGAGGCGAGGGGAAAGGTTCGTCAGGTAACCCTGGCCAAGCTCAGGACTATTCCTCTGCTCATTCCAGCCATAGATAGTTGACACTGGGTTGCTAAATCATTCTAGAACCAACTTGCAGGTCTGTTGTCTTAATTCATCTTGGTAAGGAAAGGTTATACCTAGTTTGAGGTTATGATCAAGCCAAATATACAAATTTCAGAACTTATCCCACTAGGGGAACTTTTATGGGAGGGAAGCTCCTGAAAAACAAGTGACAGAGAACTCTCCTCCAGTTGCAAAGTTTGGTTCTCAATTTTGATGAATAAGAATGATTTGAAAATACAATTTTGTCTGATGTGTTGTTAGGGAGCTAAATGTATCTATAATTTCTTTCTGAAGAGCAAAATCCTCTCATGTTTTATAATGACAAATTATGATTTTCCTCGTCTGAAGATACGCGAGGATCTGGCCAGCTGGCTCCTTCTCTAAGTTCTGCCCATTCCATCAACCCTTCCTCAAGCGTCATCCTCTGCAAAGTTTTAATACTTCTTGGACTCTCCTGCATATAACCAGTCAGGTTTGAGGGGATGATTAATTGACCAGAGGAAGGAATGGGCTTGGTGAGCCGTCCCACCCACTTTCACTTCCAGTTTTTGAGGTGATCTGAACACAGAAGAGCCCTTTAATCAGTTTTGGTTGGGCCCTGAGTGGGTCTAGGTATGAACCACCATGGGAAATCTGCTCTGGCCTCAGTGATTCTCTGCTTCTGATGGATGGAATCCAAACTCTTCAGCCTAGCGTCCACCAACTAGCTGTGTGTCTGCAGCCAGTGACAACACGTTTCTGTGCCTCGGCATCCTCTCTGCAGAATGAAAGCACTGGTCTTGTTTGAACTCTGAGGGCACTAACAGCTCTGGGATTCTATATCCAAGATGCTTAAACAACACACAACCCTTCCCTCAAAGATATCTCCTAAGGCTCCCCTCAGTTTGGGTCAGGCCTGGAACAAAAAGGCATAACACAAATGGTAGGAAAACCTTAAATGGCCACTTCTTATTTAATGAGACCAATGAAAATGGTTATAGCTGTCTCCACCTCAAAGAAAATGCCAGGAAATTTCCTTTAAGTAAAACCTTTTAGGATAGAACTTTAGGAGACCAGAATACATAACAGGAGTTATTGTGAGGGTCCCTCTTTGCCAGCACTTTGGTTTTGGGGTGTGTGTGTCAATGTCTCATTCTGAAAGTTCCAGAAAAAACATCAGTTGAAGGGGGAAGAGACTGGCAGCCATGCTTGTTGTGTGGGCACGTTTAAGGGAGTGATAAACACAGGTCAACATAACATCCTAATGAACACACTTGTTCCATTCAGACTCTCACTCCCCCACTCCTTTCTTTTACTAAGAAAAATTAGGTTTTAAATGGCTTTGGAGATAGTAATCTCAGTTTCTCCTTGAACTGTAAAGAGACCTAAGTATTTTCACATAATTAAACACCTCAGAGATGAGAAGCCAGAAACAGAGGTCTTTTCACCCCATCCCAAGGTAAAGCTCCTTGCTCCTCTGACAACCTGTCTCAAGCATTCATGCATCAGAATGACCCGAGTGTTTTGAAAAATACAGATTCCTAGGACTCACCATAAATCAACTCAGAATGCCTGAGGTGGGGCCCAGGGATATGCATTTATTATTATTATTATTTTTTACTTACTAATTAACTTTGTTTTTTTTCCAGGAATTTTAAATTTCCTTTTTTTTCCCCCACAACTCACCCACACACACTGTATTTTATTTTTACAAGACAAACAAACTGACACCAAGCATTGTAAATGGATGACCGCAACAAAAGCAACAACGATTGCAATTACCAAACACGAAACACACTCATACTGTGTCATAATATTGACATTCAGTCCAGGAATCCTCCACTGTAACAGCTCCTTTCCTTTGCAGTGAAAATTGATTTGTATATTTTTTGCCTCTGAGTCCTTGTGGGATTTTTTTTTTTTTATTAAAACGGAGAGTCACAAAAATTATAATCATCCTCATCAGTTCACTCAGTCCCATATAATTAATTTTTTTTATCTTGATCTTTTGTTAGCACTTTTATGAATTCATCAGTTTTCCATTGACCAGCTCCCCCAGGTTAGTCTTTTATCCACAGCACCTGAGCACTTTAGCTCTATGACCTAATCAAGGTTATATTGTTACTAATAACTGGTCTCATATAACCTATCTTGGGACATTTTGGAAACTTTTTTGAATAAAAATTGCTCCAGTAAGCATGCTGTTTAAGAAGACAGTAAGCATGTCATGTGCTAATTATGGCCTGTGACACCAAAAAATAAAAGTGCATTACTGAATGCTTTCAATTTCTTATAATGATGGGAAGGTGGCATGTCATGGGGCCTTTTTAGCCCCAGACATCACTCCAGAGAATTCCAAACAGATATAGACAAGGGCAATTAGGACCCGGATCCTTTCCTCTCAGGCTGTTTACCCATGGGAATAGGATGTCCTGAAGCAACACTTCCCTCAAGTGACGTGTCGATAAGTCTGGTTATCAGAAAGATATTATTGGTGGTGTGATACGCAGGGCATTTACATTTTCTTGATAGGGTTAGTCATATGAAAGCTGACAAAGAAGGAAAAGGAGCAGTGGTGTGGTGCAATGTCAACAGACAGCTGTCCCCTGGCTTCCCGATAAATAGGATGACTTGCATTGCTGAGCGGTGTGGTCACTGCCAAAGGAATGGCCCTCTCACATTTCTTCCTGATTCACATATTCAGTGGGGTTACTTGTCATCCCCTCCCTCTCCTGCTTCCCAGACACTGAGTCTGGAATGAAACTTCACCTGCCTCTGAGCTGGCCCCGGGTGGGGGCAGGGGTGTTACTTGGGTTCCCAGGTTGGAAGATTAGCTCACCCGGCCCTAGCTATATAAGCTGATCAGAGCAAGGGGGCTCCCCAGGGCCGACTCAACGTTTCAACCCCCAGGAGGAAAACAGACAGAGGAACTTTAGGTCAACATGATGGTTCTGAAAGTAGAAGAGCTGGTATGTAAAGCACATTATTTCTACGAAGTGAAAAATGGGGCAGGCTTGATTTTTATTTGAAAATTGAAATGCCCTTTTCTTTCTTGCATAATGTGCTGGTACTCTGAAAATGTCATATATGGAAAATGGTTGGCTTATGTGATGAAATAAGTGAAATTGGAAAAAGGGAGCTGGCAGTAATGAATTCTCTACATATTTCCTATCTATTATCTTCTCCTTTGCTTTTATTACTAAAGTGTGTAATCATGTATAGTTATCAAAATGCCTTAGGGGAGAAGTTCTATTGCAAGAATATATGTCTGGAAACTATAACTCAAGGCAAGGGATCATCAACCTAAAATGAAAGAATTTTAAATAATCGGTGGGGATGTGGAGGACAGATTGTGATTTTCCTAGGAGAAATGTGATTAAGTAGATTAAAAGTAGATTTAAACATTTCAACCTAACCTAAACCTTGATTTAACCAAGAGAGGGGGACAAGCATCTGAAGGTTATCCTGGAACACTGCAGCAACTCGTTGCTGCCTGAGATAGGAGAATGTGCTGCAATGGAGGCCACTGTCAGCAGGGAGGGAGGGCTGGGGGCTGCCTGCAGCATCTTCTGTGGAGAATGACCCCAGGACAGGCCTGCTACTTCTGACCCTGCCATCTTCCCTTGTAGGTTACAGGGAAGAAGAATGGCAGTGGGGACGCTGGGGAGTTCCTTCCTGAGGATTTCAGAGATGGAGAGTATGAAGCTGCTGTCACTTTAGAGAAGCAAGACGACCTGAAAACACTTCCAGCCCACTTTGTGAGCCTGCGGGAGCAACAGTGGAAAACTGAGAAACAGCGAGAGGCAGAGGTAAGACCCTTCCATGAAATTCATGAGTGGGAGGTTGGGGACGGGGCAGAGGATGGAGGTGCCAGACAGGAAGGAGAAGAGAGAGAAACCAAACAAATGCAACCATTCCAAAGATGTTTCTTTACCAGATTCTAACCTATAAAGAGGCAACTTCTATGGGACAGGTTGCAGAAAATAATTCTTTGGCAAGACTATGACCTCTGGATTCCAAATCAATCACTGTATGTTCTGTGACTGTGTTTTGATTGAAAGACTTGGAAAGAGAAATGTGTCCAGTGAATTTCTGATGTCTTACACTGTCTGGTTAATCCCAAACAAGGGAGCCTTCTTTTTCTTAGTAATGTGGTTTGTGGTCCATGGATCATTGTTTGACTGTGGCCGCTTTCTGTGTTGACAAAATGTGTTGCTGGGTAAATTTTCATTACTTACTAACCACAGATAAAACATGCATTTGTTAGCTGTAGTCCAGGATAGTCTATTTCATGAGCCCTGCTTAGTGGGCCACCTGAAAGACAATGGCATTGAAATTTTAGAGCTTAAAACTTATTAGTGGAGTCTTTTGGGTAAAAAAAAAAAAAAATTCATGAGCATGATACAAAATTCTACAGAAATCTGGGGTTTGTTTATGGAAATAATTACAAAATCATCACTTAGAGACTAGATCCTATCTCCAGTGAAAAGCTGATGCTATGAGAAAGGGAAGTGAAGATGAAGGCAATTAGCTGAAAAATTTGACCCCTAAGTACTTGAATAAGAAATCACTAAATCCAAGTCAAAGACTTATTATAAATTTTTTATCTTTTTGCGCAAACTGTTCACGTACTTAGCTCAGACCTTGCAGATTCTGTTTTGACACAACCAGAATGCTTGTCAGTAGAACTCACTGTATTTTGAAACATGGATTTCTTTTTTAGCTCAAGAAGAAAAAACTAGAACAAAGATCAAAGCTTGAAAATTTAGAAGACCTTGAAATCATCATTCAACTGAAGAAAAGGAAAAAATACAGGAAAACTAAAGTTCCAGTTGTGAAGGAACCTGAACCCGAAATCATCGTAAGGGCTGCTTGGTTTTGCAGTATTACACCTCGGCATTAGGCTACAGGGGAATAAATATCTGTGGAGGGTGTGATTGAATGTTGGAAAACCCATGGTAACTCTCACACTGTTTTTTCGGCTTTAGACAGAACCTGTGGATGTGCCTAGTTTTCTGAAGGCTGCCCTGGAGAATAAACTGCCAGTAGTAGAAAAATTCTTGTCAGACAAGAACAATCCAGATGTCTGTGATGAGGTAAGGCTTATACAAAGCACTGCAAAATCCAGCTCATTAATTTTGTGTTTCTTATGCTTTGCTGCAGCCTTGCTAATCTAGTGCCAAAAATCAATCCACCTGAAACAGTCTCCCCAGCTGTTGCCACATATGCCAATAGCATAACAGGGGAGTGCAGTGGTCCAAAAAAAGAAAATGCTGGATTAGTGCTATGGATTGCATTATTTTTTGCACTCTAATATACTTCTGACTGCTTTTTCAGCTTGTCTTTAATTTTTAGATCTTTGGGATAGACTCTTAATATGGCAGGACCAACGAGTCACCAATGGAGAAATATATTATTAGCATTATCTTTGATTGGACTCAAATACATCAGCTCCACACAGGGAATCTGTAGACTGGAGTTCAAGTGCTAGCTCTATCACTACTGGCCTATTTGATTTTTAGCAACCAATCTGCATTTTCTGGACCTCAGTTTCCTTATCTGAAAATAGAGGGCATTGGAGTGAAATGCCTAAAAGGTGTTCCAGCACGGTCTATTAATCCATTTATATGAAGCCATTTACCAGAAATCACTAATCCTTTTTGTATCCTTTCCCCCATGAATTGGAATGGGGAATCATTTCTGAAGTTGAATGAAAAATGTCTCCCATTTTCTTAAAAATGAATTGAATGCTTTTTGATATTCAACCTATCAACCGTCCCACATGGAAGAAAACAGCCTGAACTGCATGGCAAATACTACAGACACCATGAAGGCACAAAATACAAGAAAGGGAAATGTCAGCATTTAGGTAGTTTTGAATCTTTAAGCCCATGTGCTTTGATGTAGACCTCGAAGCACTTAGAAATGTATGTTGCAGGAGGCGCAAATCTCAGTTGCAGAATAACTGTTGTAGACAAGAAGTTTAGTAAATTTGACATTTCTAATTCATAAAGAAGCACTCAAGCTTCTATCAGCTAGGTCATCAGAGTCCCCAGCTTCATACTTCTTAGAAAGGATTTATGCTCATTTTTATATGCATCGCTCCCTCTCTCTTTCTTAAATCTCTATTTTGACAGTATAAACGGACAGCTCTTCATAGAGCATGCTTAGAAGGACATTTGGCAATTGTGGAGAAGTTAATAGAAGCTGGAGCCCAGATTGAATTCCGTGATATGGTAAATATATTTCTTTGTTTGGAAGTGAGCCAAAGTAAGTAGACTATATGAAACTTGAGAAAACCTACAATGGAAAAGGGGGCTGACTGTATTGAAAATTGATCTGCAAGAACTAGGCAGAAGCTCGTTTCTCCATACAAAGGGAAGTTGGGAGATGGGACTAGGTCATGTGGGAAGTATTTTCTACACATACTGAAAGGAGAGGAGTGTTCCAGGGAAACGAAGGAAGTGAGAGCTGCTGGACAGAATTCAATAACCTCATCGAAGACTTGGGTCATTATCAAGTCAGTAGCCTTACTGAGAAGTAACGCAGTCAACACTTGCCTTTCAGGCTCCATGTCCTTCCACCATATGTGGCCGCCTGCTCCTGGCCCCTTGGCTGCCAACAGCATCTCAGAATTCTCTAGCTGCACACCTTATATGATAGATGCTGATTGCCATCTGTGAGATTTGGGGCTAGACTGCATACAAAATGAATTTCATCTACGGAAAGTAGCTGCTATTCAGACCTCAGTAATTCAACCACTGTGATTTCTACACAGACCGGTACACAGCATATTTTACGACCTGAAGATTGAGCTGGGAAAATGCCTTATTTAAATACAGCTCAATTTGACTTTTCAGCAAAGTGGAAAAGGGACTGGAAAAGTCTAAAGGAACTGGCCAAAATTGAACCCAAAAGACGTACACACAGAAAAACAAGAAAAGAAACAAAATATAAAGTTTGTATAGAAAGACACAAAAATTCACGAGCATGGGATTTGGAGGGCCAGGGATATACCAGACTTACTCCTATGAGTAAGTGCAGTGACCACGAGTGATGATGGTCAAGGTACAGAGGGTGTGCTGGCACAAATGGCAGGAGAGAACCAGCAAGGGATGAGGAAAAAACAACAGGGGCAAGGGAGAGGTGTCAGATCCAGATGAACGTCTTTTGGAAGGGACTACTTTTATTCTGCCAGAATTTTAAAATACATTTGTCTAGAACTTTTGAGTCTATCTGGCAAAAGCGGTTAAAAGTTCCAGCCAGACTGTGGGTTAGAATATCTCTTCTGCCACTTACTAGCTGTGTTTCCTTGGGCAAGAAACTTGAATATTTCGGAGCCTTGTTTTTCTCATCTGCAAAACGAGCACAGAATACCCACTTCATAATGTTGCTGGGAGCATCATTGTGTCTGAAGTACGCGGCACTATGTTGGCACGAGGAAATTCCCAATAAATTGTAGTTCTTATCCTCTTTTAAAAAGATTTATTAGGTTTATTAAGAACCTCCTAAGAATGCAAACACGCACATAGATACATACACAAGAGCGCATACACTCACATTCACACACTTAAGAGTTTAGCCAAAACATTAGGCAAGAGCCTTCGACTACAATAGTTACAACTGGCAACCTAGACGAGGACAGCCCAGTGTCACCCACGGATGCCCTAGCAAACCTGGCGTTCCCGGGCTTTAGACACGAAGTACTAATTCCTCTGTCTAGGTTCTTCTTTCACTAACTCCTGTCCTTTTACCTTCCCGGTATAGCTTGAATCCACAGCCATTCACTGGGCAAGCCGCGGAGGAAACCTGGATGTCTTAAAACTGTTGCTGAACAAAGGAGCAAAAATCAGTGCGCGGGATAAGGTATTTCTCCTCCTCCTGTCCCCCTCCTTCTTCCCCTCCTCCACCCTGTCCCTCCTCCACTTCTCCCCTTCACACATGCCTTGGGGTCTGGGCAGCCTTTGTCCTCAAGCCCAGGGACACAGCAGGCTCTTGCATTTTGCAGTTGCTCAGCACAGCGCTGCACGTGGCGGTGAGGACCGGCCACTACGAGTGCGCAGAGCATATCATCGCCTGCGAGGCGGAACTCAACGCCAAGGACCGAGTGAGTAGCCCAGCAGAGTTTGGCCTCCTAAAGCTTCACTCATTTACATATTTGGAATAACTGCCCCAGCCGGGCACCCTTGCGGGACCCACTTCCTGGCCTCAGGCTCACCTTGTCTGTTCACTCTGCTTCTCTAGGAAGGAGATACCCCCCTGCATGACGCCGTGAGGCTGAACCGGTACAAGATGATCAGACTCCTGATCATGTATGGCGCCGACCTCAACATCAAGAACTGTGTAAGTGCTCAAGCAAGGGGCCCTGCTTGCCAGCCTTCTAATGAACAAAAATATGGCTCACATACTTGAAAAGATTCTTACAACGGTAGTGTTGATATTTCAGGGGTCTCTTGATGGTTTAAATGCCCCTGGTCATTCCCATAAGGACATTGCTGAGTTTGGCAAGGACTCAGATCACCTGGTCAGAGATGGGGACGCCATCGTGACTACTATGACCTCGGTGCCTAATATAGCCTGTAGTAATTCTTTAAAAATTTGGCCTTGAAGATAAAAGATGGCCAAACCGCCCACGCTTACAGACATAAGCACAGTCTGCCTTGGCCATCCCTGGCTGAGCAAGGTTTGGGGCAGTCAGGAATAAAGACACCCACCACTGCTGAAGTTGTCAAAAATTCCACAGTGGTCAATGCAACCAAGGGCCAAGGAACTCAAATTAATCAACATCTAATCCAAGTAATTCTGAATAGTCCTCCCCTCCTTACAGCAGCATGACAGGCTACCACTTTTTCCAGGGGGAGCCATGCTTTTGCCTGTTTTTTTTTTTCTTTTTTTTTTTTTTTGCGGTACACGGGCCTCTCACTGTTGTGGCCTCTCCCGTTGCGGAGCAGAGGCTCCGGACGCGCAGGCTCAGCAGGCATGGCTCACGGGCCTAGCCGCTCCGCGGCATGTGGGATCTTCCTAGACCAGGGCACGAACCCGTGTCCCCTGCATCAGCAGGCGGACTCTCAACCACTGCGCCACCAGGGAAGCTCCATTGCCTATATTTTTGAGATAATTTCTGTTCATTCTCCTCTTTGGTTTATCTGCACATCCCTCAAAATACTTTCCTGTATTTAGGCCCTGAAAATGCTTGTATAAGTCCCCTTTATAAGTACGTATTAATTAAGCTTCATCTGTAAGCCAGGGAATGTAACCAAATTTTCCTCATGGTCCCAATTCCCACTCAAGCAACATCTAAGCTTTAAAAATATCACCGGGAGGGGGCTTCCCTGGTGGCGCAGTGGTTGAGAGTCCACCTGCCAATTCAAGGGACATGGGTTCGTGCCCCGCATGCCGCGGAGTGGCTGGGCCCGTGAGCCATGGCCGCTGAGCCTGCGCGTCCGGAGCCTGTGCTCCGCAACGGGAGAGGCCACAACAGTGAGAGACCCACGTACCGCAAAAAAATAAATAAATAAATAATTTAAACTATCAGAAAGAGTAGATTCAATGAAATCCCCAAGGCTGCAGAAAATATGATTTTTTTTCAGGCAGTAAGAGACACTACCTGCAGAGATAAATAGCGTACAGATTTGGGGAGACTGTGTAAGTAGCCAGGGAATCACAAGATAAATTTCAATACAGAGGAGTTCGAGGAATTCATGAAAGAATAGCTCCAAATATACAAATAGTGCTCAGGGCTCTGAATTATCAGTAAGACCCCAGCATAAAGGTTCTGGAACTGTTAATGTCACTGACCCAATGGATGGATGTTCCCAAAAAAGACCACTAAGCTATTGGACACCATCTTGAAGGGAACTGGAAACAATACATTACTGTATTGTTGTCCAAAACTCTGTCTTCATGTTTGCTGATGAGTGTCCCTCAAGGTGCGATGCTACAAGGTGAGAAGGTCCAGAATGAAGGTTGCAGGGCCACTAACTCAAATCCGCACAGGTTCCAGGCAGATGGCATAGATGACTTACATGGTGGCTGCTGGTGCCATGCACACAGCTTACTTAAAGGTAGCAGCCCTTCCCCAACTCAGCCCATTGCTGCTCCGTGAAACCACGGGAATTGTGCTGCCAGGTCTCCCAGTTTTTTCACAGAGATCACAAATTCAGCTGGGAAATCTCTTAATTTCCAACTGTTGCCAATTAATTCCAGGTTTAAAAAAAATCTAAGCTCTGTTTGGGCCAAAACAGGTCTCTAGCTCTATTTGCATCTCAAAGCTGCCAGTCTGCAATCTCTGGGATAAAGAGAGACTTCTGAATGAATAGAGATGGAAAATTTTAGGACTTCTCAAATTTAAAGACAAGAGTTGAGAGGTGACACAGTTTTAATTGTTGTAAATATCTTGAGATGTATGCTTAAGGTAAAAAACTTTTGGTCTCAGAAGTTATTTATTCATACATCATTGATATCATCTCCAAGAAAAATAAATTTCCTGGGAGAGACCAATGTAAGTTCTGAGCAGCTGTGAAAAATCTGCCCCTTGGAGTGGTACTTGTGTACTTAAGCCAAGGTGTTGAAGCAGCTCATTCTCTACCAGTTTTTATCAATCAGGAATCATTTTCCAAATTGATAGGAAGTGGTTCTTGACCAAGAGGGATACTACTACCTCCCCACACCCATTTTGCAGGATACTGGGTAAGTATGGAGGCATTTTTTGAGTTTGAAAATGACTTGGCTTACTCTTGCTGTTTAGTGTCTAGGGACTGGGGATTTTTACCACCACCTGGGATATCCCACAGGAAAGAAAACCATTGCTAATCTGAAATGCCAAAAGCATTCCCGTGAGAAACAGTGAAGGGCTGGTTTGAATATAAACTGCAAATCACTCATAATGGAAAACATAAAACACTTCAATAACATACACCTATCCATTACCTCATTAAATACACACACACACACACACACACACACACACACACACGAGATGAATTTATAGACGCCTCCCCCCTGGAAGTCAAATTCCCTCCTCTATTTTGATTAGGCTGGGAAGACCCCGATAGATCTGGTGCTACAGTGGCAGAATGGAACCAAAGCAATATTTGACAGCCTCAAAGAGAACTCCTACAAAGCCTCTCGCATAGAGACATTCTGAGGAAAACGACGATAGAAGCTTCCATTGGCTGCTCTTCACCGCCCCGAAGAGCAGCTCATCATGAAAACCAGCTTCTCTTTATCAACTGTTGTAAAGCGGCACCTAATTATGTTTTGAGAAAGCACAGGGACGTAGGTATTGACATTTCCCTTAGTGAAACCCACTCTATTTATTTGTATTTATTACTGTTTATTTATTTATTTACTGTGATACCACCGACATTCAGATCCTTTGTGGTCACCCATTTGGAGAACAAGCTTAGTTTCTATGGGATGCATCAGAGCCTCTTCCCATAGCTAGCCCTTAAACTGTGTTAACCAGAAGCGCTGTCAGTGCCAACTTACGTGTCACCTCGCTCATGGAAGATGTTTCAGGGTGTTTTTGAAAGACAAAGGGGATTATTGCAGCCTTCTTTTCTCCTGAATTTTTCATGCTGAAGTGTGAGGCCATGGAAAGCCTGTAGCGACAGGAAAGGAAACAGAATGAAAGTGATTCTGTGAGGACTGTAAAGCCCGCCATTCGACGCCTGGGCCTGGTAATTCTTACTAGGTCACACGCTGTACGTACCAAGGTAAAGAGAATGTCTAGAGTGTAAGTGGAAGGAGCGGGCCGCTGGGCCGTGCAGAACTGAATGAGTTCAAAAGAGATGAAAGTAACTGCGAATTGTAAATGTGTAAATGTATATTATGCTGTATGTATATTTTATGTTCATAATAAAAGCAAATCCTAACCCTCTTTCCTCCTTTTAGTGAGAATCATGCAAAAAGGCCATTTAGATGGGGTTTTCTTTGTCTTCCAAGCTTTTCATATTAGGAGTGTCCTGTAGAACCGCACCTCTCAGTATTTAACGTGTACACAGATCACCTGAGGATCTTGTTAAAATTCAGATTCCGATTCCTCCAGTGTGGGTGGGGCCTGAGATTCTGCATTTCCGACAAGCCCCCAGGCGATGCAGAAGTGGTGGTATAGCACAGCCACATTGAGCAGCACAGCTGTGAAAACCAGAGATACCCAGGAGTTCAAGCTTTTTTGGCCCCAGTGATGGGGAGAAAGAGACCTCTGGTGGGCAAAATGATTACTGCAAGTTAAGGTGTTCCCTTAAGATGTTCCCCTGGGGCTTAACTAATCTGAGGATTAACAATTATTGTGCACACCCGCGGTAATGGCAAAGCCTGCCCACGAGAAAACACACCTGGCCAATGATTGTTGACCTCCAAGGGGAGCTACTTTGCCGCCACATGCTGGGCCAGGTGCTATGACCTGTGATGAGAAAACCAAACTGTCCCCGTACTGCCTTCCTGGAATAGATGAATATTAAAGAAATAATCACAGAAATAAATATACGGTAACAATCTGCAGTAAGTATATAAAGAAGTAAAAAGTACAGAGTGCTGAGAGTCTAAGCTGTGGAGGCCCGTCATTCGATGGGGAGGCCGCAGAGAGGGTTTCTACAAAGACTTCTTTGAGGTGGGAACCTTTCAGGGGAGTCTGAAGGATAAACTGGAGTTATTCAAGCACAGTGTTCAGGCAGCAGAGAGAACACAGAAAAGGGCAAGGTTATGGGAAAAGTGTGAAGGCCAACGTGAAACACTCGCACTAGTACCCCTCCCATAAAACACCCCAGATAGGATAAAACTCATAACCTCTTTGCTATGCCTCTAACACTTTGAGAGGGTATGTAGGCACAGTCCATAACCAGAAGATCCTCCAGTTAGCTGATCATGGAGTTGTGAGGATGGTTTGAAATATTTTTGTACCTTTTCTATCTAGTCTCTGAACAATCTGTAGAGTCCACCTCCTGGGGGCGTCAGGAGCTTCATTCTCTCTGCTATCTCCCTCTCAATCCCCTTCTGCCACCCCCTGCTCTCCCTTGAGGGTCCTGGCTCTAACCCGTCAGATCCTTAAGGCTTGGGGTCCTTCCATTTCTTCCAAGTAAAGCACCTACAACATAGGCAGCATCTCCACTGCTGCAATGATGTCTCCCACAGCATAGCCTGGGTGTGTTATTATTTACGTGGCTAAGTTTTCTCTTGATGTCTTCCTCAAATTCCCCTCCCCACAGAGCTGGAAGCTAAAGGAGAGAAGGAAGCAAGGGCTTAAAACACTTTTGTGTTGCTGTATATAAAGATCTGCACTAGTACAGAGGTAGGGGGCATGAGAATCAACATGGAATAAGTCCCGTTATAACAAGGCCAACTCAGTGACCTTTGCTAATGGAAAAGATAAGCACTTCAGGCAAAATCTTCAAGTTTCTGTCACACTGGCGGCCAACATTTTTTTTGTTTTTTTTGCGGTACACGGGCCTCTCTCTGTTGGGGCCCCTCCCGCTGCGGAGCACAGGTTCCGGACGCGCAGGCTCAGCGGCCGTGGCTCACGGGCCCAGCCGCTCCGCGGCATGCGGGATCCTCCCGGCCCGGGGCACGAACCCGTGTCCCCTGCATCGGCAGGCGGACTCTCAACCACTGCGCCACCAGGGAAGGCCCTGGCGGCCAACTTTTATAAGCTCCCTGTCTTCCCACCTAAGCCAGCTCCCACCTAAGCCAGACCCACAGTCTGCGTCTTGTGTCCTTTTACCAGTGAAGGGAATGTCCCACTGGCCGATGGAGACTCTTGGAAGTTGTTCTAGACTTTCCCTTTGCCTCATCCCTCTTTCAACCAACCACCAAGACTTCTTACCAAGCATACTACCTAAGGGGTGCTGTAATCTGTCCACTTCCTCTCATCCTAGGGGCCACTCCCCCAGTTCAGATCACCACAGCAGCTCCCAGATTACTCAAATGCCCTCAGCTTACTTCCCTCCAGTCTGTTCCTCAAGTTGCAGCCAGGGTGATTTTTCTAAAATGCAAATATGATCAAGTCATTCTCCACTTCAGAATTCTTCAGTGGCTGCCCACTTCTCTCAGGATGAAATAAAAGTGCCTTAACGTTTTCTAAAACTCTTGAAATCTGGCTGCCATTAACTCTTTATTCTCATCTATTTCTCATTACTTTCCTAGCTAAACAGCAAATTTCAACTCTACTGAATTTTCAGTTTCTTAAAAAATCCAGGCACTAGCTTTTGTTCTCATATATTGTGCCAACTCCCTGGAAGGCTCTTCTTCCCACCCCACTGCTTCATTTCTCGTCATTCCTCCCCTTCAGGGTAGCTGTGTGTCCTCCAGGAAGCCATCCTTAACTCTTACTTAGACTTTGTTAGTCTCAAGTGTGTTCCTGCTGTACTTTTTTTCTCCATGTCATAACATCTGTCATACTGCCTTTATCACACAAATGAAAAAATTTCCTCTCCCCTTGAACAAGCAATACATGCTCGTTAAGTATTAAGCCAATTATAGAAATGAATGAAGAAAGCAAACATCACCAATAATCCTAATTTAATGACGCTGATTATTTCTGTGCACATTACATATGGGCACTGTACATTTAGCTTTATAACTCTTCAATTGAACAACTTATTCTAGACATCTTTATAAATGGTAGTCTTATGTTTCAATGTACAATGGATCATTTAACCAATCCTATCATTATTGGACATTCAGGTTGTTTCCATTTTCCCATTTTAGACATTGTTGCAATGAATATTCTTATCCATGCATCCTTTACACCTAACCAGTTATTTCTGAAGAAATACATTTATAGAAATACCTATAAGGTTGGTATCAAATTATCCCTTCCACAATGTTATTGCCTTTCCCCACAATCACGAAAATACTCATTTTATAAATGTCTTATTTTTTCAACCCAATTAGCAAAAGAAATATATTTTTGATTATTTTTCCTTGATTACTAAAAAAGTTCAGCATCTTCAGGTTTATTGAGCATTTTTCTGGGCCAATCTTCCTTGCTCAATTTTCTATTAAGTCAGGTTCCCTGGAAGCGGTGCTTGAAATAAGGATTCTTGTGGAAGTGATTTCTTGACAGTGGTCTATAAGGGACTGAGGAAAACAGGACAGGGCAGGAGAAGAAAAGAAAAGAGGCAAAGACATGGTTTAAGAAGTCTCTCCTAAACCTAATCCCATGGGGAGCTCAGGAGCATAAACTGCACCACAGAGGCCAGAAGGCCAGGCTGTAAGGCCCTGCTCAGGCATTCACCATGGGCCAACCTCCAGGGGAGGATGAGGATAAACCATTAATATCCAACATCTGCAGCAGCTGGAGAAGAGGTACACCAGCTTGGTAAAAAGGATCTGCGGCTTCCCTGGTGGCGCAGTGGTTGGCAGTCCGCCTGCCGATGCAGGGGACACGGGTTTGTGCCCCGGTCCGGGAAGATCCCACATGCCACGGAGCGGCTGGGCCCATGAGCCATGGCCGCTGAGCCTGCGTTCTGCAACGGGAGAGGCCACAATGGTGAGAGGCCCGCGTACCGCAAAAAAAAAAAAAGGATCTGGATGGACACTAGCAGTATTTGTCATGTTGCATATTTGTTTTTTAGAAGCAATTTCTTTAAAGAAGCATATTCCTCTCTGGAATATGCACTGTAAATGTTCCTTCCTAGTTGTTCGTACTTTTCTAACACTAAATTTTTTTTTTTTTTAAACACTAAATCTTTATAGACAAATTGATCAAGCTTTTATGTTTCCTGGCTTTGGTGACCACGTTTAGGTCTTTTCCAATCCAAGCTTATTTTCTTTTTAAATAATTACCTTTTTCTTTAGTATTTTACACTTTAAAAAAATTTAAATCTTTAATCCACCTAAATTTATTATGCGTATGTACTGGGTATGAGGTAGGGAATGGACTTGTTGTTTTCCCTAAATGACAGAATAACAGCTGACATTTAGTAGGTACATTCTATATGACAGGTTCTGCTCTGGGCCTTCTACAAATTTTAATCCACTTAACCCTTGCAATAATGCCACAGGGAGAAGAGAAGAAGGAAGTGAGGCACAGAGTGGTTACGTCATTTGTCCAAGGTTACAGGTAGTAAGTACTAGCAAGTTGGAATTTTAACACAGGCAGTGTGTCTACAGTCTTTGCACTTAACTGTACTGTACTGTGCTGTCCTGCCTCTCCTGCCAGGTAACCAGTTGTTCCAACACCACTTACTGAACAATCCATCATTACTTCCTATAACTGAAGTGTTCCGGACTCCCAGCTCTTTCATTCTTCTATATGAATTTCTGTACCAATTATACACTGTTTTAGTTACTAGAGTTCTGTTGTACTCTGTAATACTCAGCTGTACAAGTGTCTTTCATTGTTTTTCTACAAAATTCCCTAGCTATTCTCAAACTTTTTTCTTTCAAAATAGCAAGTCTAAAAAGAAAAACTATACACAAGCAAACAAAAATACATACAGACACTTTGTTTTGGATTTTGTTAAATTCATAGATTAAATCGGGGGAGAATTTGATGTACCACATCTCCCTTCATGTATTCCAGTCTAATTTCCCACGTCACTTTTATTTAACAGTTTTCCTCACAGAGTCCCATCATTTCTTTTTTTTTTTTTTCTTTTTTTTTGAGTCCCATCATTTCTTGGTAATTTATGTCCTTGTGATTAGGGCCACTTTTTTTTTTTTTTTCCATTTTAAAGTAGACTTGTTTTATTTTTAAAAATTTTTATAAATTTTTTAACATCTTTATTGGAGTATAATTGCTTGACAATGGTGTGTTACTTTCTGCTTTATAACAAAGTGAATCAGTTATACATACACATATATCCCCACATCTCTTCCCTCTTGCGTCTCCCTCCCTCCCACCCTCCCTATTCCACCCCTCTAGGTGATCACAAAGCACCGAGCTGATCTCCCTGTGCTATGCAGCTGCTTCCCACTATCTATTTTACATTTGGTAGTGTATGTAATTCCATGCCACTCTCACTTTCTCCCAGCTTACCCTTCCCCCTCCTCGTATCCTCAAGTCTGTTCTCTAGTAGGTCTGTGTCTTTATTCCAGTCTTGCCCCTAGGTTCTTCATGACCGTTTTTTTTTTTGTTTGTTTATTAGATTCCATGTATATGTGTTAGCATACGGTATTTTTCTCTTTCTGACTTACTTAACTGTATGCAGACTCTAGTCCCATCCACCTCACTACAAATGATTCAATTTTGTTTCTTTTTATGGCTGAGTAATATTTCATTGTATATATGTGCCACAACTTCTTTATCCTTCATCTGTCTATGGACACTTAGGTTGCTTCCATGTCCTGGCTATTGTAAATAGAGCTGCAATGAACATTGTGGTACATGACTCTTTTTGAATTATGGTTTTCTCAGGGTATATGCCCAGTAGTGCGATTGCTGGGTTATATGGTAGTTCTATTTGTAGTTTTTTAAGGAACCTCCATACTGTTCTCCATAGTGGCTGTATCAATTTACATTCCCACCAACAGTGCAAGAGGGTTCCCTTTTCTCCACACCCTCTCCAGCATTTATTGTTTGTCGATTTCTTGATGATGGCCATTCTGACTGGTGTGAGATGATGTCACATTGTAGTTTTGATTTGCATTTCTCTAATGATTAATGATGTTGAGCATTCTTTCATGTGCTTGTTGGCAATCTGTATATCATCTTTGGAGAAATGTCTATTTAGGTCTTCTGCCCATTAGGTCTTCTGTCTTTTCTTTGTCTTGTTTATGGTTTCCTTTGCTGTGCAAAAGCTTTTAAGTTTCATTAGGTCCCATTTGTTTTTGTTTTTATTTCCATTTCTCTAGGAGGTGGGTCAAAAAGGACCTTACTGTGATTTATGTCATAGAATGTTCTGCCTATG
Organism: Leucopleurus acutus; assembly: GCF_964270905.1. Classification (NCBI taxonomy): domain Eukaryota; kingdom Metazoa; phylum Chordata; class Mammalia; order Artiodactyla; family Delphinidae; genus Leucopleurus; species Leucopleurus acutus. Next base: position 35,398,878 of record NC_139156.1, read on the forward strand.
TTTTCCTCTAAGAGTTCGATAGTGTCTGGCCTTACATTTAGGTCTTTAATCCATTTTGAGTGTATTTTTATGTATGGTGTTCGGGAGTGTTCTAATTTCATTCTTTTACATGTAGCTGTCCAGTTTTCCCAACACCACTTATTGAAGAGGCTGTCTTTTCTCCACTGTATATTCCTGCCTCCTTTATCAAAGATAAGGTGACCATATGTGTGTGGGTTTATCTCTGGGCTTTCTTGATCTATATTTCTGTTTTTATGCCAGTACCATACTGTCTTGATGACTGTAGCTTTGTAGTATAGTCTGAACTCAGGGAGCCTGATACCTCCAGCTCCGTTTTTCTTTCTGAAGATTGCTTTGGCTATTCGGGGTCTTTTGTGTTTCCATAAAAATTGTGAAATTTTTTGTTCTACTTCTGTGAAAAATGCCAGTGGTAGTTTGATAGGGGATTGCATTGAATCTATAGATTGCTTTGGGTAGTAGAGTCATTTTCACAATGTTGATTCTTCCAATGCAAGAACATGGTAAATCTCTCCATTTGTTTGTATTATCTTTAATTTCTTTCATCAGTGTCTTATAATTTTCTGTATACAGGTCTTTTGTCTCGTTAGGAAGGTTTATTCCTATTTTACTTTTGTTGCAGTGGTAAATGGGAGTGTTATCTTAATTTCACTTTCAGATTTTTCATCATCAGTGTATAGGAATGCAAGAGATTTCTGTGCATTAATTTTGTATCCTGCACTTTACCAAATTTATTGATTCGTTCTAGTAGTTTTCTGGTAGCATCTTTAGGATTCTCTATGTATAGTATCACGTCATCTGCAAACAGTGACAGCTTTACTTCCTTTCCGATTTGGATTCCTTTGTTTCCTTTTCTCTTCAGACTGCTGTGGCTAAAACTTCCAAAACTATGTTGAATAAGAATGGTGAGAGTGGGCAACCTTGTCTCTTTCCTGACCTTAGAGGAAATGGTTTCAGTCTTTCACTAGTGAGAATGACGGTGGCTGTGGGTTTGTCATATACAGCCTTCATTATGTTGAGGTAAGCTCCCTCTATGCCTACTTTCTGGAGGGCTTTTATCATAAATGGGTGTTGAATTTTGTCGAAAGCTTGCTCTGCATCTACTGAGATGATCATATGGTTTTTCTCCTTCAGTTTGTTAATATGGTGTATCACACTGATCAACTTGCACATACTGAAGAATCCTTGCATTCCTGGGATAAACCCCACTTGATCATGGTGTATGATCCTTTTAATGTGCTGTTGGATTCTGTTTGCTAGTATTTTGCTGAGGATTTTTGCATCTATGTTCATCAGTAATACTGGCTTGTAGTTTTCTTTCTTTGTGACATCTTTGACTGGTTTTGGTATCAGGGTGATGGTGGCCTCGTAGAGTGAGTTTGGGAGTGTTCCTCCCTCTGCTATATTTTGGAAGAGGCTGAGAAGGACAGGTGTTAGCTCTTCTCTAAATGTTTGATAGAATTCGCCTGTGAAGCCATTTGGTCCTGGGCTTTTGTTTGTTGGAAGATTTTAATCACAGTTTCAATTTCAGTGCTTGTGATTGGTCTGTTTATATTTTCTATTTCTCCCTTGCTCATTCCAAGGCTAAGCATTTCTAAGAATTTGTCCATTTCTTCCAGGTTGTCCATTTTATTGGCATATAGTTGCTTGTAGTAATCTCTTATGATCCTTTGTATTTCTGCAGTGTCAGTTGTTACTTCTCCTTTTTCATTTCTAATTCTATTGATTTGAGTCTTCTCCCTTTTTTTCTTGATGAGTCTGGCTACTGGTTTATCAATTTTGTTTATCTTCTCAAAGAACCAGCTTTTAGTTTTATTGGTCTCTGCTATCATTTACTTCATTTCTTTTTATTTCTGATCTGATCTTTATGATTTCTTTCCTTTTGCTAACTTTGGGGCGTTTTTTTGTTCTTCCTTCTCTAATTGCTTTAGGTGTAAGGTTAGGTTGTTTATTTGAGATGTTTCTTGTTTCTTAAGGTAGGATTCTATTGCTATGAACTTCCCTCTTAGAACTGCTTTTGTTGCATCCCATAGGTTTTGGGTCATCGTGTTTTCATTGTCATTTGTTTCTAGGTATTTTTTGATTTCCTCTTTGATTTCTTCATTGATCTCTTGGTTATTAAGTAGTGTATTGTTTAGCCTCCATGTGTTTGTATTTTTTACAGATGTTTTCCTGTAATTGATATCTAGTCTCATAGCGTTGTGGTTGGAAAAGATACTTGATACGATTTCAATTTTCTTAAATTTACCAAGGCTTGTTTTGTGACCCAAATTATGATCTATCCTCGAGAATGTTCCATGAGCATTTGAGAAGAAAGTGTATTCTGTTGTTGTTGGATGGAATGTCCTATAACTATCAATTAAGTCCATCTAGTTTAATGTATCATTTAACGCTTGTGTTTCCTTATTTATTTTCATTTTGCATGATCTGTCCATTGGTGAAAGTGGGGTGTTAAAGTCCCCTACTATGATTGTGTTACTGTAGATTTCCCCTTTTATGGCTGTTAGTATTTGCCTTATGTATTGAGGTGCTCCTATGTTGGGTGCATAAATATTTACAACTGTTAAACCTTCTTCTTGGATTCATCTCTTGATCATTATGTAGTGTCCTTCTTTGTCTCTTGAAATAGTCTTTGTTTTAAAGTCTATTTTGTCTGATATGAGAATTGCTACTCCAGCTTTCTTTTGATTTCCATTTGCATGGAATATCTTTTTCCATCCCCTCACTTTCAGTCTGTATGTGTCCCTAGGTCTGAAGTGGGTCTCTTGTAGACAGCATAAATACAGGCCTTGTTTTTGTATCCATTCACCCAGTCTGTGTCTTTTGGTTGGAGCATTTAATGCATTTACATTTAAGATAATTATCAATATGCATGTTCCTAAGACCATTTTCTTAATTGTTTTGGGTTTGTTATTGTAGGTCTTTTCCTTCTCTTGTGTTTCCTGCCTAGAGAAGTTCCTTTAGCATTTGTTGTAAAACTGGTTTTGTGGTGCTGAATTCTCTTAGCTTTTGCTCATCTGTAAAGGTTTTAATTTCTCCATCAAATCTGAATGAGATCCTTGCTGGGTAGAGTAATCTTGGTTGTAGGTTTTTCTCCTTCATCACTTTAAATATGTCCTGCCACTCCCTTCTGGCTTGCAGTTTCTGCTGAAAGATCAGCTGTTAACCTTATGGGGATTCCCTTGTGTGTTATTTGTTGTTTTTCCCTTGCTGCTTTTAATATATTTTGTTTGTCTTTAATTTTTTTCAGTTTGATTAATATGTGTCTTGGTGTGTTTCTCCTTGGATTTATCCTGTATGGGACTCTATGCGCTTCCTGGACTTGATTATATATTTCCTTTCCCGTATTAGGGAAGTTTTCAACTGTAATCTCTTCAAATATTTTCTCAGTCCCTTTCTTCTTCTCTTCTTCTTCTGGGACCCCTATAATTCGAATGTTGGTGCGTTTAATGTTGTCCCAGAGGTCTCTGAGACTGTCCTCAGTTCTTTTCATTCTTCATTCTGCTCTGCGGTAGTTATTTCCACTATTTTATCTTCCAGGTCACTTATCCGTTCTTCTGCCTCAGTTATTCTGCTACTGATCCCTTCTAAAGAATTTTTAATTTCATTTATTGTGTTGTTCATCACTGTTTCCTCTTTAGTTCTTCTAGGTCCTTGTTAAACGTTTCTTGTATTTTTTCCATTCTCTTTCCAAGATTTTGGACCATCTTTACTATCATTATTCTGAATTCTTTTTCAGGTAGACTGCCTATTTCCTCTTCATTTGTTAGGTCTGGTGGGTTTTTACCTTGCTCCTTCATCTGCTGTGTTTTTCTGTCTTATTTTGCTTAACTTACTGTGTTTGGGGTCTCCTTTTCACAGGCTGCAGGTTCGTAGTTCTTGTTGTTTTTGTTGTCTGTCCCCAGTGGCTAAGGTTGGTTCAGTAGGTTGTGTAGGGTTCCTGGTGGAGGGGACTGGTGCCAGTGTTCTGGTGGATGAGGCTGGATCTTGTCTTTCTGGTGGGCAGGTCCACGTCTGGTGGTGTGTTTTGGGGTGTTTGTGGTCTTATTATGATTTTAGGCAGCCTCTCTGCTAATGGGTGGGGTTGTGTTCCTGTCTTGCTAGTTGTTTGGCGTAGGGTGTCCAGCACTGTAGCTTGCTGGTCATTGAGTGGAGCTGGGTCTTGGCGTTGAGATGGAGATCTCTGGGAGATTTTCGCCATTTGATATTACGTGGAGATGGGAGGTCTCTGGTGGAACAGTGTCCTGAACTTGGCTCTCCCACCTCAGAGGCACAGGCCTGACGCCTGGCTGGAGAACCAAGTGCCTGTCATCCACACAGCTCAGAATAAAAGGGAGAAAAAGAAAGAAAGAAAGAAAGAAGATAAAATAAAGTTATTAAAATAAAAAATAATTATTAAAAAAAATTTTTTAAATAAAAAGAAAAGAAAGAAGAGAGCAAGCAAATCAAAAAATAAATCCACCAATGATAACAAGCACTAAAACCTATATTGAAAATAAACAACAAAGGACAGAACCCTAGGACAAATGGTAAAACCAAAGGTATACAGACAAAATCACACATAGAAACACACTCACAAAAAGAGAAAAAGGGGAAAAAAAATATATCGTTGCTCACAAAGTCCACCTCCTCAATTTGGGATGATTTATTGTTTATTCAGGTATTCCACAGATGCAGGTACATAAAGTTGATTGTGCAGATTTAATCCGCTGCTCCTGAGGATGTTGGGAGAAATTTCCCTTTCTCTTCTTTGTTTGCAGAGCTCCCGGGGTTCAGCGTTGGATTTGGACCCGCCTCTGTGTGTAGGTCGCCTGAGGGTGTCTGTTCCTGCCCAGACAGGACAGGGTTAAAGAAGCAGCTGCTTTGGGGGCTCTGGCTCACTCAGGACGGGGGGAGGAAGGGGTACGGAATGTGGGGTGAGCCTGTGGCAGCAGAGGCCAGCATGACGCACCAGCCTGACGTGCGCCATATGTTCTCCTGGGGAAGTTGTCCCTGGATCACAGGACACTGGCAGTGGTGGGCTGCACAGGCTCCCATGAGGGGAGGTGTGGATAGTGACCTGTGCTTGCACACAGGCTTCTTGGTGGCTACAGTAGCAGCCTTATCATATCATGCCCGTCTCTGGAATCCGCACTGATAGCCATGGCTCGCGCCTGTCTTTGGAGCTCCTGTAAGCTGTGCTCTTAATCCCCTCTTCACGCACCCCAAAACAATGGTCTCTTGCCTCTTTGGCAGCTCCAGACTTTTTCCCAGACTCCCTCCCAGCTAGCTGTGGCACACTAGCCCCCTTCAGGCTGTGTTCACGCAGCCAACCCCAGTCCTTTCCCTGGGATCCGACCTCGAAAGCCCAAGCCTCAGCTCCCAGCCCCTGCCCGTCCCGGCAGGTGAGCAGACAGGCCTCTTGGGCTGGTGAGTGCTGATCAGCACCGATCCTCTGTGTGGGAATTTCTCTGCTTTGCCCTCCGCACCCCTGTTGCTGCGCTCTCCTCCGTGGCTCCGAAGCTTCCCCCCTCCGTCACCCGCAATCTCCACCCATGAAGGGTCTTCCCAGTGTGTGGAAACCTTTCCTCTTTCACAGCTCCCTCCCAATGGTGTAGGTCCTGGCCCCATCCTTTTGTCTGTTTTTCCTTTTTTCTTTTGCACTACCCAGGTACGTGGGGAGTTTCTGGTCTTTTGGGAGGTCTGAGGTCTTCTGCCTGCATTCAGTAGGTGTTCTGTAGGAACTGTTCCACATGTAGATGTATTTCTGATGTATTTGTGGGGAGGAAAGTGATCTCCATGTCTTACTCTGCTGCCATCTTGAAGCTCCTCCCTCAGGGGCATCTTTTAAAATGGTATTTTATAACATGTTATTGTTAATGAAAACGACTGGCTTTTGTATTTATTTTATAATTGACCACTTTGCTGAACTTTTACTGAAGGTAATGTCACCTTGTTGCAACTAAACCAGTTCACGTTCTAACAAAAGCAAACTTTAAAGAAGCCCACTTGCTGTTCTTCACTGGTGACCAGCCATCATGCCCTCCTATTTTGAATAATAGGATAAGCACCTGCTCATAAACAGAAAGCAGGCACAACTGCAAATACATAACAAATGTATTTGAAATACAGGTGCTAAAAAGCACCTGTATTTCTATCCTTTACCAGTTGCTTTTCTTGAGTTTTTCAAGACTCACATTGTGCCATTAACTTTTCCTCCTTTCTAATATAACACGAAAGACCTCAATATTATACCTGGTACAGTTGGGGCTAAAATATAATCAGTTGGTTGAAAAAGTAGATCATTGTGGGGCATCAAAAAAAAGTTGAACATACATCCCCTTAAACATTTTAAGTTTAAAATATACAAATGTACACTCACGTGCCAATCTTTTAAAGAAAGGTCAAAGCCTATTCTTGGAAGTATGGCTCCACTGATGGGAGATCTACAGTTTGTTGAGTTCCAGTCTCTTTAAAGAAGAAAGAAAAGTGATATTTCATTAGGTTTGATTTGCATAATTAGTAATGTTGAGCATCTTTTCATGTGCCTATTGGCTATCGGTACATCTTCCAAAGATATATTGGATATTTTTCAGATCTTCTGCCCATTTTTATTTTATTCACTTATTTATTTTTGGCTGCGTTGGGTCTTCGTTGCTGCACGTGGGGTTTCTCTAGTTGTGGCAAGCGGGGGCTACTCTTGGTTGCAGTGTGTGGGCTTATCATTGTGGTGGCTTCTCCTGCTGTGGAGCATGGACTCTAGGCACATGAGTTTCAGTAGTTGTGGCACATGGGTTCCGTAGTTGTGGCTCACAGGCTCAGTAGTTGTGGCACATGGGCTTAGTCGCTCTGCAGCATGTGGCACCTTCCCGGACCACAGCTCAAACCCATGTCCCCTGCATTGGCAGGTGGATTCTTAACCACTGCGCCACCAGGGAAGCCCCCTCTGCCCATTTTTAAATTGGGTTGTTTGGTATTTGTTGTTGAGTTGTATGAGTTTTTTATATATTTTGGCTATTAACCCCTCATCAGATATATGATTTTAAAGTATCTTCCCATTCAGTAGGTAGTTTTTTTTTTAACCTGACAAAAACTTTTACACACACACACACACACACACACACACATATATATCTGTATATTTCCAGATTCTTTTCCTTTATAGGTTATTACAAAATACTGATTATAGTTCCCTGTGCTATACAGTAGGTCCTTGTTGGTTGTCTGTTCGTTTTGTTGATAGTTTCTTTTGCCGTGCAGCTTTTTAGTTTTGCATTTGTTTCCCTTGCCTGAGGAGATATATGTGGAAAGATAATGCTAATACCTATGTCACGCCCGATAGCCTGTTAGAATGGCTATTATCAAAAAGGCAAGAAATAAGAAATGTTATAGAGAGGATGTCGAGAAAAGGGAACCCTCATGTGCTATTGGTAGGAATGTAAATTGGTCCAGTCACTAAGGAAAACACCATGGAGATTCTTCAAAAAATTAAGAATAGAACTACCATATGATCCAGCTATTCCTCTTCTGGGAATTTATCCAAAGAATATGAAAGCACAAATTCGTAAATATATACATACTCCTATGTTCACTACAGCATTACTTACATAGCCAAGATATGGAAAAAACCTAAATGTCCATCAACAAATGAATGGATAAAGATGTGGGGTGTGTGTGTGTGTGTGTGTGTGTGTGTGTGTGTGTGTGTGTACACACACACACACACACACACCACATATATAAAATGGAATACTACTCAGCCATAAAGTTAGAGGAAATCTTGCCATTTGTGACACCACTGATGGACCTTGAGGGTATTATGCTAAATGAGATAAGTCAGATAGAGAGAGACAAATACTATATAATTTCACTCTTATGTGGGGAAAAAAAAAGAAAAAGAACAAACTAAATGAAACAAACACACAGATAAAGAGAACAGAGTAGTTTTTACCAGAGGGGAAGGAGGGATGGGGGGAAAGCAAATCGGGTAAGGAGTCAACTGTATGGTGATGGATGGAAACTTTTGCTGGCAAGCTGTAATGTACACATGAGTTGAATTATAATGTATACACATAAAACAATGTTATAAACAATGTTACCTCAATTTAAAAAAAAAGAAGAAAAAAGAGCACTTATAAAGACTCTGGTAAAGCAATCCAAGTGCAGAATTTCCACTGGATCTCCTCTAAATCTAGTTGTCATGCTCACAACTATTTTGACAGTTCTTTTTAATGACTCATCTTTTCCAAACTTTTCAAAAGCATTAATTTCCCAGGGAATTCCTTTTTTTCCCCTCCTGGTTCATCAGTTTTTATAATTTTAAATTAACTTATATTAATTTTACAATGCTAAATACAATGGCATAAACAGACTTGTGAATAAACACACACCTAACTTTTGGTGAATCCAAGTGGGGTGAAGGCAGAAGCAAGCTGGCACTCAAGGAAGTGGCAGACTCTGGGTGTGAGGGCTCAGCAGCAGTGGCCATGAGTTTTATGGAGGGAGTGTAGTAGGCTAATCCATCATATTGCTTAAGAAGAAGTAAAAGATGCTTTATTTTTAGAACCATGATGCTTAATATATATACAATATATAAAGAGAAATGAACATATACACATATGTGTGAAATATTCTTCTATTTGTATTTTGTCAAGGGTTTTTATTCGTGTTTATTTTTCAAAAATCAGGAGTGGACTTTAAATTTTATCAAATGTCTTACAGGCATCTATTAAGATGATTCTGATTTTTCTCATTTGACCTAGTAATATGATAAAGTGTAGTACATTGAAAAGAACTGAAAAATCCTTACATTTCTAGAATAAATCTCACCTGGTTATGGTATACTCTGTTTTACCAATATCTTATTTAAGGATCTAAATTCATAAGTGAGTTTGATGTAAAGCTTTCTTTTTAAAATTATCTATTCTCTGACTCTCAGAACAGTGTTCATATCTTCATTTAAATGATTTTCTTAATATCAATATAGCATAAATGCAGGTATTTACAAAAAAGGCTACTTCTACTTAATATAATGATCCTGCTATTAAAAAAATTGTTTCCAAAGTTGACTGAGTCCAGTGCTTTGAGATTTTTACTATAGCAATTAGAAAAATCAATATTAGGTTTTCAGGGGCTTCCAACTCAAAGGAATCCTATTTCAAGGATATCACGGAGGTAAGAACCAGCAAACGAAGAGGCCAAGTGTGATTTTACGTGCACTTTTCCTTTCCTTCGCAAATTTTATAGCAATTCCTTTTAGAAAGGACTTGGACTTGACGATTATAATGAGAGGCTTAAAGCAAGAGTAGATCAACTAAAAGCCAACCCCTTAACATAAGTTTTAAGAGTCCTCAAAATAACCACTTTTTAAGTAGTAAAATTTAAATAAGCCATGTATATCAAGTAAAGCTGAAAAGCATGAACTTTTAAATGAGCAAGAAACATTTTTAAAGAGTCTCTTGAATATTGAAACATCTTATTCAATTATACCTTCCATTTATCACTTAACGGAAAGGATAAATGAACTAGTCTTTGCTTTTCTCTTAAAATATCTAAATTCTTTACGGGGACAGCCTTTTTTTTTTTTAAATGCTTTACTATGTTTTGCTATTTTAATGGCTTAAATATAAGACTGCTTTTATAGACTACCGGTATCTAGCTCCAAGTGAAAATAGTGAATCATACGGAGGTTCCGTTTCTGTTGCAGCTGATGGATTCTCAAAAGGCAGAAGGGAGTGTTGACAGAGACGGGGACTCATTTCAGCTCTCACACTTGGCTTTCTTGCAGGCTGGAAGAGAATCATCATCTACTTCTGATGTCCGAGGTTTCTTCACCGTGGAAATAATTCCAAAAGCAGTTTTTCTAGTTTCTATAAGACAAACAGGGAAACCAAAGTGCCTGAAGTTAAGCCATGATTTCAAAAGAGGTGGTTTTAACAAGCATCCCCATGTTACTGTGACTTACAGCATGAGTAAATGATGAAACCATAATAAACTGCTATGAGTGTTGATGCCATTTACAGTTCTCACCTTGCCCCACTACCAGCTTCTACAAATATCTGTATATTTTTAACATCTAGTTCATTCCAAAGGGACTACCCCAAGGGTAAAACTATATAGGGCAGGTTATCTCTAATGGTCTGTCCGAGGCATCTTAGGTAGCCAGAACCCAAGTTTCAGAGCTTGGTGCAGCACATGCTTAAAGTGTGGTAGAAACACAAATGAATCAAGACGGCAACTACAACAGTCTGCTTCCCTGGTTGTGTGTGTGCTCACTTCATTTTATAGCACAGACCATTCATTATCTGTGTCCCCCACTAGATCATGATTATACCTCTGAAGAATCAATTGTATGGCGAACATCCAACAATGCCTGGTTATTTAACAGGTGTTTAAGAAATACTTGTTGAGTGAACGAGGAATAACGCACATTTGGTTATTTGGTTATTGATCTCTTATATATTGGTGACAATGAACAAAGAAGAATGGGAATTATTAAAAGTTTAGGTCAGGTTGCTAGTAGAGTTCATCTTAAATGTAGCTAACTTCTGCTAAAAATGTACTAAGGGGCCAGGCTCTGTGTCATCTACAGAGGATCTTAGGATGCCTAACACAGTACTTCTTCCTACCACACACTGAGATAGCACCTCAGGGGCAAATATAACAGGAATGGAGGCACCACAAGAAGTAACTCTGCCTGGATGAATCAGGAAGGTATCATGAAAGAAGTGATGCTAAGAATAGGGAAGAAGGAAAAGGAAAGGAGAGGAAAGTGTTCCTTTGCAAAGGCATAGGGAGAGAGGTAAGAAGAATCTAATATACTTAGGGGACGATATGGCTGGTGTAAAGGAGGAGCATGAAAAAATTAGGGGGAAACAAGGCTGGTACTTGTGAAGGGCCACAGTGCCGTGAAAAGAGATTTAAACTGAGTCCTTAGGAAACAGGGAAGGACTGGGGAGGAGAGAAAGAGAGACCCCTTGGATACAAAGGAGATAAAAATCAAAAGGATTTGATAAACATAAATTTAGTTAAGAATTATTTATTTCATGTACAAAAGTCAATTCTAAAAGTTAAATATTACCTTCTCATTTATCAGGATTAATTTACCAAGTCTACTAAATCTTTGCCAGTTATTTAAAAGCATTTTAATTTATAAAAGGGACAAAACTGCTCTCAAGGTCATTAAAATACCAACATAATCAGAGAACCTCAAAATAAACAGAAATTGCCCATGATTTCCAAAAAATGTTACATTTAGAGATGTTTATCACTATGATTATGAGTAAACGTCTAAAAATCAGTAGAATGAATAAAAAATATAAAAATTAAATTGTGAAAATCAACACTTTGTAACAAAACTAAATGCATTAGTTTCAAAATTATATTAGTTCCATCTCAGAAATATTTTTTTTTACATCACATGAACATTTACTTCTTAATCTAAGACAACGGATTATAAACCGTTGAAAAACAAGACTTTTATAATTATCAGATAAAGTAACTCTTTTAGATCTTGAACCTCTTTCCTCTGTCCCCTCCCCACAACCTCCTTAGAATTGCTATTCATTGGTTTCTAGAATCCCACAGGACCCATCTAACTGTGATGCCTTGTAGCAAGCCTTCCAATGTAGAAGCCCAGCTACTGCATGTCCCAAGTCTTCTGTTTTCCAGGTATCCATTCCTGCACTGCCTTCAACAATTGCTCTCATGATAAGGTTTTCACACCCTCCAAGAATTAACCATCTTCTGGTAGTGCTTCAGTGCAGTGCTGTCCTTCTTAAATGTGGCACTCAGGGTGATAGAGATGCCAGCCAGGACTTATCAGTGCAGAGGATAATGATGACACTTTGAAACTTCCTGCCTCAGAATCTTATATTTCTTCTAATGTAACCTTAGGCTGAATTTGCAATCCTAGTAGACTGAATTTTGAAACTGCTGCCTCAAATTGATCCCAATGTCAACTAAAGTCAGGGTAATTATAACATCCTGTAGATGTGTTGTTAATTCTGCAGGGACAGCAGGCATACACTAGGACTGTCCTGGGCACAACCAGAATGAATGGGAATGCTAAAGTCCACAAGGCTTCTTTTAGTTTAGCTTCTGTAAAAGCCTAGCTTTATATATAACTTATTTTGAATAGCTGAGTTTTTTGAAGCACAGATCTTCGTATTTTTCCCTACTAAATTTTAAAAATTAACTTCCCTTCCTTGTCTCAGTCTGTTTTAAACCACTAATTGTTATCCAAAATCTTGACGATTCCTTATGTTCATTTAAAATACACAAAAATAATGGCAGAACTACCAGTGTGAACCAACTGTTCCCTAATTTCAAGAAAATCCTGATAAAGTTTTAATTAATTTGGTCATTCCCAGAGCTTATGTGATGGGTCTAGGCTATGTAATACAACAATCTCAAACTAAAAATGTTGAAAACAAAAGCAAAATCATCTAATTCATGGTAATACAGTAACCAGTTCTACGAAGTGGAAATCAGATCACTAAAATCCAGACGTAATACACAAGCTCTCAATAACCTAACTATTCATATGCTAAATCACCCAGTTTATATGTAGCAACCAATTCTGAAGTTTAACATTCATCTGGGTGATATCAAGTCAATTGCTTCCTGACCACTACCACCAGTGCTAAAAATTACAAAGAGAATGAAGATAAAACAGATGAAAAGTGTAAACTTTTTTCTTTTAAAAAGCCTCAATTTTATTCTCCAAAGTCCTAGCATATCAAACACTTCTAGTTCAATTTTTATCATCTGATGAGTAAGAAATTCAGTGCCTTCAAGTAGTGAAATTAAGGTGAGGAGGAAGATATATATAAATGAAATGTGAGTAAAAAATGTGTAGTCTGTGCATAATTGAACAGGTAAACCAAATATGAGAAAATAATCACAAGTTGTAATAAATGTGAAAAGTTATGATTTGAGTTTGTTAGCGGGATTTTTAAAAATGTATTTGGTGCTTTTGTGTTCCTCATAACTGGCTTAACATATATTTTTCACCATTCAGTTCTCTAAAACAGTGATTTTCAGCAGGGAAAGCATGTCCCTATGGAGGAAAAAGGGAGATGAGAAGCCTATCAAAATGCAGGCGGGGACACACGTGCAGAACTGGAAAGAACGCATTCAATACTCATTTCTGGAAGGCAAACTATATTCATTCCACAAACTACTGAAAATAAAGCCTGAAGTAAAGGGCGAGAAAGCACTGATGGGTATGGCTAAACAGGTTCAGAAAAGATGATCCTAATGGAACTCTGAGGGGCAGGATAATGAAAGTAGATATGGCTCAACTGTTTCACAGAAATGACTGGCTCTTAACATGACCACTCGGTGTTTTTCTTGGAAGGACTTGCTCACCTCCGTGCAGAAGCACCGCTCGGCAGTTGGTGGACACTGCGGCCTTGGCGTCACTTTCCGACAGCCCAAACAGCAACCCTCTAGGGGGTCGTTAAAGATTTCAACCCAGCGTCAGCTGAGGACAGGAGACTAACAGAAACATAACTGACAATGCCAGTTCACCAGAGAGAGGCACTGAGAGAGACACTTTAGTTCTATAGTTCTTACTCCAAATGGAACAGGCATTTGAGAAAAGACTCATTTAACTCTAAGCTTTTATAGAGTCCTTCTTTCCCCCTTTTTCTATTTCACCCTTAATCCAGAAAACAAAAGGATGAAGTTTTCACAACCTGATGTAATTTGGTTTTGAAGCTATTAATTGATAAACTTATAGTAAAAGGTTAAAAAATCTTGTTAAAGTATAACATACCAAATTCCAAATTTCCTAAAAGAAAATTTCAATGACTTCTTACTCAGAAAAGGATACAAGTTTGCCACATCGTATGGGCCTCTTATTTCTAAAGGCTAAAATAAAATGAACAAAAAATAGATATGAAAGAAGTTATTTGTAACATTTCAGTGACTTCATCTGCAGTAAATAGGATGCTTAAGTATCTAAAAACAAGGAAGTCAACTGCATAAATTTAAGTCCTTATAATTTTGACGGGTTACTTACATTTTTGAAAATATAAAAGATCCCTGAAAAGCATTTTGCAACAATTTAAAGGAAAAACTATTTATATAAACAAAATTTGAAGCCCCAAAGGAATGGAGATAAATTTTACTCTTCAGCAATTACAATGAGCAAATGCAATTAAAAACGAAAACATGCAATAAACCTTTATTACATGACTAATTTAACTTGAAAAGGGAAAAAATAAAGTACTTAATGCCAGACTTACCCTTTCAGCAGCACTAGATATAATTACATTCTACGAAATAGAAAGTAATCAATATTAATCTTAGACAAATGTCAAAAAATTGAAGTCTTATAATACAAATAACCAGTAATCAAGTTTTAACATAAATACCAACTTCTAAAGTTAAGGTAAATAAAGTGAAAGGATGAAAGACCTCATGTCAAACTAAAGGCAGCCTAAAATAAGAAACAGAACAAGAAGCCTTCCCAACAGTTCTTAGAAAAGATGCATTAGTTTAAAAAACTAGTTGAAAAGGTCATATAACCTTAATTCAACTCAATGATGACAACTGTATCTAGATGATTCTTTCACAGTAGGTAAACGGCCAATTCTTTACTGAAAGATAAAGACTTTCAATATAACTTTTCCCCCCTCATATTATTCTTCCTTAGGATATTTTTCTTTCTCTTAAAACTTGCAAAGCTCATTGAAATGGGAGAATTTGTTGCTGTGCATTGAGAACTTTCTGCTTTAAGGATATGGGGTCAGCTTGATAACCCCAGTAATATTAATAATAATAAACTGCTAGGTTTGAAAAATATCCTAAAATTATGGAACCATACCTTTCCTTTGCAGACCTGCATCAAATTGAGGGCGTTGGAAATTGTGTACCTTCTCATTGTGGAGTCTTTGATAGCGGGGCTATAGACAAGTTCAAAGCCCACACCTCGGTCAATTGCCTTCACAGGAAATGAAGAAAATAAACTGTTAAAGCTAAACACACACTGTCTTACTTTATTTTCACTGAACTTCCCCCTCACCTCACACCCCTCCCCCGCACTGCCCACCTCCTGCATGTCCAGGTACAGCCTTGAATAAAGTCGGATTTGTGCCCGAATGGCACCATCTACAGGAGAAGAAAACAGATCTGTGGCTCTGTCTCAACAGAGTTTATCTTAGCTGTGGGGAAGCTGACTTTATATAAACAGGAATCATCAAGAGGCTGAGGAGAGCAACGTCCCAGTGGGGTGGCAGAAGGGCTACTACTCCATGAATTATCAAAAGGAAACCGGAGATGTGTTCCCTACACGCAAAATAAACTGTTTGCAAACATAGTAAACCAAGTAATTTGACCCAAGAATGAAGAGACAAAGAAATGAGCTGAAAAACATCCAAAGAACAGGAGTGGAACGCCTCTCGGGTAAGTCATTTATTATGCATATGTTGAAGGAAGAAACTAACGGGCCACAGTTGAGTGCCATGTGCTAGGCGCTGTGCTAAGAGTCTTATGTATTTATTTAACCCCTACAATACCTTTAGAAGGCACTGTGGCAGAGACAGCTAACTGCCCCGCTATCTCTTCTCTTCTCCCCTTTTTCTTTACTAACAGAGCCCCTGATCTTAAACGGGGCTCATGGATGCCTGGTAAAGAAGATGAAAGCAACCTGGGCCCTTGACAATTCTGCCAAGCTTACCATACTAGCTTGGCGTTTTACATGAGAAAAAGAAACTTCTTTCTTATTTGAGATGTTCTTAATAGGCAGGCATCCACAGGTAAGAAAACAGCCTGGAAGAAGTGGCAATGGGATCTACTACACTATGCAGCTTCCCTGATGAGTGATTCAAATCTTCATCCATTCACAACAGATAGGTTTTTAAGCCAGCTGTGCGTGGGAATGGTTCCTCTCGCAACCATGGAACATGGTTCCTCTCTTGTTAGAGCTTCCAGTTTAGTGCAGGAGACCATCAAATAATGACACAAAAATCCAAAACTTCCACTGTGCTAAGTGCCGTCAAGAAGTCTGGGAGCGGGTGAGGAAGGACTTAATTAACTAGCAGAGAGGAGCCTCTGCAGAGGGAGGGGGCAGTATGTGAAGAAGCTCTAGGGTTGGAGGAAGCATGTAGCATGTAGAGAAGGTCAAAGGCTGGAGAGGAGAGAATGAGGAGAGCCCTGTGGTGGGAGTGGGGGCTGAAGAGGATGGGAACTGCCAAACGGAGACAGAATTAATCTTAACAGCCACACGAAGCATCTAAGGATTTTAGCATGGAGGGGATAATCAGAGTCAGGACGGCAAAGTCACTTGGTTTCAGTGGTCTTTCAAAGGAGCAAAGGAGGAAAAGCAGGCAAAGACCAGGCAGTATGGTCCAAGTCTCTGCCTGGCAAACGATTTTCTATTTATTACCCAGAGGATGAGTTGGGACTGGTCCAGCTGTGACTGCTGGAGGTCTACTCCTGCATGTTACAAGGACTGGAAAAACCTGTCTTCTTCAGATCTGGCAGTCCACCTTATTTAACTCACATGTACTGGCAGATTCCTTCCACTTGCCCTTCCTGAACAAAGACTTCTTTTCTTCTGCCCCACCCCCCAATCTTCCCTTTCCTTAACTTTTCTGCCTGCCTTGAGGTGCCCAGAATTTATTTTAGATTACCCTATATATATGATATTAGTTTAATTAGCATTTACATGCTATTTTCCACACTGCAACCTCCCCCTCTCCCCTTTTCAGACAACTTTTTCCTGCCTCCAATTCTTTGGTTTGTGTTAATTATATCTGGGAATGATGTCTGTTATGATACTCTTTGTGCCATAAATATATATCTCATTCTCCCTGCCTAACTTGTACACTTGAGAGCTGGTATCATGATACTTCTTTGTAACACAGAACTGTCTTTTATACAAAAAGCATTTAATATATTCATATTCTGAGTGAATAAATAGTAGCTTATGGAAAAGAGGTCATGTGATAATGCTATGGATTAGCCATCCATAATGTGATAATGTGATAATGTGATAATGCTATAATCACATATGGATAATGCTATAATCCATAATGTGATAATGTGATAATGTGATAATGCTATGGATTAGCCATCACAAAAGAAACCAGGGTTAACTTGGCAAACTGAAATTCACAGATAAACCAAAACATGTCCTTTAACCGTAGTCTCAACTATCCCCCTGGCTATTTCTCTTACCAAAACTACTAATTAGCCAAAGAGGCTTACTTACAGGTATTTCTTTTCCTCATCCCTCTAGTTGCTGAACTAAAACACAAGTCGGTAGGATGGAGAAGAGGGGACATAAAAGACGTGGATGACACACAGAACTAGGTGACCAGGCCCCAAAGAATTCTGGAAAATTTGCTGCCCCCCCTCCTTGGGGACCAGATCAAAATACAAACTCCTTTTTTGGGGGTTGGAAAGGGTTAGATGGACATAATTATCCACTTAATTTTTTTTTAAGAAAAAAGTTCTGATTCTGATCTTAGTACATTAATCAAATTCACTTTCAAGCTGGAAACTCAGAGAAACTGAAGATAATGTGCTACTGAAGGCTATGAACATTTCTTTCATAACACCTTATTTAAAATTTTTAGATAGATGAAATACAGACTCATTACCTGAGCTCCTGCTTCTAAGCCCATTTTAATGTAAATTGCCTTAAGCTCATCACCTGATTGTTCCTAACAGCCTTTTCATAAAGAATGCCAGTGCCTGCCTGATTGGCTTTTGTTTGCATCTCTGACCAAAGGTTCTGGAGTATGCAGATGATTTCTCTACTAATGAGAAATAACAGTCATAACGATGCTACAAACCAAGAACAGGTGTGTGATATTTGAAAAGAGATGGTAGTGGTAAAATTCCAAGAACTAAGCAAAGCTTAAGAGAAAGGAGAAAGGAAATAGGGGGTTGATTACTGGGACAATACACAGATTCCCTGTTAATTTCATAAAAATTAGTTCTTTATTGAATTCGAAAGGATGCTACTGTTGGTGTCATTCCTGGTTTCGTTCTTTGAGATAGGTAACTTGTTCATATGATTCACAAATCAAGTAACATAAGAAAGCAGAAAAGCCTTCACTGTATCTCTGCTCCCACTTGCCCCACCCACACCTCCCACAATCACTTTCACTAACTTCTTGTGTCTTTTTCTAGCGTTTCTTCAGATACAAGCAAATATGAATATATATTATTATTTTTCCTCTCTCTTACCCCAAAGGTAGCCTACTACATTCTGGTTCTGACTTGAAGGGTTTTCCACGTCAGCTCCTAACTTCAGCATTGCTTTACAGCTGCAGAGTACTCCACTGCAGAGGTATGGCATTTATCCAAGCCTCTACTGATAGATTTTGGGTCGTTCCAGTCAATCTATAGCATAAACACTAATTTTTTAGTGTTTTGGGGGATTGCTGGATATTATGGGTTCAATTGTTTCCCCCCATAAAAGGTTATGTTGGGGTCCTAATCCTCAGTACCTTAGGATGTAACATTAATTGGCAATAGTGTCATTGTAGATGTAATTAGTTAAAATGAGGCCACACTGGGATAGGGCGGACCCCTAATCCAGTAGGACTGGTGTACTTATAAGATGATGGCCATGTGAAGACAGACAGGGAGAAAGAACATGTTGTAAAGACAGAGGTAGAGATTGGAGTTATGCAGTTGCGAGCCAAGGACCAGCAAAGATTGCCAGCAAACCATCAAAAGCTAGGAAGAGACAAAGAAGGACTCCCCTAAGGTTTCAGAGGGACCATAACCCCAATAATGTCCTGATTTCAGACTCCCAGTCTCCAGAACAGTGAGCCAATACATTTCTGTTAGTTTAAGGCACCCCATTTGTGGTACTTTGTTATGGTAGCCCCAGGAAACTAATACACTAGGTCAGAGGGTAAAGCATTTATAATTTTGATAGTTGTTGCCAAATTACCCACTGCCCCATAAGGACTGTTCCAATTACACTGCTACCATCAAAGTATGAGAATGTCTGCTTTCCCACAGCCTCACAAAAGTGTATCATCAAACTTCTGGGTTTGTGCCAATCAGATAGGTGATTTTAACGTGAATTTCTCTTAGCATGATGAATTTAAGCATCTTTTCATTTGTTAAAAGGCCATTTGTATTTCCTTTCCTGTGAAATGTCTTTTCCATATTCTTAATCCATTTTTTGGGATTGATCATCTCTCTCTTTTTTTTTTAAACTTATCAATTTCTAGGAGCTCTTTATGTATTATAGAGATTAGTCACCTGTCTATGATATAAGTGAAACTATTTCTACCAGTCTGTCATTAGTCCTTTTAACTTTGTTTCTGATGGTTTTTTTTTTTGGCCACACAGACATTTTTTTGGTACTGACAGGTTTGCTGGCACTGCTCCAAGTACTGGATCAATAAAGTACTTAACATAGTTAGGTTCACAATATGTGTGGTGAAAAATAAAGTTTATAGAGCACTCACACCCAACTCAAGGATATATGGCAAGATTCCTGGAACAACCTCACTGCTTCAGATACTATTTACTGGATTTCTCTCAGTGGGGACTAACTGGACCATGAAGACAGAAATGGATTAGGGTTAAAGGAAATGCTGAGGGGAAAACATCGGAAAGAGAGCATGAAACATACAATCACTGGAAATGGCTCAATAAACTTGAAGTTATTGTTGAATGGCACTAACACTGTAAAAAAAAAAAAAAAATCAAAGGTGAAGATACGTGCTGCTTAAAAAAATTCTTCTCAAAACCTGAATTCATAAAGATCATGTTTTAAAATATGAAATTACTCTGTGCGTAACAAAGAGCTCTGCTGTAATTTTAAATAGCATTTCCCAGTGGGAAATGACAGCAGATTTAGAATCAAAGCTTAAGTACAAATCCCAAGTCAACCTTTAAGAGAGACATGTACCTGTTGTGAGCCACAAACTACCTGAATCTCAATTCCATCACCTGCATCACAGAGGTAATTCACATCTACCCCAACCTAAAGCTGCTGGGCTAGAGCAGGTGTGAAAGTGCTTAAGCCTTAAAATGCTAAATAATTAGAAGCCATCTGGCTATCCAAGAAGAGGAGTTGAATTCAACTTTTTTGAAACCCAACTATTACATGATAAAATGATTCCCATACAACTTACTTAAGACTCCAGAGGAGGTTTGCAGGAGACTTTAGAGGGAATTAACATAATTGAAATTATGGTGCCCTAAGCATGTGGTGAAAATAACAAAAGGATTGAGAGCTGAAAGTTATACATAAGGAGTGCTTTGGTATGTTTTAGCTCCTGGGTCCTCCTTTATAATCCCAACCTTCTTTTTTTTTTTTTATAACTTTGTTGAGGGATCATTGACAAATAGAATGCATATATTTAAAGTCTACAACGTGATGATCTGATATACATATACTCTACACTGTAGAATGATTACTGAGATCAAGATAATTAACACATCCACCACTTGACATAGTTAACCATTTTTTTTGTTTTTTTGTGTGTGTGGTGATGGTGGTGAGAGTGCCTAGGATACTCTCTCAACTACTTTTGAGTTACAATACTGGACTATTAACTACAGTCACCCACGCTGTACATTAGAGCCTCAGAACTTGTTCTTTTTTTAAGTGAAAATCTATACCCTTTGACCTACAATCCCAACCTTCTGAGCTGATAATTCGCACATGGCTTATGGCCTCTAGGTTAAAGGCTAATGAATTAAATATCTTAATGCTCCTATTTCTCACCACCCCATCCAAATTAAGATACCTATACAACTACTATTATTTATCCTGAACAATAAGGTAGACACTTTTTATTGTATGCTTCTAGCTTTTAATTTAATTTTAATTAATTTAACTTTTAATTCCAGTTTCTCTTAAATGAAAAAGAGGTGAATGAATTAATAGGGACTCTTCTGCTTCCTGACCAATTCACACCGCAGCCTACTTCTACACTAGACGAGGGCTAAAAATAATCCTGCACAGCCTTCCCTCTACTCCATCATCTAGTTTTTATTAAACAACATATGTAAAATGTTCATACCAGATTTTTAAAAAGGCAGACACTGTGTTAAGTACTGCCTATCCCTCTCACTTGTCAAATTTTTACTTTTCAGAATTCTTAAATTGAAAAATGTGGGAATGAAGCCAAAAATATCCATCAAAAAATAGCACCTTCAGGAACTTACAGATGGAATCAGAAGGTGGGCTGTACTAGTGCTGCCGCCTCCAGTGCATCTCCTCCTCACGCTGCCCCAATGCCCCCCCCCCCACAGTGAATGCTGCCTGCCAAGCCCTGACAACCAGCTAAGGACTAACGGTTCACAGGATTTGGCTGTGTTCCCCAAGCTGTACCCAGACATGCAAAATTAGACATATACTCGTTCAATTGACAGATTTTAGGGAAGACCTCTTATAAGCAAGGTATTTGGGTAATGAAAAAAGGACCATGACACAGTTGGTGCTCTCTAGAAGCTCACAATCTGGGTTGGACAGCAGGGCACATTCCTAGGAAACCAATCAAAGGACGAAGCCAAAACAGCCACTGGGCAGCTTATCACTGTTGTGGGACATGAGGAATTATGTGCTGTGCACTGCTGTCCATTCCATGGACTTGGCCTTAGCATCACATGCACTATCTCCTCCCAGCCAAGGCCACAGTATCGTATGTGGGTTTACTCAGGCAAAGCCATCTAGAAAATGGCCTTCCTAGTTCATTAAGGTGAAGAGAAAAGCAAAACAGTTGTAAGTTTAAGAGCAACTTAAGGAGGGTGCCATCTACATGGAAA
This sequence comes from Leucopleurus acutus, assembly GCF_964270905.1. Taxonomy (NCBI): domain Eukaryota; kingdom Metazoa; phylum Chordata; class Mammalia; order Artiodactyla; family Delphinidae; genus Leucopleurus; species Leucopleurus acutus. The sequence continues at coordinate 35,420,631 of NC_139156.1, forward strand.
ATGGACTGGCAGTGTGAAGCTGGTAAAAAGCTTTGGCAACTTCTAGAGACAGACACTACTAGCTCTGGTGAGCAACAACATGTGAGGCCAGTAAGACTGTCATAACCTTGGGAACTGTGTTAGTTTGAGCCTTTTATCATGGTAGCTGGGGCACATTGGAGATCTCATCTGATGGGGAGTCAACCAGGTCTGTCCCACCCCTGTGTCTGGAGAGCTGAACAGCTTCTCCTTCTTCATTTTACCACTTTCAACAACATGTATCTCCAATTCTAAAATGTGATGATTAAGGGTCTTTTTTTTTTTAGTGTTTACTTATTTAAGTACCGGCAAGAATGTGGGGAAACAATGATTTGAGCTTAACCAATATTGTTATATGTTCAGTAGTACTCTCATTATTGATCAGAAAAGAGCTATTTTATAGTTTGCCCTTTAAATATATAACTTTAAAATTCTGAATACTTTTCAAGTACAGCTTTAGTAGCACACACTTAGGGGTAGAACACAAGCCATCTTAAATTTTTCCACACTGCATTCAATTTTTCCATACCATACAGATCATTTTCTCCTCTCACAGCATCTCCCTACTCTCAGCATCAAGCTAATTCCTTAGCAGTGGAGAGGGAAACAAAAATTGAAGAACTTGTGATTCTACAGAGACAAAAGAATAGGGGAGTTATCTATCCTGAAAATCCATAAATTTTTAATTTTCCAATTCTGACAGGATTGGGGATGTAATCTAGATTGTCTGTCAAACCTTTTTTCTCCTTCAACAGCACTTCTTGAGAATGGGAGAGAGCTTTGGAAGCCTCTATTCTAAAAAAGCATCCTAACTCCTCCCAGGATCTGGTTGTCAATGCAGATAGTTGACAGCTCTGCCAACCTTACAACCTTACAGCTCCCATTGTGAAACAATATCACTTTTATGATGGAGTAAGACATAAAAAGGTGTGACAGGTGGAAGATAAGGAGTAGAGGAAAACAAGAGAAATTACGTAGAAAGGTAACTGAGAAAAATTTTATAGCAGAGGAAGGAGCACAAGATCTGTTGAATGCATGGTCCCCCTCTTAGGTTATCATAAAGGTAACCCTGGGCTTTTGTGTGAGCCAGCACATTTCAATGCAACTGCAGAGACCACGCCTACCGTGCTTTCCAGGCCCTGCCCCCTCCAGTCCCTGCCACCCCACCTTTCCCGTTTGCTGGTGCCTTGGGAACCCTCTCTCTGTTTTGTCCTACGCCTTTCTTGGCTGCTCTGTCTCCTTAATGTTCAACATTCAGACTGTAAGTGTCCATCATTATTAGCTATCCTCTTAGGAAATTTCCTTCACAAATCTGAGCTTCTAAGGCCTTTCAAACACATCTTGGTAATTCACTGTATATTTTTTATTTTAAGCTTTCTTTTCTACCTTTAGTCACCTTAGAAAAAAAAATCCTCTTTTTAAATTGCCTATTTATTACTAGCCTTTGTTTTTTCCCCTCTAAGAACAGCAGTTTCTTCTGCCCCTTTTCCAGTGTTAATGCACATGTAGAGATTCACATACAGAATGGAAACTGTGACACTTACCACATTAATAGGGGGTCTTTTGAAGTAAAATGGTAGCTTCTCTGTTACAGTTATGCAGACTAAATCCACATCTAAATGCGTACAAGCAACCTGTCAAGAAGAAAAAAACAGGTAAAGCCAAAAGGAAAATTGGCACATGTTAAGAATGGGGTAGGGTCAAACGTGATACAAAGAAATGTAAATAGATATGGCTCACTCCATAGGCATTACACGGTTCTGTGTTCAAATACATATGTCCCTTTACAAAGTCAATGCTTAGCCATTCCTTCACATTTGGTTTGAATGGTTTAGCTGTAATCTAGCTGAAGCAGAGTGATATGTCTATAGACCATCTCAACAGATAGGGTCTAGAGACCCTCTAATTCATGGTCAGCTACGTAAGGAGAGGTTGCTAAGAGAGGCTGAGTTTCTAGAAGGTTACTTCAGATTGTTCTAGAAAAAGGAAACTAACTGCTCTGAAATCCAAGAAAAAATAAATAAATAAGCCAAAAGGAATGTATGCATGGTCCACTTACTCCAGAAATTATTTATTTTAATGCCAGCAACTGGCCCACGCCTGTGGCTCCTATCAGTCTATTGACTGGCCAAAGAAATACATGGCACTACTAATGGCATTTTGTTCAAATGCTAATAGAAACAGAGCATCTCCATAAATGGTCAAAGCAGAGCTGTTATAAATCAAATGACACTGAATGCATTTTTTTCAACTTTTAATTTCCCTTTCCTTTGTTCTCATTTTTGCTATTATTTGTTGATACTCTGCATTTACTTCCAAAAGACATTTGAAGCTGCTTATAAAAAAAGACATGCAAGATAAAATAAATAGATAAGGAAATGAGGATAAAAGGAAAATCAGGGAAGGAACATAAAGCCAGGGAAAGGTTACTAGCATAACAGTACAGGCCAAAAGACAGGGCTAGAAGCTGCATACCCGGCTCTCATTTTGCCATTATTTGATTTACAGCAATAAAAGGAATTGGCTGTTTTGTACCATGACAAAAATAAGCCTTACTATCAATGCTGGTGTAAATCCAAGCTGCCAGGGTGGCTGTGCTGGCAAACTAACATCCATGGCACGGACCAAGAGAAAGGGGTCAAGAGGGGGTGACAATGCCCCACACGGTCAGCTCGACCTTCAGCAGTGACAGGAATATCACATCTTATCCTTTCTCTTCAGAATCCCCACTTCGGTCGTTCCTACCCCCACCCCAGGGCTCCAGGAAGCAGGTAGTGATCAGAGGCTGCCTGGCTTTAAGACAGTCATAGTAACTTAGTAAGCCTGGGAAGTAAGGCTGGTTTGGCAGAAACACTTGGCTCATAAAGAATCTGCCCCATCCCAACTGCTACAGCTGTCCAACTCATAAAAGAGTCATTGAAAATCTGATAAGAATGGATGAAGTAAAGGTCTGAATAGCAGATAAAACATAAAACACACTCAGCTTCTGTTTGCCATTTTTAAACTACCAGATTGGCAAAGATCAAAAAGTTCAGCAATATACAGGTGACACAAAAATAAACAAACAGGGACTCACAGGGTCTTTAAATCAGTACAGGGTCTTGAAAAGCATTTCAGCAATAGGTATCAAAATTTTATAAGCACACATCAGCAAATTCCTATACGTATAGGAATGTATCCTACAGAGACTAGAAATGCATTCTATAGCCATATACCTTACAAATGCTTGAGGATATTGGTGAAAGGACGGTCGCTGCAACACCAATCACAAAAGACTATACACAACTAAACATCCCTCAATTTTACTTAAAACAAATTATGGTCCCTTTATGCAAGAGAATATGCGGACTCCTTAAACAGAATGAGGTACCTCTCTAGTGGACATTATGGAACCATCTCCGAGATATACTGCCAGGTGAAAAAACCATGGTATTAGGAAGGAAGGAAGGAAGGAGAGGAAGAGGAGAATGAAGAAAGGAAGGAAGGACTAGGTAAAAATACTTCTGAAAAGAAACACAAGAACTGCTAGCAGTGGCTGCCTCTGGAGAAAAGGGAGAGAGCGTTTTGGGTGGGAGGAAGGTGTACTTTTCAGTGCATACCTCTTTGCACTGTTTCAATTCATTATTACAAACACAAATTATTTTTCATTTCAAAAAGCTGATTCATTTCTTAAAAGCCTGTTAAACATTCTTCCCCAGAGTAAAGCTAAATTAGGTTACCTTTTTATTTATGTATTGCTCCTTTCTTCCCTCTTTTATATAACAGTAGCTAATTAAAAAATATGCCTTGTGTTGGTTTAAGTACACGCATTATAATAAACTTTCAGTTACAAAGGATGGCTCCACTTGGCTCCCTCTGACACCTCAGACTTAAAATGTTTCAAACCGAATTCTTTTGTTATTTAGCTTTCTATTAATCCAAATGTTCAACTGATACATTTAGATAACTATAAAATAAGAGCTAATGTTCACACTATAATGAAATGCTTTCTAAATCATTAAAAAGATTAAATTACGTCCAAATATATTTGTGGTTAAGAATTTGATTATAGTGGTTTTGGCAGGTTGTATATGAATTCATATCAATTCTTCTTAACCTTTTCTTTGGCCAAGGATTCCTATGAGGATTTAAGGAAGGTATTCCCCAAACTGCACATATACACACATACATTTATCTTTGATTTTATGGAACAAGCCGAATAAGAGAAGGGGGTTCAGTCTCCCCCAACTCCCCTTCATGGATGTCAGGTTAGTACATTCTAATATTTTATTCAAGGGAGAGCCAGGCTTGCCCAGGGGAAAAAGAGATGCCCGTAAATGGGGCCTCCCAAACTAAACTGTTTTAAGAAAAAAAACAAACCTCCCTGAAGAATTTATTTAAAATGGAGATTACCAGGCCCTACTCTCAGCAGTAAATTCAGTAAGCAGGGTCTAATAACCTGCATTTTAACAAAGTTTCCTGGGAAATCTGACACCAGTGGAGCCAGAGCATACCTTAAGAAGAACTGCCTTGAAAGATACGCCTTTTCAGTAGCCTCAGGTGTTAGCAGCATATACTACAATAATGCTCTGCAAAGAGTAAGGCATGGATTTTGGAAGCAGGAAGAAAACAGAACTTCTATTTTCATTTATTTTTAATTCCTTCCCTTAAAATGTTTTGTTCAGTGTGTGTATATTATTTCATAAAGCACACTGATATAACGGAGCATGCAAATAATTTTTTTTATTGGAGTATAATTGCTTTACACTGGTGTGTTAGTTTCTGCTTTATAACAAAGTGAATCAGTTATACATATACATATATCCCCATATCTCTTCCCTCTTGCTTCTCCCTCCCTCCCTCCTTCCCTATCCCACCCTTCTAACTGGTCACAAAGCACCGAGCTGATCTCCCTGTGCCATGTGACTGCTTCCCACTAGCTATCTATTTTACATTTGGTAGTGTATATATGTCCATGTCACTCTCTCACTTTGTCCCAGCTTACCCTTCCCCCTCCCCGTGTCAAGTCCATTCTCTAGTAGGTCTGCGTCTTTAATCCTGTCTTGTCCCTAGGTTCTTCATGACTTTTTTTTCCCTTAGATTCCATATATATGTGTTAGCATATGGTATTTGTTTTTCTCTTTCTGACTTACTTCACTCTGTATGACAGACTCTAGGTCCATCCACCTCACTACAAATAACTCAATTTTGTTTCTTTTTATGGCTGAGTAATATTCCATTGTATATATGTGCCACATCTTCTTTATCCATTCATCTGTTGATGGACACTTAGGTTGCTTCCATGTCCTGGCTATTGTAAATAGAGCTGCAATGAACATTGTGGTACATGACTCTTTTTGAATTATGGTTTTCTCAGGGTATATGCCCAGTAGTGGGATTACTGGGTCATATGGTAGTTCTATTTTTAGTTTTTTAAGGAACCTCCATACTGTTCTCCATAGTGGCTGTATCAATTTACATTCCCACCAACAGTGCAAAAGGGTTCCCCTTTCTCCACACCCTCTCCAGCATTTATTGTTTGTAGATTTTTTGATGATGGCCATTCTGACCAGTGTGAGATGATATCTCATTGTAGTTTTGATTTGCATTTCTCTAATGATTAATGATGTTGAGCATTCTTTCATGTGTTTGTTGGCAATCTGTGTATCTTCTTTCGAGAAATGTCTATTTAGGTCTTCTGCCCATTTTTGGATTGGGCTGTTTGTTTTTTTGATATTGAGCTGCATAAGCTGCTTGTAAATTTTGGAGATGAATCCTTTGTCAGTTGCTTCATTTGGAAATATTTTCTCCCATTCTGAGGGTTATCTTTTTGTCTTGTTTACGGTTTTCTTTGCTGTGCAAAAGCTTTTAAGTTTCATTAGGTCCCATTTGTTTATTTTTGTTTTTATTTCCATTTCTCTAGGAAGTGGGTCAAAAAGGATCTTGCTGTGATTTATGTTAGAGTGTTCTGCCTATGCTTGCCTCTAAGGGTTTGATAGTGTCTGGCCTTACATTTAGGTCTTTAATCCATTTTGAGTGTATTTTTGTGTATGGTGTTAGGGAGTGTTCTAATTTCATTCTTTTACATGTAGCTGTCCAGTTTTCCCAGCACCACTTATTGAAGAGACTGTCTTTTCTCCATTGTATATTCTTACCTCCTTTATCAAAGATAAGGTGACCATATGTGTGTGGGTTTATCTCTGGGCTTTCTATCATGTTCCACTGATCTATATTTCTGTTTTTGTGCCAGTACCATACTGTTTTGATTATTGTAGCTTTGTACTATAGTCTGAAGTCCAGGAGCCTGATTCCTCCAGCTCCATTTTTCTTTCTCAAGATTGCTTTGGCTATTTGGGGTCTTCTGTGTTCCCATACAAGTTATGAAATTACATGCAAATAATTTAAAAGAAAATAAACATACACATATTGGGGATGTCGGATCACTATTTTTTTTAATTGATACAGTACACACTCAAGGTAGTTTGGAGACCATTGGACTAAATAACCTGAATTCTCCTCACCCTGTCTTGTCCTGAATGGGAGTAACAATGGAAAAGAATATGAAGAAGAAGATATATGTCTATAGCTGATTCACTTTGCTGTACAGAAGAAATTAACATAACATTGTAAATCAACTGTACTTCAATAAAAATTTTTTTAAAAACCCTAAATGGGAATAACTAACTCAGAAGCTCCTGAAACTTCTATGTATCTCTCTCTGCCAAATTCCACCATCACCCCCATCCTAAGAAGCCCCAGCCAATGGAATCTGCTTACAGTCTTTCATCTTTGCCTTATCCCCTGGGGTAACTATGGAGAAAAAGGATTTATCTATGAGATATCTTCCAGATACTCTGAGTGGAAAAGAGTATGTTATTTCCCATGGAAACAACTCTATTTAAGGTGGTTAGATTTTATACTACTAATTGTTAACATGTGTATAGGAATGCTTTTATAACTCATTTTGGAGAACTTAGTTACAGAATATCGTATCTACGGACACTTGTTTACATTTTAGACAATCAACTTACAAACCAAACAAATAAAATCACTTAACAGAACATAACCTGTTAAGCAACAAACTGCTTGCATCTGACCCAATTCCAAACCATGATATGCTTACAAAAGCTTTATAATTAAAAGAAAAAAGTCTTTTTAAATTGATTTTCTATATAAAACAGGGAGAATGTCAACTTCAACTGAATCTTAAAGAATGGGTAAGATTTGGAAAGATAAGATGTTCTGATTTTAAAAACTGTTTTCTCTGCAGTCAATTCCAAACAAATACTCTGTCAATTATTTATAGCTTTCTTCCATCTTCCAGAATATTTCTGACTGTTCCACCCATCATCATGAATTATGTGTTCACAGTTTTGAATTAAAACTTGTGAATAATCTGAGAAAAACAAGTAATAAGATAAATTCACTAAATCAAATTATAATGTATTCTAAGACTCCAAAGTCCTATCTCTATGACATAACTACCTTAAGTTTAGAGCAAATCATTGAGCCTAAGTCTCAATTTTCTCTTCTACAAATGGGGATAATAATAGGCCTTTGTCCCAATTATCCCCAGGATTGTTGTTTTCTCTAATCACCAGTAAATGGCTATGGAAATTTTAAGTTGTATGCTCTTCAAAATCCATTCGAAAAACAAGTGTACAATAAAAAACTGGATACACTACCAACTTTTAGTCTACAGTATAACTGAGTTGTTAATATTTAATAACAAAACTAAATAGTTAACAAATTTGGACATATCCATGGTCCATCTTAGGGTTTCAGCACTGAATTAGAACCCCTGTGGAACTTAAAAAAAGATACCCAAACTCAACCCCAAACCTACTGGATCAGAATCTCCAACAGTGGAGATCTGAACGTGCCTGATTTTAAAAGGTTCCACAGGGGTCTCTGATGACTAAGAACTACTCAAGCCTACTCCCCGTTTTTCTGAAATGAAATTCTTGAGAATTACTATAATTGAGCATTTTAGAAAAGGAGTCACCAAAAAACAGGAATTCACAGATAACTTGTACTATTTCTCTGCATTAATACAGTAAGTCCCCTAAATACAAACCTTCAAATTACGAACTTTCAAAGATGCAAACGTGCCCCTGTATGTCAGCTGTTGTACTGTACTACTGTACTTTTCAAGGTACTGTACTATAAGATTAAAAATGTTTTTATTTTTTGTGTTTGTTAGTTTTTTATGTATTATTTGTGTGAAAAGTATTATAAATCTATTACAGTACGGTACTATATAGCCGATTGTGTTAGTCGGGTACCTAGGCTAACTTTGTTGGACTTACAAACAAATTGGACTTACAAACGAGCTCTTGGAACGGAGCTCATTCGTATATAGGGTACTTAGTGTATAAACAATTAAGAATTGTTAATGTGCCTTGAAAATGAAATTTGCCACACATGAGTCTCCTTAGTCAGCAACTCCATCTACTGGATAAACTTAGGGAAAATCTTATAATTTTAGAACGGACTTTGCTTAAAAACAAATTATGCTGTAAAAGTAAAACATCAAAGACCAGTGCTTTCTTCCCCCCCGCATAATATCCCTTTAGTGGATACACTTTTGGTAGATGGCTACCTAAATAAAGACAACATTCCAAACTTCTTAAAGGAGCTATACCTCACTTTACACAGTAAAACATATTCCTGAAAAACTATATTACATTTGATTTTTTCTTTTCTGTGATCACTTACAATGCCCAGTGTGTTCTGTCTCAAGTTGACAAAATGACCATACACATTAAACAATTTTCCCTCCTGAAAAGTCATAGAAATGGCCATTTGAAAAGGACAAAAGAAATTAAATTCATAAAGGTTCTCTTATACAAAAAGGAATAGTATCAGCAGATGGTTGATTTTGAAGGATTTCTAGAAGACCAAAGGCTGATATGATCATGCTGGCATATGGACCACACCTCAGAGCACACAAACGGGAAAGCTAAAACAGAGAAGGAATCTTCTATGCCACAGTAGAACCTTGCTCCCTTCTTCTGTCACAGGCAGCAGCGAATAGTAAGAAGGGCAGAAACTGAAGCGCTTTTAGAGCTAGAAAGAGATGGACCATGATTTACCTAAGAGAAGTTTTAAATGAATGAATGAAGCAGAGATAAAGAAACAGAAGAAAACTTGATGGACTCTTTTAATCTCAGCCCATCAAATATCTAGCAGAATAAATAAAACAAAACAAAATATGTCACCCAAATACACCCTTGTGCAATTCCAGAACACCAAGTATAAATGAAAAATCCTCAGATTTTCCAGATGAGATGATACAGGTCACGTACAAAGGTATAACATCAAACTTCTTATATAAAATAATGAGTATTATTTTCTTTTACTATCTGTTACTTACATGAAAAAGTTTTTCTGTCTTTGGAAAAACTGCAACGATATCATACAGCCGGACTCTTGAAGAAGTTGCTCTCTAGTAATATAAAAAGAATGTTACCATACTTATGCAACAACAAATGCATATGGAATTCTGACTAATGTCCTGGCTGCCCTTATATTTCAATTGTGTAACACTTCTAATATGCCACCGACATTTCTGCTTTGCTTTGTATGTTGTCAGAAAAGACCTCCTCAGCACATGAGACTCCAGATACCAACTTCCATCCCACCAAGGAGGAAGGAATCATCCTCCTTCCTTCCTTCCCACATTGTTATGCTTTAACTGTGTACCAAACATTTTGTTTGAGATAGAAAAATCAAATTAGATAGCTGCTGCTCTTACAAGCTAGTGAAGGAGCTTGCCAGAAATTTACTGAGCACCTGCTGTGTGTGGGGCACTGGGGATACAAAATCACTTAAGGCATATGTCTGTTCTCAGTGGAACTCACCATTTTTTGGTGAGATAAGAAATACACGTGACTAAGTGTGATGTGATTAGGTTCACAATGAGAATACTGTTAAATACAAATTAAACTGCTAAGCATGCAAGAAAATACCCAAGAGTCCTAAGACAGAAGAAGAGGAATTTATCCGTTAAAGATTGTTTATAAAAGAAAGTCTCAAACTTATATGTGTATGCATGTGAAAAGGCTGGAAAAATATATATTCAAGAGCACAATCTCTGAGTGATGAGATATGGGATATTTCTTCTTTGCCTGTTGGCACCTTTAAAATTTTTTACCTCTTATTCCGCAAAAAGAAAAGGCATGATAAAAATTAGAGGAGGAAAGAGATAGGTTGAAGAGAAGCAGCAGGTACTGTGCTTGAGCAGGTAAGAAAACCTGCTGGGCAGATGTATGCTGAGACAGGGCAGGCTCCAGGTCTCAGAAAAAGTCAGGATCCAGGACTCTTTGTCCTCTGCTTGCCCACTCCCATCTGGGATGTGGACAAATAGGGGCCACCAGGATGTTCATGATAACAAGAGAAAATCAAACTCTTCGTGACCATAAAAAGTCAGCTCCATTTATGTCTCCCTGGGCTTAGATAACCAGAATGCTGCCTGCAGTTGTATAAAATCCCAAAATTTGGCTTTCTGTAATTTCTTTAGCAATGCTAATGTTAGAAAGGAGGCCAGCCCTTCCTTGATTACTCCTGTTCTATGATAGAGGAGGCCATTCCAGCTAAAGATGAAACAGCTCACCTTCTCAGAGATCTCACTTTCTCTCTCCCTCACTGGACCCATCCCATCAGCACCAGGCATTCTCAAGTCTCCATCTAACAAACAAAATCTAGATGGCAGGTTCTCATCCACCAGCCTCCCTATGCCTTCTGTTCCCCCACAGAAGCAATTTTCTCAAGCAAAATCAGCAGCACACACTGGCTGCATGTTCTCACGTCCCTATCATTTCCGTGGAAATGGCTTTTACTAAGGCAACCAATGACCTCCACGTCATTAGGAGACTTGCCCATTCAACACATGTTTTAGCCCTTCTCTGACTTAACTACTTAGGCACCTTGATGCTGCTGAGCCTTCTCACATTCCTCGTTGTCCACCTACTTCTCAGACAGTCCTGCCTCAGTCTCTAATCCTAGCTCATCCCTCATCCTTTACTCCACCATTAAATACCGAATTTCCTCAGGGCTCTGTCCTAGACCTTCTCTTCCCACATATTTTTACCAAGGAGTCTCATCCAGTCTCATGATTTCAATTACTCTCTACAGGGTGACCACTTCCAAATCAGTATCTTTAATTAGGGTCCCTCTTCTGAGGGTCACACCTTTTTTTCCAACCCCCCATTTGACAAGCTCCACTGGAACTCTCACAATAACCCATCACGTCTGAAACGTGATGATCTAAACTTACTTCTCTTTCTATGTCCCATCTCAGGAAATGGTACCATCTACTTACCTGGCTGCTCAGGCCAAGGCAGGGAGTCATCACCTTCTATCCAATCAACAAATCCACCCAAATCCTGTCAATCCTCCCTTCTCCCCCAGCCCCAGTGCCTCTTAAATCCCCTTTAATCTATTCTCTAATTTTATCCCTTCTAATCTGTTCTCTATAATGCAAACTTCATAATTGTACTCCCTTGGTTAAAACCTTCAAAGGCTTCTTCTAATTGCTCACCCAGACCCACCTCCCTAACCTCATCCCAGGATAGACAGCTCATCAGGCTCAACTCAACTGGTGTTTCATTTTCCAGAATGCACCATGTTTCTTCTTGGATTCAGGACCTTGCATAATCCATCCTGTCTGTGGAAACATTCTCTCCCTCACTTGGCACCTATAACACTGATTCTTCTGGCCCCTGTTTGAACATCAGCTTCCTTGGTGGGCCTCCTGTTGCACATTCCCAGGACATTCCTTATTTGCTACCTCCCACTTTTTAAACATTCCTCCCATTTTTATTTATTTTTAATTTTTAATTTTTTTGCAATACGCGGGCCTCTCACTGTTGTGGCCTCTCCCGTTGTGGAGCACAGGCTCCGGACGCGCAGGCTCAGCAGCCATGGCTCATGGGCCCAGCCGCTCCGCGGCATGTGGGATCCTTCCAGACTGGGGCACGAACCCGTGTCCCCTGCATCGGCAGGTGGACGCTCAACCACTGCGCCACCAGGGAAGCCCCCCTCCCATTTTTAAAAGGATTGTGTCTGTATTATTCATAGCAATATCCCCAGTACCCACCTATGTCTACTTCATGTAAGTTCAATGAAAACCACTTGCTGAAAGATTCTTTAATTGTGGTATTCTTATACATGTGCCATGAGTAGAAGAGATTCTGTTATACTATGTGAATTCTGAGCTAAGGAAAGCAGTCAAGTGTCACACACCGGGGGTCGGGGGAGATGGAAGAATGGGAGGAGTTGGAAAAACAACAGTATTCAGCAGAAATCAATACAACTTACAAGGCCAAGAGAGAAGAAAAACAACTAACCTACCAAAACATTGCAGTGAGATGGATCCGAAACGATAATTGTCAGTCTAGTTAAAATCTTAATTGGTTTTGATTTTCCCTGCAATCAAAAAAGCACAAAATAGAAATGACTGATTTTCCTCCTTAGCAGTGGAAAGTACTCATTAAAAGGTACTAACAATAAAAGATAGTGAAGATCAGTAAAACCTAGTCCTCACTCTCAAGGAATTTATAATACAGGTGTACCTAGTTTTATTGTGTTTTGCTTTGTCGTGCTTCACTGATATTGCATTTTTTACAAATTGAAGGGTGGCGGCAACCCTGCGTTGAGCAAGTCTATTGGCGCCATTTTCCAACAGCATTCGCTCACTTCATGTCTCTGTGTCATATTTTGGTAATTCTCCCAGTATTTCACACTTTTTCATTATTTTCATATTTGTTATGGTGATCTATGATCAATGCGAACCGGGGCCCTCGCAATGGAAGTGCCGAGTGCTAACCACTGGACTGCCAGGGAATTCCCTGATCACTGATCTTTGATGGTACTATTGTAATTGTTTTCAGTGAAAAAAACCATACCCATATAAGACATCGAACTTAATCAATTGTTGAAACGACAACAAAGGATTCAGAATATTATATAAACTTAGTTGATAAAGCAGTGGCAGGGTATGAGAAGACTAACTCCAATTCTGAAAGATCTGCTGTGGGTAAAATACTATCAAACAGCGTTGCATGCTAGAGAAATCATAGTGAAAGGAAGAGTCCATTCATGCAGCAAACTCACTGTTGTCTTATTTTAAGAAACTGCCGCAGCCACCCCAACCTTCAGAAACCACCACCCTGATCGGTCAGCAGCCTTCAGCACTGAGGCAAGACCCTCCACAGGCAAAAAGATTACAACTTGCTGAAGACTGAGATGACGGTCAGCATTTTTAAGCAATAAAATATTTTAAAATTAAGGTATATACATTGATTTTTTAAGACATAATGCTACTTCACACTTACTGAACTACAGTACAATGTAAGCATAAATTTAATATGCACCAGGAAACCAAAACATTCGTGTGACTCGTTTTATTGTGGTGGTCTGGAACCAGACCTACAATATCTCAGAGGTATACCTGTACAGCCAGAGAAAAAGAGATGTACATAATGTTTCGTGGAAGAGCTGAGTCTTCATGGAAAGCTAAGACTAGTAGACAGAGGATGGGGCAGTACAGATTAGAGAACCACATATATGACTGGGCATGTCTGAGCTGGATGAATAAGTACTATGTTTCTTAAACAAAACACTTACCTGTACAATTGGCAAAGTTGTAAAGAGTTCAGAAACAGCTACTGGTTTTTCAATTTCCTACAAGAAGAATAATTTTTAAAAAAAGCTAATTTCTGGCACTCAGAAACACTAAATAAGTTGTGTGTATGTGCATGTGTGTGTTTTTTAATGAAGAAAGCTAAAGCAGAGAAGCAGCTGAGAACACCAATGGATAGGAGGGATGAACAATAGTTGTTAGAATGAAACAATCTGTAAGGAACAGTTGTTGGCCTAAAGGGAGATATACATATTTACTAGTATGTTTGGGAGGGAAATCAATTAGTAATGAGTCCATGACAGTACAATAAAAAAGATTAAATATTGTGATTACAGTTTAATGAATAACAATGCACTTTTAAGAAGTTATTGAAAGTTACTTAACATCAAATCAACTTTAAGAATCCTTATACCATGCCCTAGCACTTCACAAAAATCTATCATTTGTACAAATACACATCAGCTCAACTATTAACATTAAAATAAGATAATGCACAAAGAGTGCTCGTCTGTAGCTTCAATATTACCAATATACACAAAATAACTATAAATGCTGGTTATTATTAACTTAAGAAATTGTATTTTACCTGTTTCTTTTCCTTAAATTCAACAACATGATTGATGGCAAGAACTGAATAGCCCACTGAAAAGAAAAATTGAACATTCTTGTTAAATACACATAAACCTCTTTTACACATAAGCTCATCCCAATTCATGTCAAGACTAGAAGGTAGTAAGAAGAATGGTTATGGGCTCTGGAGTCAGACGGCCCATTTTCAAATCTATGCATTACTACTTAGAAGTTACTTAACCTTAAGTTTCAAGTTCTTCGTCTGCCAAATGGTGATAATAACAGAACTCACCTTATACGACTGGCAGAATTCAATGAGATAACACACAAAGGATGTTTTAGAACAGTGGCTGGCACAGAGTCAGGGCTTTGTTTGACTTTGGTGGTGTATTATTAGCATTATACCAAAGACACTTTGCGCAACTCCTTTAAACCATCATTCTCCTTCGTGTCCTTTTGTTCATTTTCATCCCATCACATGTATACTTTTTCACCTTCATTCTTACTCGTTTCTTTTGCTTTTTACCCTTTCTACTTCAAAGGCCCTTTTGCTAAGGAGAAATGTAGTAACGACTCCCTCACACCACTGTCCACATACGCCTCTGAGCTACCCACCAAGAGACTGGGAACTCCTTGAAGCCAGGGCCTTGCTTTATCAGCCTCAACACAGCCTTGTTTTGGACATGTGGACTATCAAAAACATGCCTAAATCATGACTCCAATCTTTAAGTTATTTAAACACCAATGGGAACAACAGGACATTAATATTAAAAGCTAATGCATATTAATGCCAAAATAGTGGTCCCCCCTCTCATTAGTCTGTCCAGTTTCCTTCTTTTCTTCCTCCCTCAATTATTTACTGAGCAACGATTACTTAACAGGCCCTGAAGAAACCTCTTTATTTTTAACTCCCTCTATTCCCACGTAGACATTTTACAGTCTAAGGAAAGAGACGACAGTCGCGATTAACTCCAGTAATTAAAATGGGGGTCTTAACTCTCAGAGCTTTTGCTTTCCTTGGATTCAAATATGCGTAACATTCTAGCATTTTGGCCATGCTGCTCCCCTCTCACTCTCCTAGTATGTCCTCCGCCCCCACCAACCCTCCCTCGACATAGTATAATTCAAACACTCGCGACCCCATGTCCCTCCCTCACTTCTCGGACCCATAGGTGCACCAGCTTCCTGCATCTGAGTGTCAGAACACTGTCGTGAGACGCAGGAAGGGGCGATATTAAAAGCACTGACGTAGGAGACTATACTTGGAAGCCCTGGCTTCTGCCATCCATCAGCTGTGGGGCCCTATGCAAATTCCCCGCCCTGTCAGGGCCTCAGTTTCCTCAATTCGCAAGAAATAAGGAGCTAGACTGGGTAACAGCTCCCCAGTGCTTTCGAGTTTCCCGCGCCCAGAATCAGAGCGACACCGCAGGGGCCTCAGCTTCCAGGGACAGCCAGGAGACCCCATGAGACGGGAACGAGGCCCGCCCGGGTCCCTCCCGAGCGTGGCCTGACAGTCTGGGGGGACAGAGAGACTGGGCAGGCACCGCGGCCCGCGAAGCCGGGGAGACTCACAGTGAGCAGCATTCTCCACTAGCCCGCGCAGCGCCTTCAGGTCGGAACCCGCCCGCAGGTCCAAATCCGCAAACGCCGCCATGGCGAAATCACGTGATGGCCGCGCGCCTATCTGCGCAGCCGCCGGGCCCGCCCCCTCGGGCATGCCGGGAATTGCAGTTTACCTGCGCGGTCTGGCCCCCCCCCCCCCCGTAGACTAAGATTAGCAGGTTCGTCGCTCGCCTTCAAGTACCGGCAGAAATTAGTGTGTGGGAATCTACAGCCTCACTTCAATCCTTCTTCGTCTTCTTCCGAATGAGAATGTTTGGTTTCTCCCGGAGGAGTTCACATCTTCCACCGTTCCTCCTATGAAATAATGTAGAAAGTGATTCTTTCAAAATGTACGTATACAGCATTTATTGAGCGCCCACCGTGAACCAAACCCTTTTGCTAAGGGCCGGAAACGCTTAAAAAGTAGTAGGGAACCCGTTTTTCTTTCCCTCCCCTGAAGTCCATTCCGTTGTTTATAAAATGGACTTAACGGGGAAATGGAGAAACTGACCTAAACGAGGACTGCCCGAGAAAAAGGTCTTTTTGCCCAGTCACAACTGGCGATGCCACAGCACGCTACTCTTTCTTACAGTCAACGCTCTCAGCCACGAGATGACAGGATTCTCTCTAGGATGAGCGGTTAGCTCCAACGCTGGTTTAGCCAAAAACCGGTTAGACAAGGAGGGGCAAAATTAAAATGTTTTACAGTTTTCCATCTAAGAAATGTACAATCAAATCCCACACATTTGATGTTTCCACATTTTTGAACTTCGTGTAAGTGAACTCTTCTTAAAGATTGATAAATCAGTGATCCGAGAACATAAAACTGTGGAACTATAGTTTACATCAGTGCTTCTCAAACGTCTGTGATGAAGGGCCAGGTCGCTGCCGCCCCCTGCCCCCCCCCCCAATTCTTCTAGGACCAGTACGTGGTCCATTGTGCATTACCAATAGGCAGATCTGTCCTCAAAAGAGTAATCTAACATCTGAACTGCTCTGTACTCAGCTGAATAAGAAGAGTCCACTAACTGGGGGCTTGGGCATCCAGACAATGCCTAATGGCTGTGAAAGTTTCTAAACATTTCCGATTTCTGTGCTAACTTGCCACAAACAATACACAGTCTCTGGTCTATAGGGCCACATCTTGATTTGTACTCCTCTTCATGATTTCTTTCTTGGTCTCAGAAGAGAATTTTAAGAGGGATCTGTCCCATGTAATAGCATGTAATTCTCCTTTGGTTTAATTTAGTAAAGACGAAATCTTTTGCTTTCCCAATACTTGGTATTTCCTGAGTAAGAACAGAAGAAAAATGTACTTCTGCAAATAGAACAAAGTCATATAAAGCAAACCCTTTGCTTTTAATCAGGAAACCTGGTGTTAATTTCACAGGTCTTCACCTATGACCACAAAATCTAGATTGGCCAGAAATATGTGTGGTGAAGGTGAATAAGATGACTCATTATTTGATGCCAGCATTAGACTACAAAGAGCTTCTTTCTTTGAAAGTCATGGTGCTGTTGCTGTGAACTGTACCCTTTAGACTTCTTTTCTCATCTTCACCCTGGGCTTCGGTGACAAGGAAGAAAAAGGGCAAGAAGGAAAATGGGTGGATAACACTTGAGCACTTTACTGAGGGCAAGTCTATTTGCTAAGTAATTACCTACATAACTATTTAATTTTCAAAGCAACTGTGAGTTAAGTCCTGCTTTTTAGCAACATCTGCATTTTACATCTGAGTCATCTAAGGCTTAGTTAATCGTGGTAGACCTACATTTGGATCCGGGTAGTTTGGTTCAGTTCTCACTTGGTGTACTGTCTCCTGGGCAAAGCAAGCAGAGAGGAGAGTTGGAGGATGGGAAGGGAGGAGGGAGAGAAGAAGAGGGAAAGGAAGAAGAGAATGGAGGGCTGGAGGAAGAGGAAAGAGGAAGTAGGGAGGGAGAGGGGAGGAAAGGATGGAGATGGAAGAGGGGAGGAGGGATGGGAAGAGGGAAAAGGGACGATGGCATAGGGGAGAGGAGCAGGGAAGAGGGGTCAGAAGTTGGCCTGGGGGGCTGGGTTCCTAGAGCAGAAAGGATCTGGAGTTAGAAGACCTTGGAAATTTCTGACTGGAAGATAATTGTACTGTATAATTACTCTACAGACTTCCTATCTACTGTCTGATTTAATCCTCACAACCAGCCAATATTGTTATTGTTATTCCTATTATATCAAGTAGGAGTCCTGGGCTCAAAGAGGATGACTCTTCAGTTATTTCCTCTTCCTTAGGGAGCTAAGCAAGAGAAAATGGGCTTTAGTATCCAAGGCCATGTTCCAGCCTTTCTGGGTCTTCCTGAGGGCCTCTCTTGGGCTGGCCCCGCAGTGTCAGTGCATGCTCAGTCGGTCTGTGCCCTTATCCTCTTCTGACTTGGCTCACCCTCCCTGAGGGAGCTGAGAAACACTCCTCTGGGCTTCCTGTCCTCTGTCAGCTGAAGGCTGAGGTGAGGCAAGGCAAGAAAGCAATATTATAACATGACTTGCACGGGTGTGTCGAAAACATCTGGCAGGGTCTTCTCTTCCAGATTGAGGGAGAAGTTTGGGAGATTTGGAGGGGATATGGGACAGTTTCCTGGAGGAGGTGATGCTTGAATTAAATTTTGATGCGTGAAATCGAGGAGCAACAAGATGCAGAGGTCTGGCATGTATCCAGAGCTGGCATAAGTTAGGTGGTACTCAGTAAAAAGTTGCGGATTTAATAAATGAACCCATGACCTCTTGTTTACCTTCATACCCATGTCAACCCAGTTGTAGCACTGTTGGATGTATTCAATTACCTAAACACATGGCCAGAAATTCACCGAACTATGCATGTGGTAGACTGGCATGATACACCAGCAACCCAAATAGAACACCCCCTCTTGTTCCCAATGATGGAGCACTTACTGGAGCTCCTGTGCCGATCAGAAAAAGATGCCCTTCCTCCGACCAGACTCGCATTTGCCCCTGTTTATCACATGGCTGGTAAGTCTGTACAGTGAATCACCTGCCCAGCTTTTCCCAGGGGCCCTGGTAAAGCATACTAGAGGAGTTAATTGCTAAGTCTAGAACTCAAATGGGACTCCACAGGACATCACCAATTCAAGGAGCCTCTCTCAATAATTCCTCCCTCAGAAACTCCCCTTACTGACCTGATAGCATAAGAATTTGTCCATCTTCTAGGCTGTGAGTATCCCTGCTTGCAATGGTAGGGGTTTTTTTTTTTTAAAGTGCAATTAAGATGAAAGTGAATTTTTTTTATATCTATGTGTCTATCAAAAGTTTGAAAACGAAACACAGGTGAAGAAGTCTAGTGTATTATAAAAATTATCATTGTAAAAATAAGGAGTATTCCTACCTTTTTAAGATGCAAAGTGTGCCTGTGACAAAAGGATACAACTTAAGACGTTATTACGAAAGAAATCAAAAGAACTATGATCGGTATCTGGAAAAGATGTGTGATGGAAACGAATGGAAAGAAAAGGGCTAAAATTTCAATATGGTTTTTTTTTAATGCAAGTAAAATAAGTGATTGTATTAGTGTCAGGGTCCTCCAGAGAAATAGAACCAAGAGTGTGTGTGTGTGTGTGTGTGTGTATGTATATATATATCGTGAGAGACAGAGAGAGAGAGAGAGAGAGAGAGAGGGAGAGAGAGAGAGAGAGAGAGAGATTTTTAAAAAGAAGTCAACTTGTGTGATTTTGGAGGCTGACAAGTCCCAAGACCGGCAGTTGGCCGGCGGGAGACCCAGGAGAGCTGATGGTATAGCTCCAGTCTGAAGGCAGGCAGGCTCAAGATTCAGGAAGAGGTGATATTTCAGTTTGAGTCCACTGAAAGGGGAACACCCCTGACTCAGCTTGAAGGCAGTCAGGCAGGAGGAATCCTCTCCTATTAGAAGGGTCAATCCTCTTGTTCTATTCAGGTCTTCAACTGATTGGATGAAGCCCACCTACATTATGGAGGTTAATCTGCTTTACTCAATCTACTGGTTCAAATGCTAATCTCATTCAGAAAAAAACTCAAATACACAGCCAGAATGTTTGACACTTATCTGGGCATCCAGTGGCCCAGTCAAGTTGACAGAACCACTGCAGTGATGCTGCCTTGAATTGTTGTGTATCTTTTTTGTGGGGGGAAGTATAGTTGTTTTACAATGTTGTGTTAGTTTCTACTGTACAGCGAAGTGGAGTTCCCTGTGCTATACAGCAAGTTCTCATCAGTTATCTATTTTATACATATTAGCGTGTATATGTTAATCCCAATCTCCCAGTTCATCCCACCTCCCCTTTCCCCACTTGGTGTTCATACGTTTGTTCTCTACATGTGTGTCTCTATTTCTGCCTTGCAAACTCGTTCATCTGTACCATTTTTCTAGATTTCACAAATATGTGTTAATATACGATATTTGTTTTTCTCTTTCTGACTTCACTCTGTATGACAGTCTCTAGGTCCATCCATGTCTCTACAAATGACGCAATTTTGTTCCTTTTTA
This sequence comes from Leucopleurus acutus, assembly GCF_964270905.1. Lineage (NCBI taxonomy): Eukaryota > Metazoa > Chordata > Mammalia > Artiodactyla > Delphinidae > Leucopleurus > Leucopleurus acutus. The sequence continues at coordinate 35,440,950 of NC_139156.1, forward strand.
TGGCTGAGTAATATTCCATTGCATATATGTACCACATCTTCTTCATTCATCAATGGACATTTAGGTTGCTTCCATGACCTGGCTATTGTAAATAGTGCTGCAATGAACATTGGGGTGCATGTGTCTTTTTGAGTTATGGTTTTCTCTGGGTATATGCCCCGTAGTGGGAAATTGTTGTGTATTAAGTGAAGAAAAAAACTGCTCAGGCAACTAAAACTTTGTTTTTTTTTTCCTGAAGACTAGTTTGCAAAGAATATTTATAGAAGGCAAAAGAAAGAACAGGTCCTAAACAGAAACTAGCATTTGCAAACTCTATTCTCAGTATGTTGGAAATATAGTTTAGAACTTGCAGGGTAAATTGCATGAAAAAACTAGGTTATTTCTGGCATTTTCTATTACAGTTGATAAGTAAGTAGATATATAAAAGTTGTGTTGAGAATTTTGATATGACTAAATATCTTTTGGAAATGGTGCTCAAACAAGGCACATCATTAGGAAGTGGCTTATTTTTGTGTATGGAGAAAAATTTTGAGCGTTTTAAAGTAGACGTGTTAGAATTGGTAACCATGACTACAGATGGGATTCCTGCAGCGGTCAGTGTTAACATCAGACTCGTGAAACATAAGCACAATGTGACATTTTGTCAAGACACAGAATTTTAGCCAATTTATTATACTATAGGCCAGAACCACTTTGAGCTTTAAAACTTAAAATCTATACAAATGATAGCCATCATACTTGACCATGACCCACAGTCTGTGCTCAAAATAGCTGTAGTGCATATAGTGGATGCTGAGAAAATTTTGAACTGCTGAAAGAAATTTACTTATTGATGCTATCAAGGAAAAAAATATCCACCTTGGCTCACCAGTGGAGGCTGGACCAGATTTGCTTCTTTTGTCGATGCTATAACCCCTTTAAATACTCTCTCTTCCCACCTTTTGAAAAAGCATATAAACTGATTTGTTCATATATAGCAAAATTGTGTCTTTGGCAAAATGATCTGGCTAGGAATAATCTAGCTCATTTTTGGCATAGAAACTGGTTTCTAGATGTGAAAATTATGGTCTAACCTCATAGTGCAGCACCAATGTGGAGTTGAAGACTGTGATCCAAAAAAGATACTAAGATTTAAACCTTGAAACTTTATGGCAATCTGCTTAATTTGCCCTTCTCAATTAATATCACTAATGTGATTAAAAATTACAAAAGGAAGTTTTTCTATTTAAGCACCTACATAATAGCCTCAATTTTGCATCTTGGCCCACAAAACCTAAAATATCTACTATCCGTTGTAAACTACAGAAAACGTTGACTGAACCCTTCGTTATTTTTTTAAGTATTTTATTCAAGGATAGTTGATTTACAGCTGTAAAATTACAGCTGTGTTAATTTCTGCTGTACAGCAAAGTGATTCAGTTATACATATATATATACATATATATGTATATATATATATATATATATACATTCTTTTTCATATTCTTTTCCATTATGGTTTATCACAGGATATTGAATGTAGTTCCCTGTGCTGTACAGTAGGACCTTGTTTTTAGCTGCTCAACCCTTTTTAAATCAGAGGTCCACAACAGTGTTCAGACCCTGTATTCTACCTCTCAGCTAACCCTAGGGGGGCACTTGAAAATTTGTGTGGGTATGTTTTTTTCTTTTTTTTGCTTGTCATAGTAATTTGTTGTTTAAATCTTATCATTGTCACTATAATTGAGAAGTGAGGTGGTTGACACTAGCTTTTAGTGGGAAGAGGCCAGAAGTGTTAACTATGCTGCAGTGAATGAGAAAGTCTCATACAATGAACACTTGTCCCTCACCTTGTATGACTTTTGAATATCAAGCCAGGCATTCACATGGGGTAGAGCTTGCTTATCACTACCTGAGCCTAGAACCTAAATAGGTTTTACATATAAAAGCACGGCAATTTTTTCACAATTTTTATAGGCACAGAACTTTCTAGGAGTATAACTATTGAGTAAATAGAGGGAAGATTGTACTTTTCTTTGCTTGGAACTATGAGAGTTGGTTGGAACTACATATATAAGAGAACTATAAGAGTTGTTCCCAATTTCAAAAAATTATGTCATTGCAGCAACACTACTTTTGTTATTCGAGTTGACAATGCAGCACACCTGTATCACTATGCATTTACAGCAGTCACATTCATGGTGATTCATATATGTACATATTACCAGACATACCCACACATACATACATACATCATCTTATATGCTATCTGATATATGTTAAATAAGTAAATATATATATGTATTTAGCCCTTACTTCAAAATATTATGCATAAGTTAGAACTATTGACAATATTCAGTTAGTTATCTTGTCTATATTTAAACATTTAAAATATATAAACATATTTGTTATAAGTAGATACAGGAATCTGCTATATTTTTGATACAGTGGTGCCCAAGCATTCATATACTTAAATACATATTTACTTATTCTCTCCTCTATCACTACAAAATAGTTTATTTAAAAAGCAGGTGCTATGGACTGAATGTTTGTGTACCCCCAAATTCATCTGCTGAAATTCTAACCCCAAATGTAATGGTACTTAGAGATGGGGCCTTTGAGAGATAGTTAGGTCATGAGGGTGGAACTCTCATGATGGGATTAGTGCCCTTATAAGAAGAGACATGAGAAAGCTTGCTTCTTCTCTCTTTGATCTCTGCCATATGAGCACATAGCAAGAAGATGACCACCTGCAAACTGGGAAGAGGGTCCTCACCAGAACCTGACTTCCCAGCTCCAGAACTGTGAGAAATAAATTTCTGTTGTTTAAGACACCCAGTCTTTGGTAATGTGCCATAGCAGTCTGAACGGACTAAAACAGGGGGTTCTGAATCTCATAAGTTGAGAATTTGCCTCAAATATAAAATCCATTGTGCAAAGAATTTATCTGTGTTCAGAAGTATTTTTATTTCTGCACAATAGTCTTTGGTTATAAAAATGAATAAAACTAAATATTGCTTCCAGTTGGAGGGATCAAGGTTGGATTCTGTACTGTAGACAACGATGCAAAATAATAATAATAACTGAAACTAACTCTGTACTTTATTTTGGTTCCGGAAAAAAATTCATCAAGTTTCCAGTCTAAATCAAAGGAATAGGGACTTCCCTGGTGGCATAGTGGTTAAGAATCCACCTGCCAATGCAGGGGACACAGGTTCAATCCCTGGTCCAGGAAGATCCCACATGTCGTGGAGCAACTAAGCCCTTGTGCCACAACTACTGAGCCTGCGCTCTAGAGCCCACAAGCCACAACTGCTGAGCCCATGCACCACTACTACTGAAGCCCGCGCACCTAGAGCCTGTGTGCTCCGCAGCAGGAGAGGCCACCATGATAAGAAGCCCGAGCACCGCAACGAAAAGTGGCCCCCGCTCGCCACAACTAGAGAAAGACTGTGCACAGCAATGAAGACCCAACGCAGCCAAAAATAAATACATAAATAAAAACTTTTTTTTAAATTTATAAATCAAAGGAATACTGATTTTTTAAAAAATCAATTAAATATTTTTATTTCTCAAGTTGTGCATTTTCAATTTAAAATGTACTCAATAACATAGTTTCCCAACCTTAGCACTGTTGCCATTTTGGGCCAGATAACCCTTTGTTGTGGGAGGTTGTCCTGTGCCTCTAACTACTGATGCCAGTAGCATCCGCCTGGTTTAATAACAGTAGATGTCTCCACACATTGCCAAATGTATCCCGAAGGGCAAAATCCCAGGCCAGTAATATTTAAGTGTTCATGCCAGGTAATTGTAGGGTCAGTGTCTGATTTTTGGGGAGGGTGGTTTTAGAAAGTGAAAGGAATACATTTCCTGACTATAGGGAAGATGTGGTTTGCTTTTCCTCACGTAGTAGGGACCCTCAAGGAAGCGGGCAGACCTATTGTGGGACGGGTGCTCCGTTCACCGAGGGCCATGGACCCTTAGACTCTGGGTGTACAGCCTCCGTCAAGGTTCCCATGCTCCTGAAGGACACAGGAGCAGCAGTACTGCTTCGTGGGATTACGTGGGCTTAGACAACAGGGAGAAACAGAGCAGCCTTGTGGAATGGTCTGCTTTGGGTACAAGACTCCAGGTCCATCAGTGGAACCTCAGGGTAGGGCAGGGGAAGAGGGAGCCACAATAATGACGAGTTGAATTGCCCATCAGATAAATAGGGTGGGGGCTCAGAATCATATTTAATTTTAGAAAAATATGACACTTCTTACAGAGTAAAGTTCGTATGTACCTTGCATGGCACACGCGATTCTTTATGATTGGCCCCCAAGAAGTCTACCCTCGCCGTTTCCAATGCATTTTATATGATGCAGTTATGGCAAGTGTTCCACATGTTAACGGACCCCTGTTGGCACTGCACTCCCCTTTGCTCCAGTCTGCCGATGAAACTTCTGCCTGAGGGGAAGTGTTAGCTCTGTGAATTCTTTGGTCTCCCCAGGAAGAGCCAATGCTTCTTTCCTCTGGACTCCCACATATTTGTTTCATACTTATGAGGCTTTTCATATTGCACTGTATCTAGTCTGTCTCTTTCACCAGGTAATGAACACCTGCAGAGTGGAGAATTTTGCCTTATTTGTTCATCCCTAGCACTTAGCACAGTGCCTATTAATATATAGCTGGTATATGTTTATTGAATGACTGGATCAGGGATAGGTTTGCCTGGAAATGGGGACATGAACATAATGGCAATTTTCATATCACATTATTTTGAAGACTGTAGAAGGATTCCTAAAATTCTACAGGGTATTAGAAAATGTAGTATAAGATGCAGCCTATCAATTCTTCAATGAAAGACTTTCTTACTTCTTTCTATTCTACTTATCTTTAAATACCACACGTCCCTCTATCTTCTGCCCAATTCTCTGCTACTCTTTTGAATAAAACTACTCCAAAAGTTGTATGCCCTCCCAGTTGCTATTTTCTCTCTCCTCATGAGCTCTTGAACCCATTCTAGTCTACTTTTATTCCTGCCACTTCACTGGAATAGTTCTTTCCTTACTTGGCATTTGGCCGAGTTCATCAATTTCTTCTCCTTGAAACATCTTCCTCCCTTCCCTTTGAGGATCCAATCTCCCTTGGTTTTCCTCCTAACTCAATAGTCTCTCCTCAGTCTTTGTTGGTCTCTCTTCCTCTCCCCAACCTCAGGATGTTGGAGCATCCTAGGGTTAATTCCTCAGGCTTCTTCTCTATCTGCTTTTCTTCTTGAGAGATCTTCTCCTGAACTTGTATCTGACTATATGACATCTCCACTTGGATGTCCAATAGGGTCTCCAACTTAACGTGTCCTTTTTAAAAAGAACTCCTAAAACAATACCTGGCATTTATTAGATGCTCAATAAATATTGACTCAATCGAGTGAATGCTCATATTATCTGTTTTTCTTTAAGGTGAAGGACTTAATTTTTCTTTCAATTAGTCCTTCAGATTTGGACCATGGAAGCTGACATTGTCCAATTTGTTCCCTGAAAAGAGCTTTCCATGGACGTTCTCTCTGTGTGGAATTTGTATGAGGAATAGATTCACCACTAGAGGGTGAGCATGTACCACTTATATTTCAAGAAGGTCACGGTAAGAAAAAATGGAGTAATTAGAAAAATAAGTTAAGTGTTCTTGGATCTATCCATTCTCTGATTTTCTGTTCATATTTTCTTGCTGTTGAGGAAAAATTTTAAAGGATACATTTACTTTGTAAAGAGAATGAACATTTTCTAAATGGAACCAAAGGGAAAAAAATACATTTTTCTAGTTAGCATTAAGGGAAAATGCAAGTGAAAGTATCACAATTAAAGGACACATATATCTGAATCAAAACAAAACTCACCATTCACTTTTAAGATGAGGAATTATTTTAAATCATGAACGACTCTTGGTTATAGGCATTTTTCTACATTTTGACAAACATTTATTGAGCACCTAATATGTAGCGGGAATAAGAAAATATCCTTGCCTTTGGGGAGTTCACAGTCTTCTGGAAAAGACAGTCATGTAAACATAAAGCGTAATGCACCAGTAAGTGCTATAATAAAGATGTGTAGAAAGTGTTTTAAGAGCCTTCAGAGCCTTGAAAGGATGAGACTAGCCATGGTGAGGGGGATTTCACAGAGATGGGGACATTCTTATGTCCCAGACTACCATTTATCCCAACTGGGCCTCCCCATATCTCTGTTGACAGTTGCTAGGATGGGTGTTCTGGCTCTGTGCTACTGCTCTACAACCCAACTGGTACACAGTGTAGGATTTCGATATTTATATATACTCATCTTAGCACTATACCTATCTAAGCACTGTTTTCCTAGTCTTTTCTCATCCAATTCTGGGGTCAACACCCAGACAATTAGCTTAGTTGAGTGAACCAATAGGGTGTACAAGTAAGTAGCTGAAAAACTTTGGAGAAGTGCAAGAGTAGTCCTGTAGAAAGTCAGCCTCATTGGGCATTGGAAATTACTAGCCCCAGTCAGCATGACGTTAGTATGCTTAACTGACCAGTGTGTTGCCAATGAATCCTATGGCATAGAAAGCTTTATTTTCCTTGTGTTTCTTAAATTAAATCTAGACTGTCAGAGTATGCTGGTTTATGGGAAAATAAACTCTCCTAAGCTTATGTCCTTCGGCTGGGTATGTGTGGGCCTGCAGAGATATGATTCAGCACATACCTTTAGATGAGCCAGAGGTGTACCTACAGGAAGAAGAGCTTATAAAACGACAATAATTCTTTTTTTTCTTTTCTTTTTTTTTTTTTCTTTTGCGGTACGCGGGCCTCACACTGTTGTGGCCTCTCCCGTTGTGGAACACAGGCTCAGCGGCCATGGATCACGGGCCCAGCCGCTCCGCGGCATGTGGGATCTTCCCGGACCGGGGCACAAACTCGTGTCCCCTGCATCGGCAGGCGGACTCTCAACCACTGCGCCACCAGGGAAGCCCAAGACGATAATTCTTATTGTAGGATGCGGTTACTCTTCTGTACTCCCCCAGAACAGTTTTGAGTGCAGGAGATTGCCAGTTGGAAACCTCAGAAAGCTGTCGTTTCAGGTGCCCTCATTGACAATTTTAGGAAAATGCTATTATAGGAAATGAGAGTCTACACAAGGTTTGGTACTTTTTAAAGTAGCAGAGTTATTTTTTCAATGAAAGAAATCAAAGGGATTAAAAACTAAAGATGTGATTTGATTTAGATGCCAACCCCTCTCTTATTATCTCCAATATAAGAGCCAGAGTAGGGTGGCAGGGGGAGGGGAAAGGCAGCAACACCTTGATACGGATTTTAAAACCCCAGGAAACCAAGGGCAAAACAACACATTTAGGTGAATGTTTAGTATTTTTATGAATATTTTGTGAAGCTGTATCTTTAGCTTTTTTGTGTGAGAAAATTGTGGAAAAGGATAAATGAGATTTTAATATTTTTATTAAGATATGATTGTTATTCAATGTTAGAGGGAAACAGAAAGAATTCCAAATTGTTCTGTCTGGATTTTGGAATGATACAATGATAGATGAAATTTAAACTCAACATAGCAAGGTAATGCTGCAGAAGCTGAGATTTTCAATAACTGTGTTTATGCACTGTGATAGCTTATAAATTAAAAACCTAGCAACTCTTAGGAAATACACTCAGCCATCACCAGGGATAATATAAGTGACTTCTGTATAAAAAGGGGAGTTTGGACCTGATGCTATATTGCAAATGGAAGAGGAAGTAAATTTGAAAGTAGTATTTTACTGATTATTTGGTGCATTTATATGTCTACAATGAAAAAACAAAAGCAAAAAACATCAGAAGCAGCTATGAAACATAAGTGGGCTGGGTAAGGGCTGACCAGAGTGTAGGTGGCAAATTATATTGACTTTAAACTCAAATAAAAAATATTGCTTTTCAAATTCTTTGTATAATTAATTAATGTGGAATATTACTGAAAAGAGCCAAGACATAAAGTAAGCTGACCCTGATTAGAGTACTCAAGGGGGATAAAAAAATGAGAAAAGTCAAAATGAGTTAAAATAAGTTAAAAAGTTAAAATGAGAAAAGTCCCAAGTAGCTTGTGAAATTTGCCACCTTAAGGAATTTTTAAGAGGCCTCGAGACAATTCTAAACCTCAAAAACCAAAAACCTGAGACGTTTCAATGCAGTCATGAGTGATTTTGGACAAGTCATTAAACTTGTCCCAGCCTCTATTTCCCTCTCTGTATTGCAGGGTGAACAAATGGTTTCTCAGATGCCTTCCAGCTACAAACTAGTTTTCTTTTGTCTGAAATTATGTTTAATACTAACTTAAGTAAGGTTGAAGAAATTTCCTCACCCATCCTCTTAACCATGAAATAGTATTTTTTTGTGGTCTACATGTTACGCTGCACTCTTCCTCTGAATGTGTTGATCCGCTTACCCCAGACAGAGGAGAGCCGCTGACATGTTCACAGTAGTGAAAGAGCTGTCAGCACTGGCCCATGATTTAGGGATTTATTTTTTCTACTTAAAAAAAATTTTTTTTGGAATGTGTAGAGGGAAGAATATGAACATAGTAATCAGATAAACCTGGGTTTGAAACCTCTTACTTACCAGCTGATTGCAATAGCAACTGTGTTTCCTTATCTGGAAAAACAGGGCTAACACCCACCCTGAAGAATGAAGAGTGTTACCCAGCACTCACGTCAATACGTTTTGAGGTTTCTGTTCCTTTTCTTATTTATGATCCGCTAGGGTCTAACTAGAAAAGAAAACAGATTTGATTATTCTTAGTCTTTAGACTAAAGAAATCACTGCTGGCTTCCGATAAAATCTTTAAACAAAATGGAGTGAAATAAGTCTCACACATAATAAAAATCAGCCACTCTGACAGGGTTTCAATACCAAGGGGATTTTAGGCAATAGGCATTAATTAAATCAACATACACACCCAGGATTCGGCAAAACATTTATAACCGGTCATTTCTTCTCTTACGTGCAAGATTTCCAGAATGCCATGGGAGAATTAACCCTCATTTTAATATATTAGGCACTGAAGTCTGAATGTAAAAGCAGCCAAGGTCTATTTTCAGAGCTGAGAGGCCTGTTTCTAGACGCCTGGAGTGTTGGTCACAATGGGTTTAAGCCCTCTGGAGGTCCCTTCCCCAGAGCCCGCATCTCATCCTAGGTGTCAGGACCCGGGCGTCCCTCCCTCTCCCTTTTCTCCTTCTGAGCTCCCACCCCCACCCCCATTCAGCCGCTTCTCTTTTTTCCATCTTCGCTTACTCCCATCAGTGGTCAAAATAGGAAACGGAAGTATCTGTTTGTTGCTTGGTGGAGTGCTAAGAAAGGTTTATTTTAAATCAAGATTAAAGAAAAAAAAATCCCTCCCCGGGTTCTTCATTTTGCAATGAGTCCGAGCGTCCACGGGCTCCCTAGTCCTCCCCCACCAAACTGTCGTTCACTAGTGAGGAGGTTCGGGTCTGTCGGAGGGAGTGTGAGCCTCCTGTGGAAGATCCCCGGGCAAAGCGGCTCGGGATTCCGGGAGGCACGTGGAGCACCGCCCCCCGCCCAGTGCCGGGGGGCGCGGGAGAGACGGCGGCCCCTACCCAGCCGGGGAAACGGGGCGGGCGGGCAGCGGCCGGCGGCGGCGGCGGCGGCGGCGGCGGCGGCGACGGGGACGCGGCGCGGTTGCCGCAGGGGAGCGGCGGCGGCGGCGGCGGCGGCGGGCGCGAGGGGCGGGGCGCTCTCCGCAACTTCTGCCGCTGCCTCTCGGGCGCTCTCGGCCGAGCCACTCGGCGGCTGAAGTCTGCGAGCGGTACGAGCGGTGCGGTGCGGCCAGCCGAGCCCGGCCCGCCGGCCCCCGATCCCGCGCGTCCCGGGGGTCCGTCGGGTGCTGGAGGCGCCTCCCGCAGGGAGTCCCCGGGTGGCCGCGCTCCCGCGTCGTCCGCTGCTGTTGGGGGACCGGGACGTGCGGGGCCGCAAGGCCGAGCCGGGGCGCCCTCCAGCGGACTGCGCGGGCCCCATGGCTGGGCCGAGCGGAGCGGAACCGACGAGGTGAAGCCCCCGGGCCGGCAGCCGGAGCGCGTGGCGGGGGCGCCGGCTCCATGGGCAGCGACGCACAGCGGCACGATGATGGACGTTAACAGCAGCGGCCGCCCGGACCTCTACGGGCACCTCCGCTCTTTTCTCCTGCCAGAGGTGGGACGCGGGCTGCCCGACCTGAGCCCCGACGGCGCCGGCCCGGTCGCGGGCTCCTGGGCGCCGCACCTGCTGCACGGGGTCCCTGAGGTGACGGCCAGCCCCGTGCCCACCTGGGACGCACTCCCGGACAATGCCTCCGGCTGCGGGGAGCAGATCAACTACGGCAAAGCCGAGAAAGTTGTGATCGGCTCCATCCTGACGCTCATCACGCTGCTGACGATCGCCGGCAACTGCCTGGTGGTGATCTCTGTGTGCTTCGTCAAGAAGCTCCGCCAGCCCTCCAACTACCTGATCGTGTCCCTGGCGCTGGCCGACCTCTCGGTGGCCGTGGCGGTCATGCCCTTCGTCAGCGTCACCGACCTTATCGGGGGCAAGTGGATCTTTGGCCACTTCTTCTGCAACGTCTTTATCGCCATGGACGTCATGTGCTGCACGGCCTCGATCATGACCCTGTGCGTGATCAGCATCGACAGGTAAGGGCCGGGCTGCCCCGTCCCGGGGTCCGCCTGGGGATGTGCTGGCAGCTCAGCCCCACACACGTGCCTTTCTTGGTCGGATAAACCAGACTCCCCTGCGGGAGGAAGGGCTGCGCTTAACCCCCCCCCCCACACACACACATCAACCCGACACCAACCAAACAACTTCAGTTACAGCGTAGCCTATATACACCTTTAAAAGAAGAGCTCGAAATGTTCTGGTTTACGGTAGTGAGAATTTTAAGACCAAAGTTAAGAGTATTTTAAGCGTTAGAAGTTCCACCAGGGGGTCCCTTGTCTTGGTTTTCAGAAGGAAGGGATTTGATCCTCTCTGAGCCTGACAAACCCTTGCTGTGAGCCTGAAAGAATCAGTTCTTACTTTAAGAAATCAGCGGGAGAAAAGCCACCTTGCTTTCCTGATTGCACAAGCTACTTCTCAGGCCAATAAAAAGACCTAGAATGGCCCCAAAATTGGGGGGTCTACATGTTTTAACGTTGCACCTCTATGATTGCTGATTCTGAGTCACATTCTTTTGGAAGTCTGGTTTTACTGTCTGGCAAGTCTGTCTGTATCCTCCAGGCTTACTGGAGCCTTATTCCCTGTCTGAATGGTTGGTTCTAGCATTTCATCATATCCCTTGGGAATCTTCTCTTGAGAACTCCCCCACTGGAGTAATTGAAACAGAGGCTGACTGTCTGTCAGGGATGCTGGGGGAAAAAATTCCTGTGTTGGATGTCAGATTGGAATAGGAGACCTGCAAGGTTTCTTCAGACTCTAGGATTACAAGATTCTGCAGTGGAGCTAGTCGTTGGTCCTAGAAATATTGTGCAGTTGACAACTTGAAGTACGGTCCTAATGCTCTGGCAACAAAACAACTCTCTGCTTCTCTGGAGACTGAAATAGTAAAACCTTAATATTCACAGTTGGAGTTTTGCTAGTGTTTTAAAACCAGCACAGGCTGGTATCCTGTTGTGTTTAATGATACAGAGAAACAGTTGCTTATTTTCTTAGTGGACCTACAGAACCTTTAAACGTGTAGACCTTACAGCAAAGGAGAAGTAATTGATGCCTCCACATTTAAAATGAGAGTGTCTCAAAGGATGGTGTAGCACAAAACTGAGGTTTTCCTCCTTTTCCTCCCTGTAAACACTGCTATATTGTGTGTGTGGGTTTTTTTTGTTTGTTTGTTTTGTTTTTTAATATTTAACATGTTGTGCTATTTTACTGCTTGGCCAGGGTTTATAGTTACTGAAGGAAGGGGATATTTTCAGGGAAGAAAAATACATTGTATTTGCATTTAGTTAAAGATCTAGATTATTTTAAAAAATTGATCCTGCCATTTTGTATGTTATGTTAGGAGCTTCTAATAGCAAGCAAGGAATTATTTTTAAGAGTAGAGCATGAACTGCATATGTGAGAATATTAGCTCCAAACTTGACAGCTGAAGTTCTGAATGACTGTAGTTAAGCATGACCACAGATATGCATTTACAGTCTGACTGCAGTCTGGCTGTGGCAACAGGAACTGGGAGAGTGCACTCAATATACACAGTAAGTATATGCTTGAATTATAAGCGTAAAAATCCGACTGTTCATCCAACGAAAACGGTGCTTCTTGCATGAATGGAGTCCTTTTAAATGGAGCTTAGTGTAATAAAGCGAATAACAATTTCTGCTGCAAGTAATGCATTTATAAGCTTTTTTCATTTCGTAATTGATAAATGATAAACAAACAGCACAGTGTGCTAATTTGTCTCCTAGGATGACCAGGTTTGGGTGGGACCACGCTGAGATTCCTGTACATGAGCTAAAGGTTTTCTTTACTCATGATGCACATGTGACTTAGCAGCAGCAGGAACATCTCCAATACAGAGATGAGGTTAATCCTTTCTTTTTTTTAACATCTTTATTGGAGTATACTTGCTTTACAATGGTGTGTTAGTTTCTGCTGTATCACAAAGTGAATCAGTTATACATATGCATATATCCCCATATCCCCTCCCTCTTGCATCTCCCTCCCACCCTCCCTATCCCACCCCTCTAGGTGGTCATAAAGCACCAAGCTGATCTCCCTGTGCTATGCAGCTGCTTCCCACTTGCTATCTGTTTTACATTTGGTAGTGTATATATGTCAATGCCACTCTCTCACTTCATTCCAGTCCCAGCTTACCCTTCCACCCCTTGAGAATGTCCTCGAGTCCATTCTCTACGTCTGCGTCTTTATTCCTGCCCTGCCTCTAGGTTCTTCAGAACCATTTTTTTTTCTTTTTTTAGATTCCATATATATGTGTTAGCATATGGTATTTGTTTTTCTCTTTCTGACTTACTTCACTCTGTCTGACAGACTCTAGGTCCATCCACCTTGGCCAGAGCTTCTAATTTCTTTGTCAACTCTATCCTTACGATTGTCACAAATTGTGTTAACATAGGGATGAAGATTCTGTCTCTTAGTTTTTTTATGAGAATTGCCCCATTGGTGAATTCTGCTTAACAGTTATCTTAGAAGATGAATATGTCATTTATTTAGATAAAATGAAGAATTTATAGCATCGGAAGACACAGATTGCCTTTCTTCCAAGAACACACAGAACTAAAAATGAGAAAAAGGAAAATGCATTTGTTATCGGTTGACTGATAAGGTGCATTATTTCTATTTTTTCTTCAGTTCCATTGTGGAATATGGCCAATGATATAAAAATGTGCTAAGAAAATATGAAAAAAATTTAATCTTCCTTCATTCATTTATCCATTCTCTCTCGGGTACCTAATATGTGTTACGCTGTGCTTCGCGCAGCATAAGCAAAGATGAATAATAATATTCTGAGCCCATGCTATGTTACAAGAATTTGGTTACCTGTTGGGCATTTAACCTGTCTAAAATGGAACATTTGATTTTTCTTAACCCCTCCCCACCATGCTGGGTTGCTTTTCCAGCGTTTTCCAATGGAATTTCATGCCCTTCTTCTTCACAGGCTTCAACACTCTGATCCCCACTGTTTATAGATAGTGACCCCTGATCATTGAAAAAGTAGCAGCCATTGGATGGAAACTACTTTGTCTTTCCACCACCAAAAGATTTTTCCTGCATCTCTACCCTTTTTATTTCCTTCCAGTTAAAAAACAAGAAGACACTGTATCCCGGCAAAGACCAAACCACCTGCACTTCACATCCTATTCCCTCTCACATTCTGGAGGACTTGTTTTTTCCCTTGAGTCCTCATCTCTTCTTTGCCTTCAGTGTTGCCTCTCAACAGGGTCAAGCTTGATATTCCATTTTTAAGAACTCCTTCTTTGGCTTCACTCCTCCCTCCAGTTACTGCTCCACCTCACAGTTAAGCTGCTCAAAGAACTGTGACCACAACCTGACTTTATTTCCTTACTCCTCAGATAGGTGCGTTTGACCCTCACTAGGCCTGCTGTAATACTTTAACTGGCCTTCCTGATTCCACTTCTGTCCAGTCTTCATCCATTGCCTATGAAGAAGCTAGAATGATCTATTTTTTTAAAAATGGTTTTAAGTGAGATAACATTTCCCTGTAGTGAAATGCACAGATATTAAATGTACATTTTGATGAGTTTTGACAAATGTATGTACCCATGTAACCAACACTCCAAATAAGATATAGAATATTTTGTCATCCCGGAAAGTTTCCTTGTGCCCTTTTTAGAATAATCTTTAAACAATAGAAGTCAAATTATCTTTTATATACAGTTTAAAAACATGCAAAACAGTTCTATATATTGTTTAGGTGAACTGACATAAGGAGTCAAAGTATAAAATAGTTCAGAGGAATGGTGAGCACCAAATTCATGAGAGTAGTTATCTCTGGTGGGGTGGGTGGAGGTGTAACCAGGGAGTAACATACATATCAATGATATCGGTCATACTTTGTTTCTTAACCTTGATGCTTGATACAGTCTTGTTATCCTGCATATAACTTTCTGTACTTACGAAATACATTTTCAAACAATTTTTTGAAATACATACAGAAAAGTGAGCAATCCTAAATGTAGAGCTTGATGCATTTCCACTAAGTGAACCCATGGAGGTATTCTGCAGCTAGATCAAGAAATTGAACATCACCAACCTCCTAGAGGTCCCCTCTTGCTCTTCTCCAGTTTCTAATACTCCCAAAGATAACCATTGTCCTGACTGTTAGCATCATAGATTAGTTTTTCTTGGACAAAACCTCATAAAATGGTATCATATAGTGTGTACTCTTAAATCTGGCATCTTTTGCTCAATAATAATGTCTGCTGTGCGATTCATCCATAGTTTTTAGCCTGTCAATGTTTTATTCATTTATTTTTGCTGAGTAGTATTCCATTTAATTTGCTTATCAGTTCACTTGTAGATGGACATTTGCATTGTTTCCATTTTCTATATATCACTAACAGTGCTTCTATAAATATTTATTTATGTCATCCTGTGTACATATTGTCATTCCTTTTGGGTAAATATAACACTGGATTATAAGGTACCTTATTGAATTTTAATTCTATATACCCCCCTGACATCTTTTGTGTTATTGTCATGCATTTTAATCTACATATTTTAAAAACCTATTAGATATTATCTTTATTGTTATTTTAAGCAGTCAGTATTCATTCTTATTTACCCACATGGTTACCTTTCCCACTGCTCTTTATTTTTTCCTATATTATCATGCCTTCGTCTGGGATCATTTTCTTATGCCTGTTAGACTTTCATTAGCATTTTTTAAAGTGAGGGTTTGCTGGTGACAGATCCTCTCAGTTTTTACTTATCTAAAAATGTCTTAATTTTACTATCATTTTGAATGAAATTTTCTCTAAGTATGGAATTCTGTGTTTGAGTTTTTGTTCAGCACTTTAAAACATTATTCCATTATCTTCAGGCTTCCATCATTTCTGTTGAAAAATTAGTCATTTACCAACATTGTTATTACTTCTTTGAAGATAATGTGTCTTTTTTCCTCTGGCTGCTTTCAGGATTTTCTTTTTGTCTTTAGTTTTTATACATTTTTCTGTGATGTCCCAAGGTTTGGCATTATTGATTATTTTCTGTTGTTTATTTGCTGTCAACCCTGCTGAGGTTCTTAGTAACTTTTGTATTTGTGTATTGATATCTCTAATCAGTTTGCTAGTATCTCTTTAAATACTTTTACTATCCTCTTCTTTCTTCTTCTACGTCTTCAAAGTTACATAATTTAGATTGTTTTACTTTATCACACATGTATCTTACACTCTCTTCTTTTCTTTTCCATTTTATATTTTTCTCTGTTCTTCAGCTTTGAAAAATTTTGACCTACCTTCCAATTTATTAATCATCTCTTCTGCTCTGTTTAATAGGTTGTTTGCTCTTATCTATTGAGTTCTTAATTTTAGAGTACTAGAAATTATATTTGATCTTTATTTTTTATTTTTTGCATTTGATCCTTTTTATTGATTCTAACTCTCTGGTGAAATTCTTTGCCTTTTCACTGAATTTCTCCAACTTGCTATTTTACTTCTGAGCATATTAATCATAGTTAGACTCTTTTTCTACCAACTCTAATATCTGAATCACTTCTGGTTTCTTTGTGTGTGATCTCTCCCCCCCCCCAACCCCGCCCTCAGCTCTGGGTTTTGGCTTTGTGTCTTGGCATGCTTAATAAACTTTAATTGTATACTCAACATTTTGTATGAAAAACTGTGGATGTTGTATATGATGTTATTCTACTCCAGAGAAAATAGCTTCTAGGCAGGTATATTGGGGGACTGATTATTGTAATCCAGTTAGGGACTTAGCTGACTGTAGGCTTTGTTTTAGTTTTGATAAAGCTGTGTCTGCCACTGGCCAATGCCTCTTTCTAGGGAAATTCAGCTAAGAGCATAGGGAGTTCTCAATGACTTCTCCCCTTGGCTAGTTCAGAACTCTGTTTCTTTCTCTCCTTAGCAGTGTGAGACTATCAAAACTCTCACTGAAAGTTTTTTTGGGAGATTTCTCCTTGGCTTCTTAGCCTCCTGCCCTGCACAGCTTCAGAATTCAGCAAATGTCTTGAGAGGAATACCAGCCAAGTGTTGGGCATAGTTTTCTGTTCCTTCCTTCTTATTTGGATCTTGGCATCTCAGGTCTCTAATTTTTGTTTTTCTTTCCTCAAGAGACTACCAAAATTTCTTCTGGTATTTTTGCCTCTTAATAGCATTTCTGTTGAGGCTTTTTGCCTAGATCCTCAGCTCCTTACCCCTCACCTAGTTTAGGCAAATGTCCCAAGGGAAAGAGTGGCTGCAGAATTTTGGCTCATCTCTTTGTGGTTCTCTCATTTCTAGGATTTTGTCCCCTCCACTCCTGGTTTTCTCAAAAACTCCATTATGCCTTTAGGCAGGTGTGTGTGTGTGTGTGTGTGTGTGTGTGTGTGTGTGTGTGTGTGTGTGTGTGTGTGTGTGTATTTGTGCTTTATCCAGCTTTTCTAGTTGTTTTCAGCAGAAGCATTGGTCTGAAGCATTAAGCAACCCCATCATAGGTAGAAGTGGATGTGTGCCTGAAAGATTTTAAATGTATGCAGATATAGAAATATAATGATGTAAATTTTGTGCTTAAAACCCTTCATTGGCTTTTCATTTCACTAGGAATACAATTCAAAGTCTTTAGCACACCTACAAGGTCCCTGATTTATTCCTCCCTTACTTCCCAACAACATTTTGTACTGTATTTCACCTTGCTTTCCATAGTATAGTCATATCGACCTTTTTCAGTTTCTCCATCATGCCAAATTCTTCCTACATCAGGCCTATTCCATGTAAGCCCACCAACTAATATATTTGCAATACTATGATTTCATGTCTGGAGTTCTGTTCCCTAATACATGTTTTTTGATCCCAACTTGGATAGCTTAAAAGTGTTAAACCCTCTAAGATGGCAACAATTAAAATGTCTGAAAAATACCAAATATTGGCAAGGATGTAGAGCAGCGGGAACTTTTGTACGTTACTAGTGGGACTGTGAATTGGTGAACAACTTTGAAAATAGTTTGCCATTATCATGTAGTGTTGACGATACATACACCCTATGATTCTGGGATTCTACTATTTTACCACTAGGTATATGTCAGAGAGACTCTTGTCACCAAAAGTCTTGTACAAGAATATTTATAATATCCACAAAGTTGAAACTCCCAAACTTGAAATAATATATAAGTGTATCCGTAGTAGAAAGGATAAATCAATTGTGGAACATTCACAGAATAGAATACTATTGAGTAGTGGTTACCAAACTTGAGCATGCATCAGAACTATCTGGAGGACTTATTAAAACACAGATTACTGGACCCCATTCCAAGAGTTTCTGGTTCAGTAAGTCTGGGGTGGAGCCCAATTATTTGCATATTTTCATTTAAACAAATTCCCCAATGATTCTGATGCTCCTGGTTTGGGGACCTTACTTAGAAAACTGTTGCTATATAGCAATGAAAATTGTTGTAGTAAAATGAATCTCACAAAGTAATGTAAACAATTTTTTATTACAAAATTTTTGAAACTTATTTAAGAGTCAAGAGTATAGTATAAAGAGCCTAATCTATCCATCGCCTAGCTTCAACAGTGATGAATTTATGACCACCGTATTCAAAGTATACTTTGCAAATCCTCCTTCCTCACAGTATTTTAACTCAGATGTCAGACATCATGTAATTTCACCCATAAATTCTTTGGGGCCACAAACATAATGCTGAGCAGAAGAAGTGGAGTCCAGAAGAACACATGATTCCATTCATATAAAAATGAAAGAAACAACATTGTTTAGAGACATACATAAGTGTAAATATCGTAAAGAAAAGGAAGGAAGTATACATCACGAGAACAAGGATAGTAGTTAATTACTTCTGGGTGGGAAGGAGGGGTGCTGTGATCAGAGAGGTGTGCTTTTGAGGTGGTGTAATGTTTTATCTCTTGCCTGTAGAGGTAGTTACATGAGGGTTCCCTTTAAAAATTACTATTAAAATATTCATGTATATTTCAGGCACTTTCCTACATATGTATTTTGTTTTACATTAAAGGGACAGAAGTATTTATTTGATGACACCTTGTGAGGTGTATATGGATTTACATCAGATGTATGGTTAATCTGAGCGGATACAGTTACTGTTTTAATGCTCTCAGCATCCATTAGTTTTTAGCCTCATGTTTGAGGGCAGGGGTCATTTTTGGGTTGTCCACAGTTACAGGAACTCCTGTGGCTAACTTGCAAGAGCCATAATCTTGAGTTCTGACTGGTGTCTGGCTGAAGCCTTGCTTCCTTGCCAGGTACTATGACTCATTTGCTTCGATGACCTGAGTTCTGCTCTTGGCCTTAATTCTGCTGTGATCAGCAGTGCAGGGTGCATTCTGGTTTCTCTGGATCCCCTTTATCTTTGAAGGAAGTCATTCTTGCTCATCTCTAAAATTAATTTTCAGCTTGTATATACACTTTAAGAATTGATAGAATCCTCTTCTTTCTGTCTTTTTCTCCATCTTGTCACCTGGGCTGTGAGTATGGTAGCTAGAGCTCTGGCCTTCATCTTGGTCAAGACAGACAACCAGAGCCACACTTGGGAAGGAGAAGCAGTGCACTGGGAGGGTAGCCGGGATTCTGGAGGACTGTGGACTCCACAGGATTGCGGGACTCTGACTTCTTACTGATGGATGAACAGATACCATCATGTTGTCTGTCATAACTGCTAAACCTAAGTGCCAGTTTCTTATCTTATGTGCTTATCCTTCACACCATTGTTCATATACACTTCCTAAAACATCATTGTGAGGTGTCACTGTGTCATTCTCCTTTAGGAATAACAACTACCATTTTTGAGGGTCTTTTGTGCTACATAAATTTCTAGAGATTCACATAATATCTCATTTAATCTTCACAACACCTTTGTAAGGGCATTTATTGAGGCCTGTGCTGTCATTGAGGTCGGCTGGCCAAAGGTATAGGAGACAGAGTGTGAACATTTTAAATCCCATTCTGTAGATGAGGAAGCTGAGGGAACACACACACTGTATGTGGCAGGAACACCTTCTGAATCAAAAGCTCATATGTGTTCCTCTACATCATTGTAGCCATTGTCTGCTATATAAAGAGAACATTGTTAAGATAGCATTCAAGGCCTCTTGTGACTTGACGCAGCCTTCTTTATAGCCTCAATCTGACTAATCCCATCATAGGCATCCTCCCTTTTAACAAGATGTCAGAACAGAACTAATGTTCTTACTCCCCAAACTTCTTCCTCTTCCAAGGTTCCCATCCCAATAAGTGGCATCAGCCTGCACCCATTTGCTTTGCTAGACATTTAGGTATCACTTTTGAAACTTTCCACCCAGCCCCCCACTGTCACCAGTGCATCGCCAAGTCCTGCTCACTGTCCCTTCACTTTTCTTCTCCCCAGTCCCAGCGCCAGACACTCAAGCCAAGCCTCTGCCATCTTTCACTTGGACCATGCGAAGTAGCCTCCCAGGGCTTTCGTGTATCTACCCTTGCTGCACATTAATGCAGAGTGTGTAACCTTAGCTGCACGTTAGAATCACCTGGGCAATGCTCGGAGCCCATCTCTAGAGATCCTGATGTAATTGGTCTGGGTGGACCTTGGCATCAGTATCTTTGAAAATATCCTCCAGATGACTGGAGAAGCCCTGAGTTAGCGTGATCTTGTAGAAATGCAAATGCGATTCTATCCATGGTTCCCAAAGTTTACTTGCACATTAGCATCACCTAGGAATCTTCAAAAAATTCCAAAGCCCATACCCAGGCCATACACAAACCCAACTGATGCACAGTCTCTGGGGGTGAGACTCATGCATTATATTCTGGAAGCTCCCTAGGTTAACCCAATGTGCATACAGGTCTGGGCGCTGCTGAACTGTGCTGTTCTCCTCTTCAAACTCTTTAATGGGTTAATGAGTTCCCCTGCTCTTGGGATAAGATCCTAAAATTTTAATATGATTTAAAAGATCTTATAATCTGACTTCTGCCTATCTCACTAGATCAGGGGTTGCCAATTTTTTTCCACAAAGAGCTAGATAGTAAATATTTTAGGCTTGTATGCCATATAGTCTCTGTCGCAGCTCCCCAACTCTGCCACTGTAGTGTGAAAGCGGCTATAGACAATATGTAAATGTACGGGCATGGCTGTGTTCCAGTAAAACTTTATTTATGGCTACTGTAATTTGAATTTCATAAGATTTTCACAATGTTATTAAATATTAGTCTTTTTAATTTTTTTCAACTATTTAAAAATATGAAAACATTCTTAGCTGGTGTGTGTGAGGAGGCTATACAAAAACAGGAAGGGACCAGATTTAACCCTGCTGGAGTTTGCCGACTTCTGCCAAAGGTTCTGTTCAAGTCAGTTCAATTCTCTGACTATTGTGTAGGTCGTCTCTCTTCCTCCCCTGCCCCCCTTCCCCCCCCCACCCCCCATATTCTGGCAACTCTGAGCTTGTTTCTATTCCTTGAGATTTTGCAATTCAGGGACTTCACAAGTCTTTTTATTGCCTACTCCCCACCCCACCCCGCTGACACACTTATGTGCCTTTTGGGCTGGTTCATTCTTATCACTCTTCAGACAGGTCCTCAACTAGATGTTACTGCCTCATGGAAGCATTCCGAGAATCCCCAGACTATCTTAGACAGTCTTATAACTCCCTGCATGTTTTCTTCCTTGCACTCACCTCAATTTGTAATGACTGGTTTGTGAAATTAATTGTAATGGATTCATGATTTGCGGGGTCATCCATACAGCAGGCATGGTAGGACCAGGGTCTCTCTTGTTGGAGACTGAATCCCCAGCCCCCAGCATAGTACTTGGCACATAGTAGGTGTTCAGTTAATCCGTGTGGATTGACTGAGAAAGGAAGGAAGGAAGAGAGGGAAGGTGGGTGCCTCTGATTCCCAAATGTCTGGCCCTGCCTTCTTTTTTTTTTTTTTTTTTGCGGTACGCGGGCCTCCCACTGCCGTGGACTCTCCCATTGCGGAGCACAGGCTCCGGACGCGCATGCTCAGCGGCCATGGCTCACGGGCCTAGCCGCTCTGCGGCATGTGGGATCTTCTCAGATCGGGGCATGAACCCGTGTCGCCTGCATCGGCAGGTGGACTCTCAACCACTGCGCCACCAGGGAAGCCCTGGCCTTGCCTTCTTATTCTCCAGCTTCTTATGAAATATTCTTCTTGGTGAAGTTTTTTAGGGAAACCAAATTAGAGTCAGGAGATTGTATAATGAAACAGAAGCAGCGTGGAGGCAATGGGACAGTCCCAAGGGGTCGTCCCATCAAGGCATAGTGGGCTGGTGAGTCACTTTCTGCTCTCCACGTGGGTGAGGAACACTGACATAAACAAAGCCCTAGTGATGCAAAAGATTTAGCAGCTTAGAGCCAGGAGTCAGCTCTTTATTGTCATCATTGCTGTGCCATGAAGCAGGGTGAAAAGGCAGGCAAAATTAAGCAAAAATCCCAGATCCTTTTCGTTTCAATGAATAAAACATATTTCGACCAAGCTCATGCATCCCAGAAGGAAAGCCATAGGTGTCAGGCATGAAGGAGATACCCAAGTAGGGAAGCACAGTAACTGACAGTCGCAATATCATTTATTGAGCACGTACTATGTGCCGGGCCCAGTGCCACGGGATTTATGTGATGCATCTCATTTCATCCCCATGTAATCTGTGGTTACTCTCATCCCTGCTACTCCTGCAGGATGAGGAAAGGGAGGCTGAGAGAGGTTAAGTAACTTGCCTAAGAGCACACAGGAGGAAAGCAGTGAATCCTGCTTGGCTGAGGGAAGGTCTGACTCCAGCTCAGAGGGCTGTTGGCTTTGTGAACATCATCTCTGAACCGTGTCAAGTGATAAGTGTTTTCTCCTGCTGTTCAGACAGGACAGTGATGATGTTAATAATAATTATTATATTCGTATCAGTCCGTAGTCTCTTATCTAATATCCTTGGGGCCAGATGTGTTTTGTCACATTTTTCTCTAGTGTTCATCCATGGTATCTCCCACTCCAGTCCATCTGTTAGCTTTGGGGTTATGGTCAAGGTGAGGTCGCTGTGGAATGTTAAGATCCACATCTTCATAGTTTTAAGTTAGATGAGTAGGAGGTCCTAACAAAGAGGCCCAGTGTATATACGTGTGTGTGTGTGTGTGTGTGTGTGTGTGTGAGAGAGAGAGAGAGAGAGAGAAGAGGGGTGGAGAGAGGGTTAGGTAGGTGGTGGGGATATGGATGGAGAGAGAGAGAAAGAGAGGGAGGGGAGGTGAGAGGGAGAGAGAGGATACATGGGCGAGCAAGCTAGAGGAGATGGTGGGGGTGAGATTTATTTACTAAGCAAACCCTTGTTGTTTGCCTACTGGGCATTGAAGTACTGTGGGGATACAAAGCTGAATAAAGACGCAGCCTCATCCTCAAGAGGTTATCTAGTTGAGCCTAAATTAAGATTATTTTATTCACACACCAGAAAATTTGGACCTTTAAAAAGTTAGGTTGTACATGTTGCTTTGCAGTCAATCCCTGTGCGATATGACCTTTCTTGAAAGAGTTTATGAGTCATTTAGCTTCTGTTTGCAAACAATTGGCTAGTTTGAGCACTTCCATCAATAAAACCCCCAGTACTCTATGGTCTGTTTTTGAACAGCCTTTCTGTGCCTGGAGAGTTCTTGTTAAGGACTGCTGTAAAACGAGGACTGCTAGGTCAGAACTAAGCGCTCATACTTCTGATGTTGCCTGTTGAAGTACAGGATGCCAGCCTCTGGGGGCTGAGCAGCTGTGGGACTTTGGGGGAACATCTCCAGTGCATCTATTTGGGGAGCTTATTTTTGCCCATTTAGCCGGTTTGTATTCTCACTTTCATCCTGGCCTCTGTTCTGATTCAAATTCTGTATTTCTGGGCATTCTGATAATATTTCCCAATCTTTCAAAGAGAGGCAGCTGGATAGCTTTCTTCCTTCTAAATGTTTCTTTCGTCTGGAGCATCAGGCAGAACCGTCCACCTAAAGGGGGCTATCAATATTTATAGCCTATCATGGGGACACTTAAATGGCATGCTTCAATCCATCTAGAATCAATCCAGCCCAGCTGCCTGAATATTTCAGAATTGTATTTTGGGAGATGTATGTTCTATACGTTAGGTTTGAAAAAGTCTCTGATATTCTCAAGAGAAGTCTTTGCAGATTCTCCCGTTTAATAAACAGATTACCTCACGGTTTTATACTTGATAGTTTTCTGAATACTGCCAGGCTCCTACCACTCTGGCTTCCTTTCTGGGTCACAAAGGTGATAGTCCTTTGTTAGCAATTTCTTCTTTTTTTTTTTGTATTTTATTTTATTTATTTTTTTATACAGCAGGTTCTTATTAGTTATCCATTTTACACATATTAGTGTATATATGTCAATCCCAATCTCCCAATTGATCACAACACCCCTCCCCCGCTGCTTTCCCCACTTGGTGTCCATATATTTGTTCTCTACATCTGTTTCTCTAATTCTGCCCTGCAAACAAGTTCATCTGTATCATTTTTATAGGTTCCACATATACGTTAAATACGATATTTGTTTTTCTCTTTCTGACTCACTTCACTCTGTATGACAGTCTGTAGATTCATCCACATCTCTACAAATAACCCAATTTCATTCCTTTTTATGCCTGAGTAATATTCCATTGTATATATGGACCACGTCTTCTTTATTCATTCATCTGTCAATGGGCATTTAGGTTGCTTCCATGTCCTGGCTGTTGTAAATAGTGCTGCAATGAACACTGGAGTGCATGTGTCTTTTTGAATTATGGTTTTCTCTCGGTATATGCCCAGTAGTGGGATTGCTGGGTCATATGGTAATTCTATTTTTAGTTTTTTAAGGAACCTCCATACTGTTCTCCATAGTGGCTGTATCAATTTACATTCCCACCAACAGTGCAAGAGGGTTCCCTTTTCTCTACACCCTCTCCAGCATTTCTTGTTTGTAGATTTTTTGATGATGCCCATTCTAACTGGTGTGAGGTGATACCTCATTGTAGTTTTGATTTGCATTTCTCTAATAATTAGTGATGTTGAGCAGCTTTTCATGTGCCTCTTGGCCATCTGTATGACTTCTTTGGAGAAATGTCTATTTAGGTCTTCTGCCCATTTTTGGACTGGGTTGTTGGTTCTTTTAGTATTGAGCTGCATGAGCTGTTTATATATTTTGGAGATTAATCCTTTGTCCGTTGATTCGTTTGCAAATATTTTTTTTCTTAATTTTTTTTTTTTTTTTTTGCAGTATGCGGGCCTCTCACTGTTGTGGCCTCTCCTGTCGCGGAGCACAGGCTCCGGGCGCGCAGGCTCAGTGGCCATGGCTCACGGGCCTAGCCGCTCCACGGAATATGGGATCTTCCCAGACTGGGGCACAAACCCATGTCCCCTGCATCGCCAGGTGGACTCTCAACCACTGCGCCACCAGGGAAGCCCCGTTTGCAAATATTTTCTTCCATTCTGAGGGTTGTCTTTTCGTCTTGTTTGTAGTTTCCTTTGCTTTGCAAAAGCTTTTAAGTTCCATTAGGTCCCATTTGTTTATTTTTGTTTTTATTTCCATTACTCTTGAGGTGGATCAAAAGAGATCTTGCTGTGATTTATGTCGAAGAGTGTTCTTATGTTTTCCTTTAAGAGTTTTATAGTATCCAGTCTTACATTTAGGTCTCTAATCCATTTTGAGTTTATTTCTGTGTATGGTGTTAGGGAGTGTTCTAATTTCATTCTTTTACATGTAGCTGTCCAGTTTTCCCAGCACGATTTATTGAAGAGACTGTCTTTTCTCCATTGTATATCCTTACCTCCTTTATCATAGATTAGTTGACCATAGGTGTGTGGGTTTATCTCTGGGCTTTCTGTCCTGTTCCATTGATCTATATTTCTGTTTTTGTGCCAGTACCATGTTGTTTTGATTGCTGTAACTTTGTAGTATAGTCCGAAGTCAGGGCGTCTGATTCCTCCAGCTCCATTTTTTTCCTTCAAGACTGCTTTGGCTATTCGGGATCTTTTGTGTCTCCATACAAATTTTAAGATTTTTTTGTTCTAGTTCTGTGAAAAATGCCATTGGTAATTTGATAGGGATTGCATTGAATTTGTAAATTGCTTTGGGTAGTATAGTCATTTTTACAATATTGATTCTTCCAATCCAAGAACATGGTATATCTCTCCATCTGTTTGTATCATCTTTAATTTCTTTCATCAGTGTCTTATAGTTTTCTACATACAGGTCTTTTGTCTCCCTAGGTAGGTTTATTCCTAGGTATTTTATGCTTTCTGTTGCAGTGGTAAATGGGAGTGTTTCCTTCATTTCTCTTTCAGATTTTTCATCATTAGTGTATAGGAATTCAAGAAATTTCTGTACATTAATTTTGTATCCTGCAACTTTACCAAATTCATTGTTTAGCTCTAGTAGTTTTCTGGTGGCATCTTTAGGATTCTCTATGTATAGTATCATGTCATCTGCAAACAGTGACAGTTTTACTTCTTCTTTTCCAATTTGTATTCCTTTTATTTCTTTTTCTTCTCTGATTGCCATGGCTAGGACTTCCACAACTATGTTGAATAATAGGGGTGAGAGTGGACATCCTTGTCTTGTTCCTGATCTTAGAGGAAATGCTTTCAGTTTTTCACCACTGAGAATGATGTTTGCTCTGGGTTTGTCCTATATGCCCTTTATTATGTTGAGGTAGGTTCCCTCTATGCCCACTTTCTGGAGAGTTTTTATCATAAATGGGTGTTGAATTTTGTCAAAAGCTTTTTCTGCATCTACTGAGATGATGATATGGTTTTTCTTCTTCAGTTTGTTAATATGGTGTTTCACATTGATTGATTTGCATATATTGAAGAATCCTTGCATCCCTGGGATAAATCCCACTTGATCGTGGTGTATGATCCTTTTAATGTGTTGTTGGATTCTGTTTGCTAGATTTTGTTGAGGATTTTTGCATCTATATTCATCAGTGATATTGGTCTGTAATTTTCTTTTCTTGTAATATCTTTGACTGGTTTTGATATCAGGGTGATGGGGGCCTCCCAGAATGAGTTTGAGAGTGTTCCTTCCTCTGCAGTTTTTTGCAAGAGTTTGAGAAGGATGGGTGTTAGCTCCTCTCTAAATGTTTGATAGAATTCACCTGTGAAGCCATCTGGTCCTGGACTTTTGTTTGTTGGAAGATTTTTAATCACAGTTTCAATTTCAGTGCTTGTGATTTGTCTTCATATTTTCTATTTCTTCCTGGTTCAGTCTTGGAAGGTTATACCTTTCTAAGAATTGTCCATTTCTTCCAGGTTGTCCATTTTATTGCCATAGAGTATTGCCATAGAGTTACTTGTAGTAGTCTCTTAGGATGCTTTGTATTTCTGTGGTGTCTGTTGTAACTTCTCCTTTTTCATTACTGATTTTATTGATTTGAGTCTTCTCCCTCTTTTCTTGATGACTCTGGCTAATGGTTTATCAATTTTGTTTATCTTCTCAAAGAACCAGGTTTAAGTTTTATTGATCTTTGCTATTTTCTTTGTTTCTATTCATCTATTTCTGCTCTGATCTTTATGATTTCTTTCCTTCTGCTAACTTTGGGTTTTGTTTGTTCTTCTTTCTCTAGTTCCCTTAGGTGTAATGTTAGGTTGTTTATTTGAGATTTTTCTTGTTTCTTGAGGTAGACTTGTATTGCTATAAACTTCCCTCTTAGAACTGTTTTTGCTGCATCCTATACATTTTGGATCATTGTGTTTTCATTGTCATTTGTCTCTAGGTATTTTTTGATATCCTCTTTGAGTTCTTCAGTGATCTCTTGGTTATTTAGTAACATATTGTTTAGCCTCCATGTGTTTGTGTTTGTTACAATTTTTTTCCCTGTAATTGATTTCTAATCTCCTAGCATTGTGGTCAGAAAAGATGCTTGATATGATTTCAATTTTCTTAAATTTACTGAGGCTTTATTTGTGACACTAGATGTCATCTATCCTGGAGAATGTTTCATGGACACTTGAGAAGAAAGTGTAATCTGTTGTTTTTGTATGGAATGTCCTATAATTATCAATTAAATCTATCTGGTATGTTGTGTCATTTAAAGTTTGTTTCCTCATTAATTTTCTGTTTGGATGATCTGTCCATTGGTGTAAGTGAGGTGTTAAGGTCCCCCACTATTATTGTGTTACTGTTGATTTCCTCTTTCATAGCTGTTAGCAGTTGCCTTATGTATTGGGGTGCTAATATGTTGGGTGCATATATATTTATAATGGTTACATCTTTTTCTTGGATCTATCCCTTGATCATTATGTAGTGTCCTTCCTTGTCTCTTGTAACATTCTTTATTTTAAAGTCTATTTTATCTGATATGAGTATTGCTACTCCAGCTTTCTTTAGATTTCCATTTTCATGGAATATCTTTTTCCATCCCCTCACTTTCTGTCTGTATGTGTCCCTAGGTCAGAAGTGGGTCTCTTGTAGACAGCATATATATGGATCTTGTTTTTGTATCCATTTAGCGAGCCTGTGTCTTTTGGTTGGAGCATTTAATCCATTCACGTTTAAGGTAATTATTCATATGTATGCTCCTCTTACAATTTTCTTAATTGTTTTGGGTTTATTTTTTATTTTTTTATTTTTTCCGGTACGCAGGCCTCTCACTGTTGTGGGCTCTCCCATTGCGGAGCACAGGCTCTGGACGCGCAGGCTCAGTGGCCATGGCTCACGGGCCCAGCCGCTCCGCGGCATGTGGGATCCTCCCAGACTGGGGCACGAACCCGTGTCCCCTGCATCGACAGGCGGGCTCTCAACCACTGCGCCACCAGGGAAGCCCCTGGGTTTATTTTTGTAGGTCCTTTTCTTTTGTGTTTCCCACTTAGAGAAATTCCTTTAGTATTTGCTGTAGAGCTGGTTTGGTGGTGCTGAATTCTCTTAGCTTTTACTTGTCTGTAAAGCTTTTGAGTTCTCCATCGAATCTGAATGAGATCTTTGCCAGGTAGAGTAATCTTGGTTGTAGATTCTTCCCTTTCATCACTTTAAATATGTCATGCCACTCCCTTCTGGCTTGTAGAATTTCTGCTGAGAAATCAGCTGTTAACCTTATGGGAGTTCCCTTGTATGTTATTTGTCGTCTTTCCTTTGCTGCTTTCAGTAATTTTTCTTTGTCTTTAATTTTTGCCAGTGTGATTACTGTGTGTCTCGGCGTGTTTCTCCTTGTGTTTATCCTGTATGGGACTTTCTGTGCTTGGGTGGCTATTTCCTTTCCCATCTTAGGGAAGTTTTCGACTATAATCTCTTCAAATATTTTCTTGGGTCCTTTCTCTGTCTCTTCTCCTTCTGGGACCCCTATAACGCGAATGTTGTTGCGTTTAATGTTGTCCCAGAGGTCTCTTAGTCTGTCTTCATTTCTTTTCATTCTTTTTTCTTTATTCTGTTCTGCAGCAGTGAATTCCACCATTCTGTCTTCCCGGTCACTTATCCATTCTTCTGCCTCACTTATTCTGCTGTTGTTTCCTTCTACTGTATTTTTAATTTCAGTCATTGTATTGTTCACCTCTGTTTGTTCTTTAATTTGTCTAGGTCTTTGTTAAACATTTCTTGCATCTTCTCGGTCTTTGCCTCCATTCTTTTTGCGAGGTCCTGGATCATCTTTACTATCATTATTCTGAATTCTTTTTCTGGAAGGTTGCTTATCTGCACTTCATTTAGTTGTTTTTCTGGGGTTTTACCTTGCTCCTTCATATGGTACATAGCCCTCTGCCTTTTCATTTTGTCTGTCTTCCTGTGAATGTTAGCAATTTCTTGACAGAAAAATTGCCTTTTCTTATTATGGGAGTCCTAGGGGATTCATCTCTTCACATCTTCAGTATTTATTGATTACTTAATCTTCATTGGTTACTCTTTTATATCCTCAGCAAAAGCAAATAAGGCCTCTGCTGTCTTGAATCTTACATTCTAGTAAGAATAAATAGGCAAGAAACATATAAACTAAACACACACACACACACACACACACACTGATTCATTAGTAATAAGTGCCACATGGAGAATTAAAACAGAGTGATGTGTTAGAGTGGTTGATCATGGAAGGCCTGTCTGAGGAGGTGACATATACATCATGATGTAAATAACGTGATGGAGCTGCCTATGTGAAGATCAGGAGGAAGAACATTCCAGGCAAAGGCAGCAGCTTGTGCAAAGGCCCTGGGCCAGTGTGACTGGAGTAGAGAGATCAAAGGAAAGCCCAGAAGGAGATGAGAGTAAAGCAGTGGTCACAACTCATATTGGGATTTGGGACAGGTAAAGAGATTGGATTTTATTCTAAATGCAGTGGAGGCCTTGGAGAGTTTGAAGTCTTGGGTGACATGATCTGGTTTGTAATCTTAATAGTTCCTTGTGGTTACTTTGTGGAGAATGAAATGGAAAGTAGTGTGAGTGAAAGCTGGGAGACCAATGAGAAGGCTTCTGTTGTTGTTGAGATAAAAGATGATTGAGAGGAGTGAAGATGGAGCAAAGTGGAGGAGTTCAAGATACGTCTGGGAGGCACGCTGGCAGAACTAACTGATGGATTGGATCTGGGGGTTGAGGGACAGAGAAGAAAAAGGGATGACTATGTGCTTTGGGCTCAAGCAACTCAGTTGATGGTTATGCTGTTGATCAAATAAGAGAGTAGCAGAACTGGTGGTGAAAATCAAGAGTTCTATCTTGGTTTCTTAAAAAAATTTATTTTATTGATATATAGTTGATTTACAATGTTGTATTAATTTCTGCTGTACAGCAAAATAATTCACTTATATATATATAATACATACACACACACACACACACACACACACACACATTGTTTTCCATTATGGTTTATCACAGGATATTGAATATAGTTCCCTGTGCTGTACAATGGAACTTTGTCGTTTATCCATTCTATATATAATAGTTTGTATCTGCTAACCCCAAACTCTCAATCCTTCCCTCCCCCCACCCTTGGCAACCACAAGTCTGTTCTCTATGTCTGTTTTGTAGATAAGTTCATTTGTGTCATATTTTAGATTCCACGTATAAGTGATATCATTTGGTATTTGTCTTTCTCTTTCTGACTTCACTTAGTATGCTAATCTCTAGGTCCATCCATGTTGCTGCATATGGCATTATTTCATTCTTTTTTATGGCTGACCGCTACATTCCATTGTATATATGTACCACATCTTCTTTATCCATTCATCTGTTGATAGACATTTAAGTTGCTTCCATGTCTTGGCTATTGTGAATAGCGCTGCTGTGAATATAGGGGTGCACGTATCTTTTAGAATTATAATTTTGTCTGGATATATGCCCAGGAGTGGGATTGCTGGATCATGTGGCAACTCTATTTTTAGTTTTTTTTTTTGAGGAACTTCCATACTATTCTCCATAATGGCTGCACCAATTTACATTCCTACCAACAGTGTAAGAGGGTTCCCTTTTCTCCACACCCTCTCCAGTATTTGTTATTTGTAGACTTTTTAATGATGGCCATTCTGCTTTCTGCCTGTGGACGCCACCGAGTAAGCATCATTGATGTCTCCCCCCAGCTCCACTGCCGTCATGTCTAAGTCAGAGTCTCCCAAAGAGCCCGAACAGCTGCGGAAGCTCTTCGTCGGAGGTTTGAGCTTTGAAACAACCGATGACAGTCTGAGGAGCCATTGTGAGCAGTCGGGAGCGTGCACAGACTGTGTGGTAATGAGGGATCCAAGCACCAGGCGCTCCAGAGGCTTCCGGGTTGTCACGTATGCCACTGTGGAGGAGGTGGGTGCGGCCATGAAGGCAAGGCCACACGAGGTGGATGGAAGAGTTGGGGAACCAAAGAGGGCCGTCTCAAGAGAAGATTCTCAAAGACCTGGTGCCCACTTAACTGTGAAAAAGATTTTTGTTGGTGGCATTAAAGAAGACACTGAAGAACATCACCTAAGAGATTATTTTGAACAGTATGGAAGTGATTGAAATCATGACTGACCAAGGCAGTGGCAAAAAGAGAGGCTTTGCTTTCGTAACCTTTGATGACCATGACTCCATAGACAGGATTGTCAGTCAGAAATACCACACTGTGAATGGCCACAACTGTGAACTAAGGAAAGCCCTATCTCAGCAAGAGATGGCTAGTGCCTCATCCAGCCAAAGAGGTCGAAGTGGTTCTGGAAGCTTTGGTGGTGGTCGTGGAGGGGGTTTTTGTGGGAATGACAGCTTTGGTCGTGGAGGAAACTTCAGTGGTCGAGCTGGCTTTGGTGGCAGCCGCGGTGGTGGTGGCTATGGTGGCAGTGGGGATGGCTATAATGGATTTGGTAATGATGGGAGCAATTTTGGAGGTGGTGGAGGCTACAATGATTTTGGCATTTACAACAATCAATCTTCAGATTTTGAACCCATAAAAGGAGGAAACTTTGGAGGCAGAAGTGCTGGCCCCTATGGTGGTGGAAGTCAGTACTTTGCCAAACCATGAAACCAAGGTGGCTATGGCTGTTCCAGCAGCAGCGGGAGCTGTGACAGTGGCAGTAGGTTTTGATTACCGCCAGGAAACAAAGCTTAGCAGGAGAGGAGAGCCAGGGAAGTGACAGGGAAGCTACAGGTTTGTGAACTCAGTCAAGCACTGTGGTGGCAGGGCCTAGCTGCTACAAAGAAGACATGTTTTAGACAATACTCGTGTATGGGCAAAAAAACTCGAGGACTGTATTTGTGACTAATTGTATAACAGGTTATTTTAGTTTCTGTTCTGTGGAAAGTGTAAAGCATTCCCACAGGGGGTCTTAATGTAGATTTTTTTTTTTTTGCGCCCATGCTGTTGATTGTTAAATGTAATAGTCTGATCATGGTGCTGAATAAATGTGTCTTTTAAACAAAAAATGATGGCCATTCTGACTGGTGTGAGGTGATCCCTCATTGTTGTTTTGATTTGCATTTCCAAGAGTTCTATTTTGAATGCTAAGTTTGATATCATTAGACATTTGGATATAAGAGTCTCGGGTTCCAGAGAGAAGTCAGGACTGGAGATACAAATTTGGGCTTCATTGGAAATGATATCTAAAGCCATAGGGTGGGGTCCAGCTACCCGTCCTTAGCAAGATAAAATGTTTAGAGGTCAAGAGAAGAGGAAGAGCCAGCAAAGTTTAAAAAGGGATGGGCAGTGAAGTAGGAACACCTGGAGAGTGCTATCACGGAAATTAAGGGAAATGTTTTGACAAGGATAGAATATCACCTGTGTCAAACGCTGTTGTAAGATAAAGCTAGAAAAATGGCCAGTGAATTGGGTGACCTTGAAGTCACTGGTGATCTTGAGAAGAGAGGTTTCAGTGAAACAGTGGAATGGAAGCCCCGGTGGAGAGAGGTGAGGAGAGATTGGGAGGAAGGAAGGAGAGACATTGACTAGAAACAGCTCTTTCAAGAAGTTTAGCTACTCACCTGGGAGTCGGGAAACCTGCATTCCAACCCTGTATCTGCTGCGTTGTACCTTCGAGATAATTGTTTATGTGCCTGTCTTAAATTCCATTAGAATGGGCAAGAACTTTGACTTCGATTTTCCTAGCATTTGCAGAGTTCCTGGCACACAGTAGGCGCTGAATCATATTTGTTGAATGAATGGATCAATGGATTAAGGAATATCCTACTAGAGTAGAAACACTTTAGGCTCAAGACAGTGTCTGATTCTTCTTCCTCAGGCTCATGTACACTAGTGGGAATGCAAAAATATCCCTGAATGAATAAATGAGTCTGGTAAATTTGGGAGTAGAGTAGGGGAGCTTGGTGTGGAAAGGTCAGGGATCGGGGCTGTTTAGACCAGGATTCCCATAGGAAAAGTCTATATGGGGTCTTGATGAGGCTTCAGGGAATGCCAGCCTGCCTGCAAACCACCCTACCTGTCCAGTGATGCCAGAAATAGGGGCCAAGGTCAGTTCCATGATTTCCTTCAGATGCTGCTTGAGGCACGTCAGGGACTTGAGTTCATTCATGCTGAGGTGCGCTCAGTGGGTCAGTCGGGAAGGATAAATGACGGGTACCTTGTATAATGTTGTAGAGAATGGGGAGGGGAGGGTTTGTGGTACACCATCACTCCTCAGATAACATCCTAGCTGTCTCCTGCGCTTGCCCTTTCCTCTGTGTACTTCGTATGTGTCACAGGAAGTATAGGGGCTGCTTCTGTTTTCCTGCATATACCATGTCCTCCTTTGCTCCCATGTCCCAGTACATTCTGTTTCCTCTGCCTAGAATGCCCTCCTCTTTTCTGCCTATTTCCCAAGCATTCTTCATGACACAGCGAAAGTGTCATGGTCTCCAGGAGGCTGTCCCTGACACCTTGGTCTGGCTCAGGTGCTCCTCCCAGGCTCTCCCTGACCACTCTGAGCTTCCTTCTCTATTACCATCAGGCTGAAATGTAGTTGATTATATTTCTCTGTCCCCCACACATCAAGTGCTGAGGTTCGTGGGGACAGAGACATCTTATTCATCTCTGTTTGCTTCCAGCTTCTGTTGGTATGTGGAAAGTCTCAATAAATATTGGCTGGAGAAGTGAACGAACGAACGAATGAATGAATGAAACTGGCAACAATTGACTATTTAATTGTGTCTTGAGTATGAAACAGGAAGGGAAAATGAAAGAGGGACATAGAAGCCACACCATTTATGACACAGTTCTGCTTCGGCGGGTCTTGTTTCCTTACTCCCTTGAGTGGGTACCTCATCATAGCTGCCAGAGCCTTTTTTCTATATCTTTGAAGGCACAGTTCTGCTTCTCATGGCTTATGAAGATGCTGTGGATTTCATTTCCAGGATGTCCTGTCACCAAGGTCTCCCTGTAAGGAGGGTCAGTATAATAGGGTTTTTACCTGCAGAGCGTATTATACGAGCGTCCCCAGCAGCCTTATTGGGTTAGCTTCCAAGCCCCAGGGGCAAGATTAGACACTGGAGACAGTATGATGGGATGCACTATAGCCACAGATATTTCAGATATACTTGTACAAAAAGAAATCATGTTTTGAATCTAACCTTGCCTCCAGAACCTCTCATTGCTCCATCTTTGGTGAGTCTGAGGCATTTTTCCATTTACATGCTGGTTCCTGTCTTGATTCTTCTTCCAGGGAATAGCTCCTACCCTGGTAAATTCCTAGGAGACTGTTACATTCCCCTCAGATATCATTTGTGTGTAGCCTTGTGATAGATTATAGAAATGGCTCCCAATTCTTCCCATGTCTGTTGTGCCTTTCAAGTGTGACTTTACAACCCTTCCCATATTGACTCTTGGCGTGGCCGTCTAACTTGCTTTGGCTGATGGGACTTTAGCAAACATGATGTAGGCAGAGACTTGGAATTTGCCTTCTTTTGCTGGTTTTGGGAACCCTGTGACTGCTATCATGTGAGGAAGCCCAGGCTGGACAACGAGAGACCCAGGGCTTAGTCCTCCGACTTCCCTGGCTGCCAGTTACCACTCAGGTGAGTGAAGCCATCCTAAACTACTCAGGCACCAGCAGGTCTACCACCTGACCACAGACATAAGAAAACCCACCCGAGATGGACTGACGTTGCCTGGCCCAGAATGGCCCCCCTAACCTGCCAATAGGGAGCTGAATAAATGGCTGGTGTTAAACCACATGGTTTTCGATTAGTTTTTACACAGCAAGGCTAACCGACAGCAAGCCTTTAGTATTTTGACCCTCCTTTCCCCTGAATTTATGTTCCCATGTTGATTTGTTTGTGTTATAGCACAATGTCCATAATGTTCTCTGGATGACTGTTTATAAGTCTACCTTCCCAGTAGACCTTGGATACTCCAAAAGCAGCAGTGGTGTCTGGAGGGCTAATAGGATTTGCTCACCTAAGGCCTATCCCAGCGCCTGGACCAAGAATGCACTCTGGAAATGTGGACAGGCCAGATGAGAATGTGCAGCTCAGTTGTGATGTCTTTGGGTCTTGGCTTCTGTGTCACCAACAGTCTCTTCACTTATTTCTTCCCCACTCCCCAGCTAGGTATCCAAAACCTGATGTTTGCTATACTCGTGACATTTTGTATTTTCACATTCTCTTTTATAGTTATGGTGGTCTTTTTCCCATCCTTATCCTATCTTTGTGTATCTATAGATAATAAAGTCCCCCAAGTTTTTTAAAAATAGGATTATATAGTCATAAAAGATACTGCCAGAATAAATCCTTTTGATGGAATCCAAGTTTCCTTTTTCTAAATTATAGTTTTCAAATGGCATTACATGATGATTGATTTATATTTTCTTTGATTTTATTTTCAATGTGGAAGATTTATATTTTCAAAATGAACAATTTTTACACTGAAAGCTATTAATTTCATCTTGTCTAAGGTGATAACTTCAAACAAATTCGTTTAATGTGTAGCTTCGGTAAAAATCTATGATTGATTGTTGGCATTTTGGGAACCCTAGAAAGTCAGTCATATGAAGGAGTCCTTCAGAGTCAGAATGAAGGAAGAGGAAGATAACTCAGGTAATAGTCATTAACAACTCCCCAAGAAATTTTTGTTGGATAAATGCCCAGTGGAGGATTAAATGTTGCCTTGTATCAGTCAGACTCTGGGCTACATGCCGACCGTCTCTTTGAATCTTCCCAACAGCCCCACGCGGTAGGTTCCATTATCACCATTTTACAAACGAGGAGAGGCTTAGAGAGTTTAATCAGGTTACCCAGAGTCAGAACCTGGAATCAAACTTGGGTGTATCTGATTTCAGCGCTGGCGTCTTAACTCTTATGCTTCACAGAGAAATGGATAGAAAATATGGTCTATTCCTTTTAGGTCATGTATCCTCTTTTAAAGATAAAAATCAGATAACATATCTAGACCTTGGAGGTTCATCTAGGAGCATGATATCAGCACCTTGAAATATTCTGTACAGTGATAGCATAGGGACCGACCTTGGTGTGTATGTTGCCCCATACCCATTCCTAACTGCCCAGAAGTTCCAGGTTTGGCATGTTAGTGGTCAAATTAACAGACAAACAGAATCAGTGAGTGTTAAAACTGGAAGGGACCTGTGCTAGTTCCCATCTCCAGGTCTTACTCTCTACCCTTCTCCACTCTGTTCTCTTCCCTGGGAAACAGATATGTTCTTTGACTTCTTGTTGAGTTCAGCCAATGGCAAGTCCAGGGAAGGATATCTAAGGGAGATCCAGCCCTTCCTGCAAGGTGATCACCTTGCACTGACTGTGCCCCTTGATGGGAAGTCGCTGCTCCTCTCAAGGTGGCCCTTGCTACATGACTCCTTCCTTTTGGGTCCTGTAACTGCCTCCTTCCCTCCTGCCTTTGGACCTGGGATGGTGATTATTCTTCTGTGGCTGCCCTGTCCTTTGTAGTTTCCCTACCTCCTGCCCATACCTCCGTAAATAGTCACCTTGAATTATCCTAATTTGAGTCTATTTCTTGCTGAGACCCTGATTGATAGAGAATTCTAGAGATTATGTAGTCCAACCTTTACATTCTATAAAGAGAAAACTGAAGCACAGAGAAAGTAAGTACCTGTTGAAACAACTAAGTGGCAGAACCAGAACTTGGAAGGCACACTGGACTGACTTGTCCAGTGACTCCAGTGACAAAAGACAGTGACTGGCACAACATAAGTTGAGGAAGTTGTTCATTTATTTCCCTTTTTTGTAGAGCAACTTTTCTGGGTCACATCTTCCTGTGATGACTTTGGGCCATGTCATTGCTCAACCACACTTGGGCAACTTCTCAGCTATGACTTTTGCCTTACCTTGGGCGCTCTAGAATAAAAAAATTCATGAAGAGTCTTCTGTGTTTATCTGGTTACAAATTTAAAAGCAATGTAGGCGGGTGGTTTGTGTGCGATTGTAATTAATGTCTTTCAGGGTAAATGCTTTTTGTTCTTTAGGAAAGGCAGGATTTTCATCAGCTTAATAACATCCACAAACCAATATGGCAGTGAATCAGGTTCTTACCATCAAGGGAAGAATATCATTACACTGTTTATTGATACCAATTATTGAACTGTATTCAAGTTGTAATTACTGAAACTTGGCTTTTGTCAATGCACTAGCACAAGATAAATAGTCAATAAATAAAAGTCTGTTGAATTATTGAATGAATGAATATTCTTATTGTTTAGTGGGAGATGGTTTAAAGTTAGCAGTAGCACCTAACCTGTCTAGAGCAGGGCTTCATTCTTTGACCTCTCAGGTGTTCTCTGTTGGCTGTTGAAATCTGATAAATTAATTAAAATTTTATTGATGCCCTTTTTCTTCTTGTTCCTTTTCCATACCTGTGTTGATGTAGAAAGAGCACTGCTTTCAGAATGGAAAGGCCCTGCTTTTTTTTCTCATTCTGTGACTTCCTTATTAACTGTAAGGTATCATTTCACTCTCCCCGTTGTGAAGTTGGGTTGGTAATACCTTTCTCTTAGGGTATTTTGGTGGTAAAAATAAAAATGTATATGCAAGAGTGCTTTTCTTGTAAGTTGTGGAGATTGTTGCTTTTACTGTAGTATTAGGGTGTTACAGCTGGCCTTTGAAACAACAGACTTGGCAGGACTGTGGGGTCTGTGTTGATGTTTTAAGCCTTGTGTGTACTAGTTCAGATGCTTGGGATCCTCTCCCGGTATCTGTAAAAGTCACTTGTAGTTCTTATGATTCTAAAGAAATAACTCAAGAAAATGATCAGAAACCACATTTCCTATAGTGGATATCCCCCTTTTGTGGGTTGGGTCGTTCTAAGAGCCTCCAAGTCCTTGCTCCAAATAATAATGGTCTGAATTCATGTTCAGTTCCTCTTCTCATCAACTCTTCCCCCCCCCAACATCTCTTTCAATGTGTTGGGGTCCTTCCTTCCCTCTTTGCCCACACCCTCCAACAACAAAAAGAAAACCTAAAAGCCGTTACTCTCTTTTTTTTTTTTTTTTTTTTTGCGGTACGCGGGCCTCTCACTGTTGTGGCCTCTCCCATTGCGGAGCACAGGCTCCGGACGCGCAGGCTCAGCGGCCA
The DNA here is from genome assembly GCF_964270905.1 of Leucopleurus acutus. Taxonomy (NCBI): domain Eukaryota; kingdom Metazoa; phylum Chordata; class Mammalia; order Artiodactyla; family Delphinidae; genus Leucopleurus; species Leucopleurus acutus. The sequence goes on from NC_139156.1 coordinate 35,479,531, forward strand.
TGGCTTACGGGCCCAGCCGCTCCACGGAATGTGGGATCTTCCCAGACCGGGGCACGAACCCGTGTCCCCTGCATCGGCAGGCGGACTCTCAACCACTGCACCACCAGGGAAGCCCAAGCCGTTACTCTCTTAATCTGCCTGGGAACAACTTAAAAGATCTGTATTATTTTATTATGTAGAACAATTTGTTTCCTTTCAGCCCCTTTCTCTCTCATCAGATTAGCCTAGAACCTTCCCTTTCACGACCTAGAATGACTTTTTCCCCCAGAGGTGAATTCTTCACTTTCTTAGAACACAGAAGCAGCTGGAGTAAATGTTTCCCCCTTTTTCAAAATAGGAGATTTTCCTTCCTGATAAATATAGATGTAGTTATGATTAATAAAATGCAAATTTACTTAAGAGCATTTAAGCTATCATAGCTTTTCGTCATTCTGTATTTTTTCAGACAACCGATACTAAAAGTACAATTACTACTAAGTGTGGGCTTGAAAAATGTTTTGACATTTAAAAGGGGTCCTCATTTTTGAAGGAGGATAGGAATCCCTGGGATATACCTTTTAGGTTGTGAGATACTGCCTGCACTCTATTCCTCCCCAGAACTAGTGGGAAGCTAGCTGGTGCCAGTATAAGTGAGGTTCTTTGAGCAGGATCTAGGATGGAACTGAGGGGTTTTGTTTCAGGTTTATACAGTGAAGAATAAGGCTGAACTAAAGCTAGTGTCCAGGACAAAAGTGAGCTTGGGAACCACGAGGACAGTTCGAAGCAGGTAGGCCACAGAAGTAGAAACCATATATCAGGTTAAGCCTTCATGGGGCAATTTGGGGTTGTGACTCCAAATTACCCACAAATCATTGGCTATTTGGGAGAAGTTATGGCGGAATGGGGTATGCTGTTCAAAGACAATGTCCCAAACCCAGCAGATCCCTCTTGACTTGGTTCCCAGCCCTAGACATGTCTGCTTGCCATAGTGGATAAAGAAGCAGTATTTGTGAAAAGGAAGTAGGAGAGATTTTCTGGGAGGGAGCGCAATGAACACGTATTTCCATAGTGGTTTTTATTTCATCTTTTCATTGTTGTTTAACAGCTTTAGTGAGGATAATTTACATACCATAAAATTTACGTGTAAAGTACACAGATCAGTGATTTTGAGTGAATTTATGGAGTTGTGTATATATCACCTCGATCCAGTTCTGGAAAATTTTCAGTACATCCCCCAATTCCCTGTGCCCTTATTTCCCATTTCCCATTCCTAGGCAACCAGTCTTCTGCTTTCAGTATCCATAGATTTGCCATTTTTTTTGAAATTTCATGTAAATAGAGTCATACAATATGTGGTCTTTTGTGTCTTGCTTCTTTCAGTTGGCATAATATTTTTGAGGTCCATCCATACTGTAGTATATATCAGTAGATCATTCCTTTTATACACACACACACACACACACACACATATATTTGCAGAATAGTATTCTATTGAATGGATATACCGTGTTTTGTTTATCCACTCAACAACTGAAGGACATCTGAAATGTTTCTACTTTTTTGGCTGTTATGAACAGTTCTAAGTCCTCGTGTGGATATTGTTTTTATTTTTCTTGGGCAGATAACTATGAGTGGAATTACTAGTAAGAATATGTTTAACTTTCTAAGAAACTATCGAACTATTTTCCAAATTGGTTGTACATTCCCAAAAGCGATGTATGGGAGTCCAGTTTATGTTCACACGTCTTTTTTGCTTATAGCCACTTTAGTGGGTGTATAGTGGAATTTAGTTGTCATTAAATTTGCATTTTCCTATCCATTCCTGATTTTGAGCAATTTATTAGCCAATCGTGTATTTTCTTTGGTGAGATGTCTATTCAAAACTCCACCCCCCTTTTTAGTTGAATTGTTTATGGGGTTTTTTTTGTTTTTGTTTTTTTGGTACGCGGGCTTGTCACTGCTGTGGCTTCTCCCGTTGCAAAGCACAGGCTCCGGACGCGCAGGCTCAGCGGCCATGGCTCACGGGCCCAGCCGCTCTGCGGCATGTGGGATCCTCCCGGACCAGGGCACGAACCCGCATCCCCTGCATTGGCAGGCGGACTCTCAACCACTGTGCCACTAGGGAAGCCCTGTTTGTGGTTTTATTATTGAATTGTAGTAGTTCTTTATATATTCTGGACACAAGTCCTTTATCAGGTATATGATTTGCAGATATTTTCTTTCATCTATATATTTTCTTGGTAGTATGTGAATTATTTTATTCATTTATTGTTGGCAAATATTGATGATCACTTACTGTGGAATGGATTCTGTTCAACACTTTGGGAATAGAGAGCAAACAAACCAGGCCAAATCCTCGTTCTCACAGAACCTTGGATCTAGTGGAGGGACTCAAACAACACATAAACTAAAAAGTGTAATAGTGAGTAATTTGTGCTTTGCAGCAAATTAAAACATGGTGAGGTGAGTAGAGAAGTGCCTTTTTAGAGTGAGTGGGTCTGGGACACATTTTCTCCAGTACTTGGACATTTGAACAAAGACCTGAATAAAATTAGGCTGTAAACTGCATGGCTGTCTATGCAAAGGGTCCCACTCATAATCTTTACAAATCATGACTCTAAATTTCATTGCTCTGGGACAAAGTCCTAGGTCATGAACACCAGGGATGATATTCAAGATATTTAACTATGACCACTGACCAATTACAGTGGATGTTGGTATTAGGGCTGGATGATGGAGATAGTGGGGGCCACTCAGAGAGCGTGGGGCAGTAGCTGTTTGCCAGCTAGAATGGAAGTATTATATTAACAGGTGGTACAGTCATACCAGTGTATATACCTGGTATGAGATCAGACTTACACCAGACATTGTCATGCAATTTGAGGGAAAGAGGAGTTGAGTCAGGGGAGGGTCTCAAAGTATCAGTGTGGAAGCACCAAGAAGAAACCAACCCAGAGTCTGGCTGGTGGACAGGGGACTTTTAGGGGTCCTGATCCAACGCAGACAGGCATGGAGGCTCAGCACGGATCGAGGTCTTTCTCTAGAGTATTAACTCACAACCTGGGCTCCTATGAGAATCATCTGGAGACCTTTTAAAAAGTGTCTGCACCTGGGTCCCAATCCAGGCCAGTCAAATCAGAATATCTGCAGGCGGGGCTTAGGCAGCAAGCATTTTAAAAGTGCCCAGATGATTCTAATGGTATCTACATTGAGAAGCCCTAGGGAGAACCCATTTTGCTTTGAGCAGGATTGCATCCAGTCCTGAAGGAGATAAGTAAAATGAAGATACTGTGGAGCATCTGCAAACATGCCTTCTTGTGTTGCTTGAGGAAAAGCAGAGAGAAGCGGCAGCAGCAACTCCCGTTTTTTGAGCACTCATTAGAGCACATGACTTCATATAATCCACTAATTATTATCCTGGTAGACTTTGTTCCCTTTATACACGTGAGCAAACTGAGGCTCAGAATCACATGATTACATGTGTCATTACTCAAGATCACACAGTTCATAAGGGGAAGAAGTCCTCCTTTTCAGAGGATGAGCGTTCTTCATGTGACAGTCCTGGAAACCTTCAGTTTCTTATTGCAAACAGAATTGCAAAACCTGAAGTTTGGAAAAGAGGCTTCCATGTTCCCACAACGTATGGCCCAAGAGAACAACGTTAAAAGTCATACTTTGGGGCTTCCCTGGTGGCGCAGTGGTTGAGATTCCGCCTGCCAATACAGGGGACACGGGTTTGTGCCCCGGTCCGGGAAGATCCCACATGCCGCGGAGCGGCTGGGTCCGTGAGCCATGGCCGCTGAGCCTGTGTGTCTGGAACCTGTGCTCCACAACAGGAGAGGCCACAACAGTGAGGGGCCCACGTACCACAAAAAAAAAAAAAAAAAAAATAAGTCATACTTTGTATTCTTAGCATATTTTGTTCCATTTTGATTATTGTTATTTTTGGTGTAGTTCTAACAAGATTGCTTATCTGGTTTCCCAGTTGTCAGATTAGAGGCAGAAAATCAGAAAATGGAGAGGAGTTCATCAAGGCAGGAGCATTAAAATGGCACTAAGTTAGAGGCAGAACTTCAGAGTGAAGGAGGAAACAGCTTCCTCCTCTGAGATGAGTGCGTTGAACTGGTTAATCTCTGAGTTCCCTTCCAGCTCTAAAATTCAATGTATTTAAGATAAAATTTATAAAAAGCTGCCAAAAACACATACAAGAATGAGAAAAACCTAGAAATCTGGACCCAGTCTGGAGGAAATAATCCTAGAGAAACCAATAGCTCTTGAGAGCATGTGAGAGCTGTGTCACAGGCAGCAGAATACTTGATTCTTTGGATGATGGCACTGAGTCATCAGGAAAGCATTAGATTTTGTTCTGCAGATGCTGTTTCAGGATGCAAAGAAAGCACATTACTTTTGAAAGATTTAATTCAAAAATGCTTATCAAAATGTTTGCTGCCCAAACGTGTACTGTTTGAACAAGCTGCTCAGTGGGACATCTTCCTTGATATATTTTCCATGGTTTTATGGGGGTTTTGTTCCTCAGTGGAATAATTCAGATAGTTACGACAATATCTTGCATCTACTCGTTTATACTAATTCAAAGTATTTTTCCATCCTAGATTCTAGTTGGTACTTTGACAAGATTTCTAGTTCTTCTTATGGTGTGTGCTTGGTACGAAGCATTCTTGCAGTGCTTCTCACATGGCTTTATGGTGAGCTGACTATGAGTCTGTTAGACTCACGGCTACTTGAGAGCAAGGACTGGGTCTTCTTCATTTTAGTTTCCTTTGAATATCGATAAATGTGTGTTAGATCAGCGAATCAGCAAATGAATGAACTGCAAAAGGATAAAGTTCCTCAGTGGCCCTGCCCCTAAATCCTGTAGATTTGTCTTTCACAAGGCAGTGTCTCTTGTTTACCTTTCTTTCATGCCCATCACCCCTCCCCTGTTTTTTTTACTGCACTCCAAAACAACCACTGAAAAATAAATCCCCACATGCTGGTTGTAGATAGTTTAGAAAATACATAAATGAATACATGTGAAAAGGAAAAAAAAATCACCAGGAGTCCTGTTATCCAGAAATAACCATCACTGACCGTTAGGGGGTATCCTTCCAGTCTTTTTTCCTAGACATTTCTTATATAACCCAGGTGTCAGCTGCCACTCAGCCTCGTCTCTGAGCTTCCCCAGAAGAATCCACTTGCACAGAAGTATTTATAAGCCATTTCTAATGTATTGTAAATTTTCTTTGGCAATGGAGTTTTTGTTTTCCTTTTAATCCTCCTCTCGCTTTTGTGGGCTCCCATCTTACTAGATCCTGCCTTCTTCCACCTACCTCTTTCCTAGACTTCTACTATCTTATGGAAGATACTATTTTATTTTTCATTATTCAGAGAACTTTTAAGCTTTTGCGCTCATACCATCAGTTTACTTAGTAAATTGTGGTAGTGGAGGTGGTTGAGGGAGGTGATAATTTTTTTTCTCTTACATATCAATGTCTTTCGAAAGTGGGTTCATGCTTATTTTTCTCCCCCCATTTAAAAAACTGTGGTAGGGTACAAATAAAATTTACAATCTTGACCATTATTAACTGTACACTTTTCTTCATCTTGCAAAACTGAAATTCTGTACCCATTAAATAACTCTCCATTCTTCTCTCTCCTCAGCCCCTGGCAACCACCATTCTATTTTCTGTCTATGAATTTGACAACTGCAGGTACCACATCTGTGTGGAAATCAGACAACATTTGTCTTTTTGGGAATGTTTTATCTGTCTCAGCATTATGTCCTCAAGGTACATCCATGTTGTAACGTGTCAGAATAACCTTCCTCTTTAAGGCTGAATAATATTTCATTGTATGGATATATCACATCTTGATAATGCATTCCTCTGTTGATGGACACTTGGGTTGCTTCCACCTTTTGGCTATTGTGAATAATACTGCTTTGAACATGGGTATACACATGTCTCTTCAAGACCCTGCTTTCTGTTCTTTTGGGTGTATAACCAGAAGTGAAATTGCTGGGTTATATGCTAATTCTATTTTTAAATTTTTGAGGAACCACCATACTATTTTCCACAGCAGCTGCACCATTTTAAATTCTCACTGTAGATAGAATTTTATGTCTTGCTGTTTTCATTTAAAATTATTTTGGGTGCAGTTACCCCACAATTAAGTCATTTTTCAAAAGTATGTCTTTTGGAGACTGCATAATTGTGTACCATAATTTATGTAGTTATTTCCCTATTTATTGATATATTCAGGTTATTTCTGGGTTTTGACTGTTATTAAAGAGTATGATGAAAATACTTGTTGGTGTCTTCACGCCACCACTGCTGCCACTGTCCCTGCCGCTGCTACTGCTGCTGCTGCTGAGGCTGAGGAGTTTGCTGAAGCCCTGGCCTCAGAATCAGCCCAGTCTTACCGCCCGCACTACAGGCACCAGTTCCGGGAGCACTGACCACTCTGACCAGTGCAGAAGCAGGAGCTGCCTCAGCCTGTGGAGCAGCGGGGATGGCGCCGGCTCCCCTCGCCCTCCCTAACCGCTTCCTTTCATTGTCTCAGTCATGGGGAATGCGGCAACTGCCAAGGAAGGCAGCAAGGTGGAGAGCGTTTGCTTTAGACAAGTGTTTTAATACCTCCAAGCTGTACTATAAAACTGAGAAGGATGAATTTGATAAAGAGGCTGTGGTCTTTTCCAGCTTTATAATTCAATGATTCCCATACACTTATTAAAAGAAAGAAGGTATATTTAAAAAGTAACAAGACTTGGGAATAAATTATAGAAGGCTCTCACAAAATTATGTGGGTAGAGAAGTGGCAAGTGAGCCTCAGTGTGAGCAAATACAAGAAAATGTATTTAGGGGAAATTATTGATCTGTACTTAAAGAATGATAGCCTCTGATCCACCAAAGGGCAGACAGCAGAAGCAAGAAGAACTACAGTCCTGTAGCCTGTGGAACAAAAACCACATTCACAGAAAGACAGAGAAAATGAAAAGGCAGAGGACCATGTACCAGATGAAGGAACATGATAAAACCCCAGAAAAGTAACTAAATGAAGTGGAGATAGGCAACCTTCCAGAAAAAGAATTCAGAATACTGATAGTAAAGATGATCCAGGACCTCGCAAAAAGAATGGAGGCAAAGATCGAGAAGATGCAAGAAATGTTTAACAAAGACCTAGAAGAACTAAAGAACAAACAAACAGAGATGAACAATACAGTAACTGAAATGAGAAATACACTAGAAGGAATCAATAGCAGAATAACTAAGGCAGAAGAACTGATAAATGACCTGGAAGACAGAATGGTGGATTTCACTGCTGCAGAACAGAATAAAGAAAAAAACAATGAAAAGAAATGAAGACAGTGTAAGAGAATTCTGGGGCAACATTAAACTCAACAACATTCACATTATAGGGGTCCCAGAAGGAGAAGAGAGAGAAAAAGGACCCAAGAAAATATTTGAAGACATTATAGTTGAAAACTTCTCTAACATGGGAAAGGAAGTAGCCACCCAAGTTCAGGAATTGCAGAGTCCCAGGCAGGATAAACCCAAGGAGAAACACACCAAGACACATAGTAATCAAACTGAAAAAAATTAAAGACAAAGAAAAATTATTAAAAGCAACAAGGGAAAAATGACAAATAACATTCAAGGGAATTCCCATATGGTTAACAGCTGATTTCTCAGCAGAAACTCTACAAGCCAGAAGGGAGTGGCATGATATATTTAAAGTGATAAAGGGAAGAACCTACAACCAAGATTACTCTACCTGGCAAGGATCTCATTCAGATTTGATGGAAAAATCAAAAGCTTTACAGACAAGCAAAAGCTAAAAGAATTCAGCACCATCAAAACAGTTCTACAACAAATGCTAAAGGAACTTCTCTAAGTGGGAAACACAAGAGAAGAAAAGGACCTACAAAAACAAACCTCAAAAAATTAAGAAAATGGTAATAGGAACTTACATATTGATAATTACCTTACATGTGAATGGATTAAATGCTCCAACCAAAAGACACAGGCTTGCTGAATGGATACAAAAACAAGATCCATATATATGCTGTCTACAAGAGACCCACTTCAGGCCTAGGGACACATACAGACTGAAAGTGAGGGGATGGAAAATGATAGTCCATGCAAATGGAAATCAAAAGAAAGCTGGGGTAGCAATACTCATATCAGATAAAATAGACTTTAGTATAAAGAATGTTACAAAAGGCAAGGCAGGACACTACATAATGATCAAGGGATCAATCCAAGAAAAAGATGTAATAATTTAAAATTTTTATGCACCCAACATATGAGCACCTCGATACATAAGGCAAATACTAAAAACCATGAAAGGGGAAATCGACAGTAACACAATAATAGTAGGGGACTTTAACACCCCACTTACACCAAGGGAAAGATCATCCAAACAGAAAATAAATAAGGAAACACAAGCTTTAAATGATACAACAGACCAGAAAAATTTAATTGATATTTATAGGACATTCCATCTGAAAACAGCAGATTACACTTTCTTCTCAAGTGCACCCAGAACATTCTCCAGGATAGATTACATCTTGGGTCACAAATCAAGCCTCAGTAAATTTAAGAAAATTGAAATCATATCAAGCATCTTTTCTGACCACAACACTATGAGATTATAAATAAATTACAGGGAAAAAAACCGTAAAAAGCACAAACACATGGAGGCTAAACAGTATGTTACTAAATAACCAAGAGATCACTGAAGAAATCAAAGGGGAAATCAAAAAATACCTAGAGACAAATGGCAACAAAAACATGACAATCCAAAACCTATGGGATGCAGCAAAAGCCGTTCTACGATGGAAGTTTATAGCAATGCAGTCCTACCTCAGGAAACAAGAAAAACCTCAAATAAACAATCTGACCTTACACCTAAAGGAACTAGAGAAAGAAGAACAAACAAAACCCAAAGTTCGCAGAAGGAAAGAAACCATAAAGCTCAGAGCAGAAATAAATGAAATCGAAACAAAGAAAACAATAGCAAAGATCAATAAAACTAAAAGGTGGTTCTTTGAGAAGATAAACGAAATTGATAAACCTTCAGCCAAACTATCAAGAAAAGAAGGGAGAGGACTCAAATCAATAAAATTAGAAATGAGAAAGGAGAAGTTACAATGGACATGGAAGAAATACAAAGCATCCTAAGAGACTACTACAAGCAACTCTATGCCAATAAAATGGACAACCTGGAAGAAATGGACAATTCTTAGAAAGGTATAACCTTCCAAAACTGAACCAGGAAGAAATAGAAAATATAAACAGACCAATCACAATCCCTGAAATTGAAACTGACTAAAACTGTACCAACAAACAAAAGTCCAGGACCAGATGGCTTCACAGGTGAATTCTATCAAACATTTAGAGAGGAGCTAACACCCATCCTTCTCAAACTCTTCCAAAAACCTGCAGAGGAAGGAACACTCCCAAACTCATTCTGTGAGGCCACCATCACCCTGATACCAAAACCAGACAAAGATACTACAAAAAAAAATTACAGACCAATATCACTGATGAATATAGATGCAAAAATCCTCAACAAAATACTACCAAACAGAATCCAACAACACATTAAAAGGATCATATACCATGATCAAGTGGGATTTATCCCAGGGCTGCAAAGATTCTTCAATATATACAAATCAATCAATGTGATAAACCACATTAATAAATTGAAGAATAAAAGCCATATCATCTCAATAGATGCAGAAAAAGCTTTTGACAAAATTCAACACCCATTTATGATAAAAACTCTCCAGAAAGTGGGCATAGAGGGAACTTACCTCAACATAATAAAGGCCATATATGAGAAACCCAAAGCAAACATCAAACTCAATGGTGAAAAACCTAAAACATTTCCTCTAAGATCAGGAACAAGACAAGGATGTCCACTCTCACCCCTGTTATTCAACATAGTTTTGGAAGTCCTAGCCACAGCAATCAGAGAAGAAAAAGAAATAAAAGGAATACAAATTGCAAAAGAAGAAGTAAAACTGTCACTGTTTGCAGATGACATGATACTAAACATAGAGAAGCCTAAAGATGCCACCAGAAAACTACTAGAGCTAACCAATGAATTTGGTAAAGTTGCAGGATACAAAATTAATGCACAGAAATCTCTTGCATTCCTATACACTAACAATGAAAGATCAGAAAGAGAAATGAAGGAAATAATCCCAATCACCATTGCAACAAAAAGAATAAAATACTTAGGAATAAACCTATCTATGGAGGTAAAGGACCTGTACTCAGAATATAAGACACTGATGAAAGAAATCAAAGATGACACAAACAGATGGAGAGATATACCATGTTCTTGGATTAGAAGAATCAATATTGTGGAAATGACTATACTACCCAAAGCAATCTGCAGATTCAATGCAATCCCTATCCAATTACCAATGGCATATTTCGCAGAACTAGAACAAAAAATCTTAAAATTTGTATGGAGACAAAATAGACCCTGAATAGCCAAAGCAATCTTGATGGAAAAAAACGGAGCTGGAGGAATCAGGGTCCCTGACTTCAGACTATACTACAAAGCTACAGTAATCAAGACAATATGGTACTGGCACAAAAACAGAAATACAGGTTAATGGAACAGGATAGAAAGCCCAGAGATAAACCCACACACCTATGGTCAACTAATCTATGACAAACAAGGCAAGGTTATACAAAGGAGAAAAGACAGTCTCTTCAGTAAGTCATGTTGGGAAAACTGGACAGCTACATGTAAAAGAATGAAATTAGAACAGTCCCTAACACCATACACAAAAATAAACTCAAAATGGATTAAAGACCTAAATGTAAAAACAGACGCTATAAAACTCTTAGAGGAAAACATAGGAAGAACACTCATTGACATAAATCACAGCAAGATCTTTTTTGATCCACCTCCTAGAGTAATGGAAGTAACAAAAGTGAACAATGGGATCTAATGAAACTTAAAATCTTTTGCACAGCAAAGGAATCTACAAACAAGACGAAAAGACCACCCCTGGAATGGCAGAAAATATTTGCAAATGAATCAACAGACAAAGGATTAATCTCCAAAATATATAAATAGCTCATGCAGCTCAATATTAAAAAAACAAACACAAACAACCCAATGAAAAAATGGGCAGAAGACCTAAATAGACATTTCTCCAAAGAAGACATACAGATGGCCAAGAGGCACATGAAAAGCTGCTCAACATCACTAATTATTAGAGAAATGCAAATCAAAACTACAATGAGGTATTACCTCACACCTGTTAGAATGGGCATCATCAGAAAGTCTACAAACAACAAATGCTGGTGAGGGTGTGGAGAAAAGGGAACCCTCTTGCACTGTAAATGGGAATGTAAATTGATACAGCCACTATGGAGAACAGTATGGAGGTTGCTTAAAAAACTAAAAATAGAATTACCATATGACCCAGCAATCCCACTACTGGGCATATACCCAGAGAAAGCCATAATTCAAAAAGACACATGCATCCCAACGTTCACTGCAGCACTATTTACAATAGCCAGGTCATGGAAGCAATCTAAATGCCTATCGATAGATGAATGGATAAAGAAGGTGAGGTATATATATATAATGGAAAGTTACTCAGCCATGAAAAGGAACGAAATTGGGTCATTTGTAGAGACATGGATGGACCTAGAAACTGTCATACGGAGTGAAGTAAGTCAGAAAGAGAAAAACAAATATCGTATATTAATGCATATATGTGGAATCTAGAAAAATGGTACAGATGAACCAGTTTGCAAGGCAGAAATAGAGACACAGATGTAGAGAACAAACGGATGGACACTAAGTGGGGAAAGCGGGGGTGGTGATGGTGGTGATGGTGGGATGAATTGGGAGATTGGGATTGACATATGTGCACTAACATGTATAACATAGATAACTACTAAGAACCTGCTCTATAAAAAAATAAAATAAAATTCGAAAATACTTGTTTGCTGCTATGATTATTTTCTCAGGGTAATCTCCTGTAAGTAGAAATTATAGGAGTTTGTTATTTTTAATACTTACTGTATATATTGCCATGTTCTTCAGAAAGATAGTACCAGTTTAGTTTCCACCACCGAGAGTATGTGAGAGTATGTTTCATTGAATTCTTGTCAACACTTGGTAGTATCATTTAAAAAAAAATTGTTTTTTAAACTTCGACAATTTAAGAAACAAACATGGCATTCTATTTTATTTTGTCGTTTTGATTAGAGATGTCCACCTTTTATCATATCTTATCTGGCCTTCTATTTCTTCTTTTGTGAATTGTCTTTGCCTGTGTGTTCATCTTCATTTTACTGATTTGGAAATAACTTTTATTTCTGATTATAAAAATACTGTGTTCATTGTAGAAACTTTGGGGTATACAAAAAAATATAAAGGAAGTAAAATTTTACTTTTACGACTTAGAGATAAATACCATTAAAATGGTGAATATTCAAGGAATCTTTTTTCTTTGTATCTCAATATCTATACTAATTAAAAATTAAGTCATAAGAGCTCTCTATATTTGGAGGCTAATCCCTTTTTTGTCATATATTTTGCAGATATATTTTTCTGATTTATTGTTTGCTTTTTATTTTTGTGTAGTTTTTTTTTTTTTTTTTTGTGATACGCGGGCCTCTCACTGTTGTGGCCTCTCCCGTTGCGGAGCACAGGCTCCGGACGTGCAGGTTCAGCAGCCATGGCTCACAGGCTCAGCCGCTCCATGGCATGTGGGATCTTCCCGGACCGGGGCACAAACCCGTGTCCCCTGCATCGGCAGTCGGACTCTCAACCACTGCACCACCAGGGAAGCCCTGTGTAGTATTTTTAATACAGTCAAAACTATCTTGTTTTATTTCTTAGATTGCATTTTTGCTTAGGATGTCTTTATCCTTTGATAATTTAAATATTTGTGAATTATTTTAGCTATTTTGTGGATTTTTTTTTTTTTTTTACAGTCAGTTCTTTCATTATTTTCGTTGTTGTAGTAAGGTTTAATACATACTGAGGTCTGTTTCTGGGCTGTTATCCTACCTGATTAATTATCAATTCTTATACCACTGTCTTGCTGTTTTAATTTTTTATTATCTGATAACATTTATTTCCTTTCCAAAATTTCTTGGCTAAGATCATCTAGGTATTCTTCTAGATGAGCTTTAGAATTACTTGACTCATTTTGAGAAAACAAATATCCTATTATATTTCGAAGATACAATTTCTTTATAAACTTTTACTTTTTAATGACTAATATCTTGCCTGATCATTTTGGGATTATTAATTATGCTTTTAAAAATTATACTTATTTTAAAGTCTCTCCCTGTTTGTTCCAATAATTCTTCCTCTGGTGTTAGGTCTTGTTGAGTTTGGTGATTTTGGTTGTCCCCCAATGTTTTGGAGTTCTTGGTTGTGGACTCATCTTGCCTGTCTGCTAATGGTGTCTCTTTCACTGAAGCAGCCCAGTAATGATAAGGGAGGGAGGATCCATTTCCAGGTGGGCTGTTCTGCTGGTCAGTGTTTGGGGCACAGGGGTGAGTGGGGAGTGACAGGTTTTGCCTGTCTGTTCCTACTGTGATAAGTATCTCCACTCAGATCACACTATTGGTTGCCCTGGATCCCTCTCCTATATCCATTCTACTTCTTAGCTTAGAACACCCCCAGAAGCTCTACCACATTGTTCAGCAGTCATTTTCTCTGAGTATTTTGGACTGTGGTTCCTCTTTTCATCTTATCCAGTCTACTTTCTATCTTTAAGGTATTCCATATGAGTTTTGGTTCACTGAACGTTCCCCTTCTTGCTTTCCAACACTGTTATGGGTTTTAAAAAAAATACTCTTTTATACGTCAAGGAATTAGCATATAAGTGTTAAGGCCACAGTTTACACTGGTCTGCAATTCTGAGCTGATCTTATTTTTGTTTGTTTTTTAAAAAATTTGTTTTTAATATAATTAAACTTTTCAATAGCTATATATTAGCATGTGTGTATATATATATATTAGATATGTTGATATACAACTATATTATATAAATAAATTTCTTTTTTTATTGATTCAGGTACCTGAATCCAAGCCCCAGAACTTTATTTTATTTTTTAAAATTTTTATTGGAGTATAGTTGATTTACAATGTTGTGTTATTTTCAGGTGTACAGCAAAGTGAATCAGTTATATATATACATACATCCACTTTGTTTTCTATGTCTGTAACTATATTTCTGTTTTGTAGATAAGTTCGTTTGTACCCTCTTTATAGAGTCCACATATGAGCGATATCATATGATATTTGTCTTTCTCTGTCTGACTTACTTCACTCAGTATGACAATCTCTAGTTTCATTCATGTGGCTGCAAATGGCATTACATTGTTCTTTTTTATGGCTGAGTAATATTCCACTGTATATATGTACCACATCTTCTTTATCCATTCCTCTCTTGATGGACATTTAGGTTGCTTCCATGTCCTGGCTATTGTAAATAGGGCTGCAATGAACATTGGAGTGCATGTATCTTTTCAAATTAATGTTTTCTCCAGATGTATGCCCAGGAGTAGGATTGCTGGGTCATATGGTAGTTCTATTTTTAGTTTTTTAAGGAACCTCCATATCGTTCTCCATAGTGGCTGTACCAATTTACATTCTCACCAACAGCGTAGGAGGGTTCCCTTTTCCCCACACCCTCTCCAGCATTTATTGTTTGTAGATTTTTTGATGATGGCCATTCTGGCCTGTGTGAGGTGATATCTCATTGTAGTTTTTTTTTTTTTAATTATTTATTTATTTATTTATTTTTGGCTGTGTTGGGTCTTCATTTCTGTGCGAGAGCTTTCTCTAGTTGCGGCAAGCAGGGGCCACTCTTCATCGCGGCACTCGAGCCTCTCACTATCACGGCCTCTCTTGTTGCGGATCACAGGATCCAGACGTGCAGGCTCATGACTTGTGGCTCACTACTTGTGGCTCACGGGCCTAGTTGCTCTGCGGCATGTGGGATCTTCCCAGACCAGGACTCGAACCCGTGTCCCCTGCCTTGGCAGGCAGATTCTCAACCACTGCGCCATCAGGGAAGCCCTCATTGTAGTTTTGATTTGCATTTCTCTAATAATTAGTGATGTTGAGCATCTTTTTATGTGCTTTTTGGCCATCTGTATGTCTTCTTTGGAGAAATGTCTACTTAGATCTTTTGCCCATGTTTTGATTGGGTTGCTTGTTTTTGTTGATATTGAGCTGCATGAGCTGTTTGTATATTTTGGAGAGTAATCCTTTGTCGGTT
The DNA here is from genome assembly GCF_964270905.1 of Leucopleurus acutus. NCBI lineage: Eukaryota > Metazoa > Chordata > Mammalia > Artiodactyla > Delphinidae > Leucopleurus > Leucopleurus acutus. The sequence goes on from NC_139156.1 coordinate 35,494,790, forward strand.
GCTTTGTTTGCAAATATTTTCTCCCATTCTGAGGGTTGTCTTTTCATTTTGTTTATGGTTTCCTTTGCTGTGCAACAGCTTTTATGTTTAATTAGGTCCCATTTGTTTATTTTTGTTTTTATTTTCATTACTCTAGGTGGTGGATCAAAAAAGATCTTGCTGCGATTTATGTCAAGGCATGTTCTTCTGCCTATGTTTTCCTCTAAGAGTTTTATAGTGTCTGTTCTTACATTTAGGTCTTTAATCCATTTTGAGTTTATTTTGTGCATGGCCTTAGGGGGTGTTCTAATTTCATTATTTTACATGTAGCTGTCCAGCTTTCCCAGCACCACTTATTGAAGAGGCTCTCTTTTCTCCACTGTATATTCTTGCCTCCTTTGTTATAGATTAGGTGGCCATAGGTGCGTTGGTTTATATCTGGACTTTTTATTCTGTTCCACTAATCTATATTCTGTTTTTGTGCCAGTACCATACTGTTTTGATGACTGTAGCTTTGTAGTATAGTCTGAAGTCAGGGACCCTGATTCCTCCAGCTCCATTTTTCTTTCTCAAGATTGATTTGGCTATTCAGGGTCTTTTGTGTTTCTGTATAAATTGTAAATTTTTTTGTTCTAATTCTGTGACAAATGCCATTGGTAATTTGATAGGGATTGCGTTGAATCTGTAGATTCCTTTGGGCAGTATAGTCATTTTCATAAATAAATTAACATTAAACTATACTTGCATTCCTGGGATTAACCTCCTCTGTGGTCATTATGAATGATTCTTTTAGTTTATTTTAAAAATGTTTGTCAATATTTTGTTGTGATTTTCACATATGTACTTCATGACACTAATAATTACTTGTTTAATGGATAGACTGTAAGTACCAGGAAGACAGAGAACATATTTTTTCTTATGTTTTAGCATAGTGCCTGGTAGATAAGGGATATTAAAATTAAAGACATGGGACTGGTTCATAGTTAATTTCAGCACTTTGTTTTTGTTTTTGTTTTTAATAGGATTTACTCTTTTTTTTTCTTAATTAATTAATGTATTTAGGGCTGTGTTGGGTCTTCGTTTCTGTGCGAGGGCTTTCTCTAGTTGTGGCAGGCGGGGGCCACTCTTCATTATGGTGCGCGGGCCTCTCCCTATCGCGGCCTCTCTTGTTGCGGAGCACAGGCTCCAGACGCGCAGGCTCAGTAGTTGTGCCTCATGGGCCTAGTTGCTCCGCGGCATGTGGGATCTTCCCAGACCAGGGCTTGAACCCGTGTCCCCTTCATTAGCAGGCAGATTCTCAACCACTGCGCCACCAGGGAAGCCCCTCAGCAATTTGTTTTTAATGGGAGCTCGTTTTCTCAGATATTAGAATTATATTAGATTTATAAAATGAATTGGTTGGTTTTACATCTTTTTGTCCATATTAGAACATCTGGTTCTGGAGCCTTTTTCTTCCCTTTAATTTTTCAGTTTCTTTCACTACTAATTAGTCTCTTTACACTGTGTACTTCTTTGGGGGGGTTATCTGTGAAATTTATATTTTCCTATAGACATTTCAGGTCAGCTGAATTGTATACCCTACTTCATCTGAAATTAATATGGCCATCTGCTTTTTTAAAATTAGCGTTTGCCTAGTGACTCTGTTTATCCTTTAACTCTTTGTGATTTTAATAGATGTGTTTATTTTAAGCTATCTCTTGTTGAATATTTTTAAAGATAATCTGAGGGTTCTTGTTAATAGTTAGATTATTTACTTAAGTGATTTTATAAGTCTTACATCTTTGTTTTTCATGACGGGTGGTTATTTTTGTGGGAAGCAGGGAGTAGCTGCTACTGGAATGTTGGCCAGTTGTCATTTTCTGTGACATTTTCTTGTACAACTCTGAACTTTCTGACTTTGGTTTCCTTCCCTTCGGACTGTTTTGGTTATATCCATCCTGCTGATTTTCCCCAAACACTACTTTGATCATTCATTTCCCCTTTGAGAATCTCCCCGTTGTCTCCAGAATAAACTTAAGACCCCTTAGGTGATGTTTAGAGCCCTCTAACCATAAGGTGTATCTTCTATTGTTTCTCATTAAGCCCGTTCACAAATTATTTTTCCGCTGAATGAGTCTTTGTATCCCTCCTACTCCCTCCACAAACCTGCCTTGTAGTTTTTTGTGTTTGAACTTTGTTCAAGATTTTATTCATGTTTGGATATTATTTTCCATGTATCCAAATGCTAGTGAGCATCCTCGGCTCAAGTTGGACCGACTCCACTGAGTCTTCCCTTATTAACAGCAGGAAGTGGGCTTCCCCTCCTGTGCGAGGGAAGGCAGAGAAAGGGACAGGAAGGTGCCCATGGGTAGATATGATCATCTGCATCGTGGTTCTTGGGATGGATGGGGCATTCATGGTGTTCACTGTATTTGTAAAGATAAATAAAATAAATGAAAAGGAGAGTCATACATGGAGCAATGTTGATAATGTGTTATAAATGAAGAATTATGATTATTTCCATCTGGTATGGCTGTAGCCAAAAAAAAGTCTTCTATTTATAGACTTTATCTGTTATCTCCCCAATTAGACATAGAGGTCTTGGAACCAGGGACTTGGTGTTGCCTTATCTTTAATCCCCCACTGGGCCCTGCAAGAAGATAAGCTTGGCTCTGAAGTCAAGAAACTTAAATATTGGAATCATGCTATCATGTTTATAGTCCTAGCACTGAGAACTTGTGTGATGAACTTGTTTGACACTTAAAAAAGTTTTTTTTAGTGTTTTTTGAGTTAAAAAATGGTTTCATGCTCCGTTTCATTTCATCCTTTCAACAGAGTCATCTAACCTTTATGGGTCATAGATGCCTTTGAAAATGAGGAATTGGAGTTACATGATTTTATGGTTTCTTCCCTCTTCAAAGTTCTTTAATTTCATGATGTATTTTTTGTAGACTATACCGAAAGCAGACTTGGAGATTTCTCAGGTAAATACCAAAGAATTATAGGGAGCAGCTGTGACTAGATACTTCAAATTTGAAGAATTAAAACTCTTGTCAAATACTGGAATAATTTTCACATTTGTGAGGAAAGATCAAGAAACAGGAGGATTATCAAGCTTCAGTTTACTGGAAATGATAATGATATCTTGACTGAAAGAAAAAACTGGAAGGGAATATCAACAGTTCACTTTAAACATTTTCTCTTTGGGCTCATTAGATATAGGATAAATACCAAATGTACATCTTTATTCTAGGTGCAATTTTAAGGGCTACAACATATTTTAATTTAAGCTAGCCTTATCTCAGGTTGTTCTCTCTCCTCCCCTCCCCCCTTCAGTGCATGTGAACAAAAAAGTATATACACACACTGGACCATGCATTTTTCTTGAACATTTCCTGAATCTTCTACCTTGAGTCTTTCCATTTAACCCTCCTATTGAATTCTATTCAGTATTCAATGTGCAACTTCAATACTAATTATTTATATAACTTTTCCTTTAACTTCCCAGTTCAAATTGATCATCCCCCAATCTACCTCCTCATTCCTTCAGGTATTATATATAATTACACACACACACACACACACACACACACACACACACTTTGGTGGCACTTCCCGTGTACTGCCTTATTGTAAATGTGCATATGTCTGTCTTTTCTAGATTTAAAGCTTGTGGACAGGTACGTGGTAATATTTTTCTTTGTGTCCCACCTAGGAATCATAATAGTTACTGGCCTATAGTAATTGCTCACTAAAGAGAATAGCTTGGAACAAAGTTTTCTGAACCCCCCCTTTTAAATGAAATATTATGTAAGATTCAAATATGAAGAAGAGATTAAAGGGACATTTTGTTAGTATAAGCTGTTAGTTTGAATTTGCGACATTCGATTACTATAAAGTCATTCAAAAGATCAATGAGGCTGATTTAATAAACTTCCAATGAAATTTGTGTTTATAGAAAACAGTTCTAGTCACATCAATCTAAGCATCCGATTTAATTTTCTCTCTCTTTTCATTCTGTGTCTCTCTGTATCTCTTTCTCTCTCTCATATACACACACGCTCTCTCTTTACATGGTATCCAGAAAATCTGGGTTCACACAGATGAGTAGCTGCACATGGTAGTATTTTTTAATAGCTTGCTCTTCAATTTAACTGTTACAGTAGCTCAGAAGAGTAGGAAATGCTCATTTCAAATTAATATCACAGCAAGTAACAAGTGCATGCAATTATTAATTGTTAAGTGTTCAGTTTAAAGAGTCAATTAATGTGTTCCTTGGCCATCTTAATTTGTCACCATTTAGCAGAAAATACCATATGAATGTATCTTGTCATTTAATTGAGAGGAGCACACGTCTGTTGTGCTGTATTGGCTTGTATGATTTTATGTGAGTAGACATGGGTAGGTCTGAATTTTAGCAAAACAAGACAAGAAAAGACCTGCAGTCTTCTTAATCAGCATCACCTTCCCAAGAAGTTCAAATATATCCACAAGGAAACTTTATCATGAGGGCTCCAGAAAAAAGCAGAGGTAACCAGGCAGCACAAATTAAATCATTTGGGGTCTGCTTTTTGTTAAAATTTGATAGAGAACACAAGTGAGTGTGGCTGATGCTTTATAGCACGGTTCCAAAAAAATGATTGATATATTTTAACAATGAAATTTGAACCAAATATTTGCAGAACCCTGGTAGCCATGTTTGACTACTCACACAACTAGGATAAAAGATGCTGGCATTGGAAAGTTTCATCATGTCTAACCCTTTCATTTTTCCAGATAGGAATCGCAATGGTGTGTGAAAGTCTCCAGCACAATGTTTAGTGTCTGCATTAAATGTTTATTTTCTTGAACTAATGAATAAATAAATGAGATAAGAGAAAGAATGGTAAGTGTTAATATTTATTGAATATTTACCATATGCCAGACACTCTGCTAAGTGCTTATAACAAACCTGGGATTGTACTATTATTATTCCCATTTTACAGATAAGAAAACTGAGGCATAAAGAGATCAAGTAACACGTTCAATGTTGCCCAGCTTACACATGGCGGAGCATGGATTTAAATTCTGGCTCTGTGATCTCCCTAAATCCAAACATTTAACCATGGCACTATACCAGCGAGATGCATTTAGCAAGCACAGTGCTTTCTCTAGTGGCTTATTTTTGTTTAATTGTAGCTGATTTTATGCAACCATGCAAGGCTGATCTTTCTGTTTTATTCATCATTTTCATTGAACTACAGTGATTCTTAATTGTCTGTTAACCTTCAGCCGTACATTTGCCAAGAGCATTTAAAGAAAGAGATCATGTCTGGGCACTTGGATTTATAAAGTAGGTTTGATGTTCCCAGTGAGCCTTTCCGCATTCTTTTCAGTTCAGGCAGATGCACTGATGTGTGTGGGGTGTCCTTACTGACAGTTTTATCGTGGGCAGAACAGACAAAAATAGCATTGAAAACCAAAGTCCTTGGTTATTTCTTCTACTTTACATTTCAGTGATGGTTGATTTTGTAGCTCAGCAGGACTAGTTTTGAAGACCATACAGGAAAAAAAAAATCACAAAAGGAGAGTCAAAGTAAAGGCCTTGAGAATTGCTGGGTCTTTATGCTGCTTTGAAGAGCTTTTTGTTGTGCAATAATACAAATAGCTTAGAAAGAAGGAAATAATATTTGTTTAAATGATCATTGTTTACTTCTCGTTTCAGTAGTTATTTAGCTGGTGGATGTACTGAGAAACTTCATAAGGAAGGCCTCATATTCTCTGTGGGAGAAGGATGTCAGTACATAGTTATAGTATGATATGATATGATATGATATGATATGATAATGTTACTTCTCAGGTGCTATAGGATCTCAGTAATGAGAGTGAGCAGCTGGAGGTGGGGCACAGAAGGGAAGAGCTTCACAGTGGCGGTGACACTTGAGCAAGGTATTGAAGGATGAATAGGAGTTTACTAGGTTAGGAAGTGGGGATTAGAAGTGTACAGACTCTTCCTGACATTTGCATTTTGGCCTATGACAGTGTTTCGCAGCATTTTTCATTGACTTCTTCTCTTTCTTTATCTTCACTTTATGTCAGAGGGGAAAAGCAACCACAAGTGACTAACTGAAATAAGATACTCTTATTTTTTCTATTATTTTTGATAAGAGGTCTTAAAAAAGCAGTTAATTCAGTTTGTTTGGTTTAGATAGTACCTTTATTCTTATCTCATACTAATACATTGATATCACAATGTATTAGTAAAAAAAATGTGCAAAGAGAATTGGGTTCCTGCAGAAGTAGACATCAGGAACAGTCATTTTCTTTTGGGCTTTATATCTGGACCCAATTGAATTCTTGGTCTCCAAATGATTGGTTTTATCTGCTTTTCACAAGATTAGTACACTCTTTTGTAGCTACACATATGTAGGTTTTTCCTGTAAGAATTTGAGATCTTCCTTGTTATGTTGTGTCCATGATCGCGGATTCTTCAGAAGAGCTCTGTTTAAAATGTTCTGCTTTGTTGACCCCTTAAGAATACCACGGATCGATTGGTTTTAGGTTTGGAATGTTAACTTTATACACTAGGCAACTAGCGTTGGTTATCAAATCAAGCGTGAGGTGTGTAGCATGATGGCAAGGCACCTACATGGAGACATTTTCCTGACATTTTCAGTTTCCTCGTCTGTAAAATGCGAATAATAATGGTACCTCCCTCACGGGGCTGCAATGGAAATTGGGGGAGCTAATGTGTAAAACACTTAGCAGCCGACAGAAGTGTTGGTTCTTCATCCCCATCCCCAGCTGCCGGTGGAAGGTAGTGAGCTTGGTCTGCACTGTTTACTGATGGACCCTAAGCATGCCAGGTAATTGCCATAACCTTTGGCTGCCTTTGACAATGCCGTCAACCACTCGGTAATATTAGTAGTCTTTCCTGTGCCAGGCCTCTTTCCACTACAACTGGCCGTTGTAGCTCCAGGGTAATTTAATAGTAATAGAAGGTGAATCATTTATTCAGTAAATATTTATTGAGTACCCACGACCCAGACTCTGTAGGGGTTGTGAATGGCGATTTACCAAATAACTAAGGTGTGGACCCTGCCCCTGGGAGGGTACGCTCATTGTTGTAGACACATAGTAAGGCAGCAGGAGGCCATAGCAGAGGTAAACTAGTGAAGTGGTTAAAGCGTGCTGATTCTGGAGCCAGGGTGTGTGGGTTCACATCCCAGCTCGTCTGCTTACTAGTTCGCCAGCCAGATACCGTCTCTGTGCCTCAGTTTCCTCATCTGTAAAATGCGAATAATCATGGTACCTCCCTCGCAGGGCTGCAATGGGGATTGGGTAAGCTAACGTGTGAAACACTTATTACTGCAGCTGATGGAAGTGTTGGCTCTTCATGCCCATCCCCAGCTGCCGGCAGAAGACGGTGAGCTTGGTCTGCACTGTTGACTGAGGGATCCTAAGCATGGCAGGCACATAGTAGGCACTCCTCCTGAATAAATATGTTGAAAGATAAGGGAGGGTGTGACGATGGGCTTTGTGAGTCTAGCTGAGTGAGTAAACGATGGAGTTACGGGTCCAACAGGGAGTCAGAAACTTTCTAGTTTACTCAGTTTCTAGATTTCTGTCCTGCTCATTCGGAAGAGAGATCGTTATGATTAAAGAATGCCGTTTCTATGAGAAGGTCTCCCTGAGAAAATGCAACAGCGCAGAAGATGGTTCTTCCCGTGTCCTCTGCTGGCGGGGAAGGAGGGCTCCCAGCGTAACCTTTCACCCCCTGAGGGCATCTTATGCGGGGCTGGCCTCCTGGGGGTTGTTGTGGCCACTCCTGTCATCTGCTTCTTCCCTGATCTTTCTGTCTACATTGAACAAACATCTTGAAGGTAAATGTCAAGACTAGGAGCTTAATTTGTCACATTGAGTGCAGCTGTGTGTGGAACTGCACTTTGCATTTTAATGTCCTGCTTATTCCAGAAAAGTGGCATTTTACAGATTTCCTGTATTATTCATGAATTTCAAGGCTTTGTGGTTTTAAAAATAAAAGTTCAGGTAATAACCGAGAGTAAAGGGAAGTTAGACTCTGTCAGGGTTTCTCACCCTTTCCACATCTCATCGCTTTTCCATTTTTTAAGCATTTCTTACCTTGTTCCTATGTCATGTACCCTGAGGTCAGGAACACATGGAGTGTTAACCCAGGCATCACAGCTGGCCTCTTTATTAGCTTCAAAGTTCCCAAGAGAATGTGTGTGGGAAGAAAAAACATCACTGACCTGCGTAGAGAAATATGAACAGGTCTCTAGCAGCAGGCAGGTATACCCAGCCTTTTCCTGCGGCTGAAGCGGATGAACCTTTCTTAGCTGAGGCCTACCCTCGGCCACTTGGCACTGACAGAGCGTGAAGGTCCCCAAGGCGGTTATCCTGCTTGTTGGGTGTGTGGGCAAACGCTGAGCTGGTGGTCCTCCAGCTGCTTTTCGAAATTACGTGTTTTTAATGAAAACACAGGTTGGTTCAGGTTGCAGATCAACCTGGGCAGAATGTGCCGAGGAAGTTCCTCCCCAGAAAGGCCTGGAAGGAGCAGTATTTTGTCTGGAAGCCAGGTGGTGTGAAAGCTCCTCACAGAAAGGCCACATCCCCATGGGCACATGAATCTAGGTTGGGAAGCACACTCCAGGGGCAGGTACATTCTCACGTTGGGTTGCTTAGCAGGCCACACAGTGACTGTTTCCTAGCTCTCCTGGGAAGTGCTGCTGAGGGCTGGAGGGCTTTGTGGCTCCCTGTATTCAGGGCTCAGTCCTTATCATCAGGCATTACAGTGCACTTTGAAGAGCAGTAAGAAATATCGGGGAAAAAAACCCCATGATGTTAAGACTGCGTAAAGAATAAGGATCAACTATAAAAAAAAGTCACAAACAATAAATGCTGGAGAGGGTGTGGAGAAAAGGGAGCCCTCCTACACTGTTGGTGGGAATGTAAATTGGTGCAGCCACTGTGGAGAGTTATCCATTCTATATATAATAGTTTGCATCTGCTAACCCTAAACTCACAATCCATCCCTCCCCCCTCCCCTTGGCAACCACAAGTCTGTTCTTTATATCTGTGAGTCTGTTTCTGTTTAATAGATAAGTTCATTTGTGAAAACACTATGGGGGTTCCCCCCAGAAACCTAAAAATAGAGTTGCCGTATGATCCAGCAATCCCACTCCTGGGCATGTATCCAGAAAAACAACTATAACTCAAAAAGATACATGCACCCCTATATTCATATGGCAACACTATTTACAATAGCCAAGACATGGAAACAACCTAAATGTCCATCAACAGATGAATGGATAAAGAAGATGTGGTACATATATACAATGTAATATTACTCAGCCATAAAAAAGAATGAAATAATGTCATTTGCAGCAGCATGGATGGACCTAGAGATTATGATACCAAGTGAAGTAAGTCAGAGAAAGACAAATATATGATATCACCTATATGTGGAATCTAAAATATGACAAAAATGCACTTATCTATGAAACAGAAACAGACTCACAGACATAGAAAACAAACTTACGGTTACCAAAGGGGAAAGCTGGTGGGGAGGGATAAATTAGGAGTTTGGGATGAGCAGATACAAACTACTGTATATAAAATAGATGAACAACAAGGTCCTACTGTATAACATAGGGAACTATATTCAATATCTTGTAATAACCTATAATTAAAAAAAATACGTAACTGAATCACTTTGCTGTACCCCAGAAACTAACACAACATTGTAAGTCAACTATACTTCAATAAAAACAATAAATTAAAAAAATGCCCAAATCCCAAAATTAATGAAAGGAAAAAATACCTGGCCATATACTAATGAAATATCAGTGATTGCCTGATATAGCATGTATTATTTTTAAAAGTCCTTAAATGATATTAATAAAATACTGTGTATGTTCATTGAAAAACAAAAGGATCAACTATAGTTAATATTATTTAAAATACATCACAGAAATGGAGGCTGGAGGTGGATTGCTGGAAGTTAACACTTTAACCACAGGCAAAGTGTTAGGATTGATGGGGGGAAAATATAGGGGTGCCACTCAGTTATTCAGATAATATTTATTTAGTGGCTACGTACCAGGTAGCAAGGCATGTACTATATGGAGGTGTGTGTGTGTATCAGAGAGAGAGAAAAAAGAGAGAGAGAAACAGACAGACCGATGGGGGACCTTAAATAGGTGAAAAGGAATTTGCATCTAGGATTTAAAAATCTCTTAGACTCTTCTTGGCTTTCACCAAGAAGACAGCATTCAATGTGTATGTCTCTGCCACTTCCTCAGTTCGATTACCTCAATTAGATATTTAGGTCTGTCTGAGTGATCAAACACCTTTGATATTTCTTATACCTCTAAGTGATGTCTGTGGGACAAATAAGTCTTTTGCTACAGTTGTTTGTGTGTTTCATTCATTCATTCATTCATTCATCCAACCAATATTTAATGCCTGTCAGCCATTGTACCAGGGTTTGGATTTCGTGCTGATCAAGGAAGAACATGGTTGTTATCCTAATGCATCTTACCTTACTGAGGATCCAAACAAGTAAGTGTGTAGTCATGGTCCAGGGTAGTTGATGCTGTGATGAGGAGATGCTCTAGGAGCTCAGAGCAGGGCTCTCAGTAACACTGGAGAGTCTGGAGGAAGCTGCGTCCAAGCTGGTATGTAGAGAATGAGTAGGACTTAGCCTAGGAAAGACTGTGGAGTATTCCAGGCAGAGTAGCATCCAGTGCGATAGCTGGGAGCGTGAGTGTTCCCCGGAGTGGTCAAGAGCACGAACAGCTGATGCATGAGCTGGGCAGTAGAACAGAACTATATGTACTTGTGCTAATGATGCTGAGTCACACAACCAGCTATTACAGATTCTGAATTGAGGCTTTATCTGACTGATCATCTTGGAGAGTGAGTTAGTTCCACAGAGGACCAAGTAGGAGAGTGGTCAGGTCAGCACACATTAATTCCCATTCCTTCAACAAACCTCTTGGCTTCCTTACACTTTACTGATATTGGCCCAGTTGTGCTCACTACTCCATTTGTGAGAATTCTGGGAATTTTTTTTTTTTAAAACTATGTATTAATAGAATTCGTTCTTTTAGCTGCTGTTTATTGAAGACAACCTATGTGCCAGGAACTGTACCAAGGATTTTACAGATGTTCTTATTTAAACCCTGTGGTGTGATGTGGTCCTGTAAGGGAGGAGCTGTTATCCCTGTTGTGCAGATGAGGACCAGAGGCTCATAGAGATGTAGAGCAGGGATTCAAACCCAGGCTGTTTATCTCAGAGGCTGGGCTTGGAATCCCAATGCTTGAGCGTCAAAGAAAGAACAACATGGAGGTATTTAGTATGTTTTGCGGGGGCTATTAATGGATCTTTTCAGAGTCCTTTGTGATTAATTTTAAGGTAATGAAAGCGTTATAGGATGTAGATGGTTATATCCCCTGAGGTGGTTGGCAACATAATTAGATAGTTTTGTGTGTGGTGTATTTTAAGACAGATAATGTATAAAATGCCATACTATTCCACATCATCTCTACAATAGGACTTGTCTTAGTGAGAATGTAATTAATCCCCATCTTTCTGTGTGTAATTTTATTGTACGTGTCACGAACTAAATTTTCTAGAACTCTTGCTTGAAGTCACATGATAAAAATAATAATTATACAGTAACCTTTCTCCTCTGGGCAGACCTGGTTGGAAAAATCCATGGTGAAGAGCCAGAGCTTAATGGAAAATGAGAGGAGATAATAAGAGACAACTCAGGCAGAGGTGAGTTTGACGGGGCGCCACAGTATAGCAGGAACATCATGATTACTGAAGCAGATGACGAGGAGAGGGAAACAAACCATTCAAATAATGGGGTGAACAAAATACTGAGTAAATTTTAGCATCAGATTAAAATCCAGGCTATTTCTAGTAGTAGTATGGATGGACTAGTTATTCTGTAAGGCCTATCTAATGCAAAACCCTAGAATGCCGGATAAAATTAAAAGGAATATATGTCATTTAAATTGCATGGCTGATCTGGCCAGAAAGTGAGAGGAATCCTTATAAGCCTGAAATGGAGAGAAAGCAAGCAGTCAGAGGGGGAAGACCAGCATGGAAGCTGGTGGCCTCCCTTGGTAGAGCTGCTGATTTTTGGCGACCTAGAACCTTGACTGCAAAGACTGCAATCTGTAGGCAAGAGATAAACCCTGGGTTTTTACAAAACAGGGAATGAGATTGAAGCTGCCACTCGAATTCAGGACCCTGGCAAGGATGCCCTGTGGGTGTGGGGACTTGCAGGGAGTTAGCAGGGAAATTTGCTTTTCTTAACCCTGGCACTGTATGGTGCAAAATCTCTCTTAAGGATTTGTAACCAGAAGCAGGCACTGATGAGGTTTAGGTTCAAGTTCATACTACTCCTGAGGTGTAAGGAAAACAAACAAAAAACCCCAAACTAGAATTTGGTATAAAGGGATTATGGATTGACAATGCTGCCCGGCCCGGCAGAAATGGAGGCAAATGGTCCCTGGAGAAATTATAGGCCTCAGAGAGTCCCTGCAGTTAAAGTCCCAGGAAGCCCAGGCTCACAATCACCACATCATAAAACTCCTCAGGAAACCAGGCACTGCTAGCAGCCACTACTCACAGCCCAGTTGGGTCTGTAGACTTTAGATGTAATTGTAAAATACTGAACCTCAGATACCCATGTTTACTGTTTTTAAAGAAGTAAAAGATGGAATCGAAAGTATGAGCAAGGGACAAAAACAATCAAAAATGACCAGGCAGATTTGTGGGAAGAGGAAATAAAAGGCCCCAGGATGAGTGTTAGAAAATTGTCCGAGCCTCAGATGAGCTCTTGGGAGCCTCAAGAACATGGAAAGGGGCAAAGGTTTGCCTTGTTTTGGAGGATCCTGGTTGAGTCTACTTGGCCATTCCAGGGCACTGTCATAGCGTTGTCAGAGTGCCTTTCCTCTGGAAGGATCCAGGCATCTCATTCCTTGATATCTAGGAAAGGTAATGGGGCATGATTCTAGGGAGTTAATTACTTAGGAAGTCAGTAATTCTAAAGACTTTTGGAGAGGTCTGTATTGACCATATAGTACTCTTCTGATGTCTTCTGGATTTTCTGTGGAATATGAGCTCAGTTTTCTCATTGTTTCCATAGGAGAATGTCTTAAACTCTTCTTCTCTTTGAAAGATATATTCAAAAGCAAAACTCCAAAAAATTGTGGCTCATTGGTTTGGCTTAAATTCCTTATTCTCACTATTCAGCTTTAAAATAAAGGAGACATAATAGAGACATGTCCGATATATACAGTGAAGAGAAAAAAGCAGGTTGTAGAATTTGTAGGGTATGATCTCATTTATGTGAAAAGATTACATATCAACACGTCTGAATGCGGTATGTGCAGAGACTTTCTAGAAGAATACGCCGTTATAGCTATTTCTTCTGAGAGTAGTATTGGGAATCTAGGGTAGAAATGGGCAAGGAGACTTTCACTTTTTTTTTTTTTTTTTTTTGCCATACGCGGGCCTCTCACTATTGTGGCCTCTCCCATTGCGGAGCACAGGCTCCGGACGCTCAGGCTCAGCGGCCGAGGCTCACGGGCCCAGCCGCTCCGCGGCACGTGGGATCTTCCCGGACTGGGGCACGAACCCATGTCCCCTGCATCGGCAGGCGGACTCTCAACCACTGCGACACCAGGGAAGCCCCGAGACTTTCACTTTTGAATTCATACCTTTTCATATTATTCAAAATTTTTGCTATGGGTCTCATATTACTTTCTAATATAAAAACTGAAAAAGGTTTCAAAATTTAAAATTTCAATCATATATGTAAATATTTATTCCTTGTAAGGGAGTTTTGATTGTCCTTGTTTTCTTCTTCAAGAGTACCAGTGGTACTCTTAGGAGAGAGGGAGAAACTTAAGACATACGGAATCCTACAATGTTCTAGGCACTGGGCTATGTCTGTCTCTTGCTGGGACAAACAACTACAGCACCACCTAAAAAACTAACAAAAAATCAGATAACTTCCCATAATTCCATTGGATTTTACTTCTTAGATTTACAAATGTAGGGAGCTTGATTCTGTCAGTCTTAGTGGTGATTGACCTTCACACTGGACATGAGTCTGTTCCATTTCCCTGTGGCATTGTGCCTCTCACTATTCCTTCGTACCTCCTGAGCTGCTCTGTGTTTATTCACTTAACCCTTTATTGCACATTGATGAATCCCCTACTATATGCCCCTTCTATACCATGTACTGAATTCCATACTTGAATTTTTAAAAGACAAGTAAAATCCCTTTGGAAGCATGCAATTTTGTGAGTAAGACAAATAATAACATGCTGTGACAAGTATAATGATATCAGCACAGTTCTCACTTAGCCTGGGTACCGGGCTGGAGGGTGAGGAATAAGTGATGGGAACAGAAGTTAACCAAGGTCCACTCTGAGGACCTAGAATGTGGAGGTAGAAGAGAACATGGACTGTGTGGCAGGGATTAGCCTTGCTCGCCAGTGTTTCCATCGTCCTCCTTTTGGACACGTGGCGGATTGACTTCCTGTCCCACTGTGGTTAGTTAAGGCTACATAATATGCCATAGCCAGTGCAATGTGGGTGGAAGTGACAAGCATTCCTTCTGGGTGGGAGCGCTCATCTGTGGGTGTGGGGCTCCAGAGCACACTTCCCCTGCCACGGGGATGGTGGAAGCATGCCTTGACACAGAGATGCACTGCTTAGCCACCACTAAGGTGGAGAGCTGGACTGCCGTGTTGCCTGGACTCACAGAAGATGTGACATGAGTGAAAAATAAACAACTGTTGTGATCTTAGAGTTGCTTTTGCTCAGAACATAACCCAGCTTCTTTCAACCAACACAGTATGTGAGAAACAAAAAGCAGGTGTAGGGCAGGAGTAGCCCGTGGTGAGGTTGGAGCAGAAGGCAGGGGTCAGATCACAGCGGGCCTTGGCTGTCGCTTGCTATTTCCTAGCTGGGATGTAACACTGGCCGCTTTCCAAAGTCACATCCGATTTTACTTCTTAGCAGACTCAGAAACGTAGAGAGTTTCGTTTTGTCATTTCTGATGATGTTAGTCCCTCTTCCCCTGTCATTTGTAACCCTCTTCTGTTCCAGCATTCTCTGCTCCAAAGGGGAAGAAAGAGGAAGAGAGCTTGCTGGAATTCTGGGTTTTTAAATTATTATTATTATTTACCTTTTGGCTGTCTTGGTTCTTCGTTGCTGTGCGCGGGCTTCTCATTGCAGTGGCTTCTCTTGTTGCGGGGAACAGGCTCTAGGCACGCAATCTTCAGTAGTTGAAGTACGCGGGCTCAGTAGTTGCGGCATGCAGGCCCTAGAGCATGCAGGGTTTAGTAGTTGTGGCTCGTGGGCTCTAGAGCGCAGGCTCAATAGTTGCGGTGCATGGGCTTAGTTGCACCACAGGAACTTCCCGGACCAGGGGTCGAACCCGTGTCCCCTGCATTGGCAGGTGGATTCTTAACCACTGCACCTCCAGGGAAGTCCCTGGAATTCTTCTTATGAATCTTCGGGGGCACACACGTTTCCCCAGGGACCATGCTTGGGGGCTGTGCAAGACAACAGTGCCATCAAGTGGCCTGTGTAAAATCCTCCCTCCCACGGGCACTTCACCTGTGTTCCCAGCCAGGATCCGGGTGGCAGCTCTCCCACTTCCAAGTAGAAATTTAGGGGTGCCTGATCTCCTCCCTGACAGGTGGGACAACACCAGCTGCGGGTCACCCAGGAGCAAGGCAGAGGTCAGGTTGCCTGGGGCTGGAGGGAGAGTGTGCTGAAGTCTGGAGGGATATTGCAGTCAAAGCTGAAAAATCAGGTTCAGAGTTGAGCCATATTTGGACGGTGGAAGAAACAGGAAAGCCCTGTGTGAGAGGCGGTGGGTGCGGGCAAGTGGGAAGTGGCCTGGATTAATTATAGAGGTAGAAGGCGAATATCTAGCGTATGTTTCTGTGGGGGACCCCAGTTCGTTTAAAGGGGTCATGTTTGAGCATCCGGAGCCGTGAGGCTTGTCTTTCATTTTAATATTACAGTCTCTGTTTTTAGGAGAGTCAGGAGCCCCAGCATGTCCAGTGGTCTCGCCTGCTGGCTGACACGGCTGGCGTAGAAAGAGTCATGCCATCGTCCACATCCTTTGGGATCCATGGTTCAGCTAGTTAGAATCAACTTCAGGGGAATCAGAGGAGGAAAGAACAAGTAGGAATTGTACACTTGGGAGTGTCTGTCCATGGAGGACTTTCCAACATCAGAGGAGGAGGAATTGATGAAGAGGCACGTGTGGATGTGAGGTGGCATTGTTACTTGTCGATACAAATTGTGTCCCCTCATTACTGATCCTATTTGCTTCTCACTTCCTGTTCAGCTGCCACAAAACATAGGGGATCCAGGAGCCAACTCCCTGTTTCCCACAGTGGGAATTCCTTGTGTGCAACTGCCGGTTGTCTTTTCCAATACATTCTACCAGTTTTCTTTATTAACAAGACGCTGGTTGGTTTGGTTGGCAATGCTTCCACTTGAACTACTATCCTCCCAGCCTCTCTTGGCACTAGAGTGGTCATTTTACACAGTCCTGGCCAAGGAGACTGAGATGGAAGTTCTTGGGGGCAGCTCCTGGAGAAGGGCTTACAACTGGACAGTCTTGGTTGGCTTAATCTTTTGCCTTTTGGCCTTTCTCCTGTCTTTTCGCCTGGAATGTGGAAGTTATGCCTCTCTTTGTAGGAGCTATCTTAAGGTCACAAAATAAGTCTGTTAAGAATGGGAATTTAGAAGGATAGGTCCCTGATGGCATTGCAGAGTCACCATACCTGTTTGGGACCCCTGACCTCCATGGGAAAACAAACCCCACTTTGGAGAGGTTATTATGTTCAGCCCAAAGCATTCCTAACTGGTACACTCTCACTTACTCTATAAAATAATAGTTATTCTCATTTGCCATGCTGTAGGGAATTCTGGCCAGACCTCAGCTAAACTAAGACCTCAGATAATTGGATTTTCTTTATATCTCTGTACAAGAATGGCTGTTAGTCAGAATAATAACACCGAAGCTGCACAACTTCTAGAATCATCAAATACAATTATGTTATAGTAAGTAGACTATACTTATTTAAGTGGAAGTCTGCCTAATATATTTTAGAAAGATTTTTCACAATTAGGAACAAACATTAACTTTAGAATTCAATTAACAAAACCATCTTATTCCCTAAGTATTCTGGTTAATCAGCATTTTTATACCTGATAATTTTATTTTACTCTGCTTAAATGCTGCTTTTAAAATTAAAAAACGATGTTATGTTCTTTCAACCTATGAGAAGTTCTTTCAACCTATGAGGTGTGAAGTTTATGAAATTACTTACATGACTAAATTAAATTTAGGTCATGAACTTAAAAGAAAGAAAAAATAATTCAGCTTCACATCTTTTCGAAGGTTAATAAAATTTATCCAGTTAATTGCAGGATACAAAGATTGCCAGTATTCCACTTTTTTCAAGTAAATATCCTGAACTAGAGCTATCCAGCCTACAACTATATGAGTGTGTTTTTTAATTAAAGTATTTGAAACTAAAAAGTTAATCTAAAGAGATAATAGAATGAGACAAGTTCCACCCAACAGATCTCAGTGATACTGGATATTAAAGTTAGCCAGACCTTTTAAAATTAAAATATTTACGAAGTTAAGTCCTCAAATATTAAAGATATGATATAGCACAAGAGACACATTAGAAGGAATACAGAACAAGTGGAAACTATTGTCCCAAACTTCCAGGTCCAGTATGGTAAGCAGTAGCTACATGTGGTTAGTGAGAATTGTGATGTGCTGTATGTGTAAAATATACATTAGATTTCAAAGGCTTTTTTACAAGGAAAAGACTGTACAATATCTCATTAAAATTTTTATATTGGTTATATGTGGAAATTATATTTAGGAAATATGGGTTAAATAAAATATTAAATTCAAGCTCACCTATTTCTTTTTACTTCTTTTTTTTACTAGAAACTTTAAATCTGTGGCTCTCATTATATATTTCTCTTGGCCGGTGCCTGTCTACAATAAGGAATTGAAACAGACTCTCAGAGACATAGGAGAAAGCTTGTGAATAGACAGCATTGTTCTTATAAATGAGGAAAAAATGACATTAAAAAGCTGTCAGAAATTCTTGAAAGAAGTCTGCTTACTAGAATTTTGTGTCCACAGAGTCTCTCCTGCATAGAGCAGCCCTAGTGAATGTCGCAAAATGTAAGTCAGGCCCCATCTCCCCTGCTCAGCCCTCCAAGGGCTTCTCATCTCATTGAGAATAAAGCCGAAGGCCTCATAAGGGCCTGCCAGGCCCCACAAGGTCCGGCTCCTGGCCAGATGTGCCACTCACATCTCCCTTTCTTGCTCACCCGATGATGCTGGCCACTCTGGCCCCTCAGCTGGCTTTTGGACATGGCCGTGTACTGCTCTCAGGGCCTCTGCATATAGGATTCACTTTCTCTGGATCCTCCTGTGACTCACTCTCACCTGTCTCAGGACTCTGCTCAGATAGGCCTGCCCTCACCTCACCACCTGTTCTCGCCCACTGCACTGTCCTCGCTCTCAATCCCTTTTTAATTCATCTACCTGGCACCTAACACTGCCTGGAAAAGCCACATCCGATTGTTTCCTTGCCTTTAGCACCACCGTATCTCCATTGCCTAGAACAGTAGTGGGAAGCAGGTAGGTTCTCAATAAATATTTGTCAGGCAAATGAATGAATGAAAACACTTTAAGAGAAGCAACCAAAAAAGACGGAAAAAAAGTTTGGAAGGAAATACACCACAGTGTTAATCAGATCTGTTTCTGGGGTGATGAGAGTATGATTGATTTTAACTCTTTTCTGCTACATCCCCAAGTATGTCCCCTCTTCTTCCTTGTTAAAAGAACCTTATTTTGGGGCTTCCCTGGTGGCGCAGTGGTTGGGGGTCCGCCTGCCGACGCGGGGGACACGGGTTCGTGCCCCGGTCCGGGAAGATCCCACATGCCGCGGAGCAGCTGGGCCCGTGAGCCATGGCCGCTGAGCCTGTGCGTCCGGAGCCTGTGCTCCGCAACGGGAGAGGCCACAGCAGTGAGAGGCCCGCGTACCGCAAAAAAAAAAAAAAAAAAAAAAAAAAAGAACCTTATTTTGTTCAGGTGCCCCCTCTTCTACACGTGGTCATGTTTCACTCAACCACTCATGGTTGTCTCGTGTTTCTATCTGTGATTGGTTTAGGGATAAATATGTGATGTCATTCACAGCTGGAGAGCTTTGAGCAGAAGGCTGTGGAGAAGGCCATCTGGGAGGGTTTTATTGCTTAAAAAGAGATGCTCATGAAGAAACGGTATATCAGAGTCCCACTGGGTTTGGTTTGTGTGTGATGTTTGGAATGGCGGTTGCCACATCCTGTCCATGGAACTGCCGGTCCCAACACTGAGGATGTCAGAGCGAAAAGATGGAAGGAAACCCAGTCCTGCACGATGTTCTTGGGCTGGCAAATTAAGTACCTCAGAGCCAGCCAACTCTGTGACTTCATGTTTGGGGAGATAATAAATCATTCTCAGTGTTTAGGCCATTTTGAGCTGGTTTTTCTGAAAAAAAAATTTTTTTCCTAGCCAAATGTATCTAACTGATCCTCTGTTATAACAAAATTCGAGTGAAGCAGTCTCCAAATTATAAACCTGTCAGACAAAAGTGCAGAAGTCATAATGAGAAATACGCTTGTAGAATCTCCCCAAGGAATAGGCTACAGTAGGGACACAATTAGCGCAAAATGAGCGCTCAGTACTTGAGAGAAGAACAACTCCAACAAAGAAGAAACACCTTGAATTACCAAAATAATTATATAAGCTTGAATCATAAATCTAACACACAAATGTGAAAAAATGATTCTGCTTTTCACATCATCTATGCTGGTTCAGGCACATTTGGAGTCCTGAGTCCAAGTCTGTAGTCATGCTGTAAGATCACTGACAAATTCTACTGAAAAGAAGGATGATTTGTTTTCAGTAGAACTACTATTTTTGTCTGGGAAGCTATCCCTACCCCTATTCTTACTCCATGTGTTTTGGTGAAGTGGATGCCCCAGTCTGGGGTGTTGGGTATTTTTCCTGGCCTGCATTTGTTCAGGGATGGATGTGTGAACTGATCAGAGCCAACAAAACACAGTAAGACATTTTCTGGCTGTGCTGGGGGAAAGCATACGCTTTTGAATCAGATTGAACCTTGCAAAATATAACTCTGGAGCTGCTGGACACCATATTGCCATTCGCTGAGCTTGAGAATTAAGCCACGTTGATGGGAATAGAGATGAGAATTGGAGAGAACCCAGATTCTGGTGACATCATTTTGGGCCCCTGGATTGAGACGTGCCTGAAGTGTAACCTGAACTTTTTTTATCTGTGAACGCTTACACTTGCCTTCTTGCTTAATCTTGTCTGAGCGTGGAGTTCTGTCATTTCCAATGGAAAGGACCTAACTGAACAAAAGATGTGAAAAGATCACAAGTGGCTGCAGTCATTTGAATAGTTGTCATATGGAAAAGATTAAGAATTAGTCTCAGTTGCTCTAAAAGAATAACACCCATGGAAGGGAATCCATCAAAAGGTACAGTTGTCCTGGACTTAGCGTAGAACTTTTGAAACATTTGTGACCATCCAACAGTGTAGCTGTTTGCTTCAAGCAGCTGTGACTTCTCTGTCAGTGTATGAATTTAACTAAAAGCTAGTCATGCTCTAAGTGGGAATTTCCATGTTGAGTTAGAGTCAGGGCTTCTAAGCTCTTTCCAGCTAGATATTCAATGATTCTCCAGTATAAATGGGAAACAGGGATTATACTAGACCAGGTATATGGATGCGTTTTGTAACTGATTCAGTAGAGAAGTGTGTATTGATCAAGGGGAGGCTCTGGAGAAAAACCCATGTTTGAAACCCAGTTTTGAGCTTTATTAACTATGTGACATTGGGAGAGTAAGTTAACCTCTCTGAGCCTCAAATTCCCCATTTGTAAAATGGGGATAATACCTACCATTTAGGGTTGTAGGGACTGAATCCAATGCTGTGTATAAGCATTTATCACAGAGCCTGGCATGCTGTATGCTCAGTAGATATCAGCCGGTATTATTCAAATGCTATGAAAACATGAGGCAGAATTATTTTTGCTCTTCTTGTTCTTTTAGCATAATCATTCTGGGGATAAAAGGAAAAAATAAGCCATATTTCATTAAACTTACACAATGGAGGGTGGGTTTATGGGTAGACAAATGTATAAAAAGAACACAATTTTTTTCCCCCATACATGTAGAAAGTAAGTTTATCAGCTATGATTTTTAATTCTGGAAGGTTTTTACTTTAGTGTAAAGACGCATGTCGTGAAACAGGACTAAGGGAAAGAAGAGAATAGAAATAGCCTCTGCGCTAAAGTCGTAGTGGTTTTTTTTTTTGTTTTTTTGGTCACTGAATTTTTAATTCTGTTTCTTTTTCAATAAACTCGTCCCATCTGATGACTTTCCTAGAAAGGGTGAGTATTACCTGGACAAAGCACTTACATAGGCCAACATGAAAATTACAAAAGGAAAAAGGATAAAGAGATTGCAACATTTGATTGAAAAATATTAATAAAAGTCTTATTCCTTTTAAGTAGTTCCCGTCTCTCCTTGGGGGATAAATGTCCCTTTCATATGCCAGATAACCTTTAAATTAAAGTTGTAGTGGGTTTTTAGTGATCAGTGTGCCAAAGGAGGAAGGAAGAGGAGGGGAACGTCTCTCTCTTACTGATGTACGTCGTGTATCCTAGGAGAGGAAGACAGCTAAGCTATTAGACTCTGCGATGGCTCATATAGACTACTAATACTGAATATTATTTCACACTGATAAGTAATGCCATTTTGTGGGGAAATAATTTTAAAAAATGCAAGAATAAAGGATTAAAATGAAAGACAAGAATAAGTAACCAAATACCTGATGCCTATTTGCTGTTTTAAAGTATTATGTAGATAAGAATAAAATTGTGCTGCTATGATGTGGAGGTTTTGTTTTTAAGAATTTGTCTTAATATCCTCTGAACTTAGGAGGTTATTGAATTATTTGATGGTAATTTTGTCATCAGTTTTCAATTGAGATGCCTTCCCAAATATTATTTTTAAAGATATACTGATTTATGGCTCTTCCCAAGAGGTTTTTCTTAATTCTTTCTTGTATGTTTTAATTTACTTTGAAAATTATTGGTCTTTCTATATGATATTTTCTTCCTCTTTTCGTTTCTTTCCTCTTTTAATTTCTTTCTCATCTCACGGTCCACAAAAGGGATTTTCAATTTTACTCATTTTGTTCAAAGCACTGACTCTTGGCATTTGGTGTTTTGCCAACTGGTTCTGATGTTACTGTTGTATTTTTGCTTTGGTTTTTAGAACCTAATTTTTAAAATTCCTTTTGTAGGTTGGAATATATCATTGATTTTCTAATTGCAAAACATCTTTTGTTCATTGTTCTCATAATTATTTAAAGTATGTATTTGGTTATAGTTAGTCATGAGGTATAAAGCTGAGTATGTTTAAAACTTTAAATGAGAAAATGCATTTTGGTAAGGCTGATCTATATTCTACTCTATGTCAGTGGAAATATGTGAACATTTGTGATGGGCCTAGGTCAGATAAGCAATTGAGTTCAGAAAGAAAATACGTTGGAATTATGTATTCATATGCATATATAATATGCTTTTGAAGATTAAATATACTTGCTAGTTGATTGCTTTGGGGGAAGATTCATGGAAATGGGCAAATTAATTATCAACAATAATGAATAGAAAAGAGTATAGAGTAAATTTCATTTGTAACTTTCCATACAATTCATTTAAGGGGAAATGGTGTTTTCAAAATATGAAATAGAGAGACATGTGTCTTTCCCAAAGCTATATATGCCATATTTTTCTATGCTTTTTAATAACTTGAATATCGATGAATTTAGACTGCTATGCATGATATTCTTAATGCAGGAGTAAAATGATGTTCAGATTCAAATGGTGCAGCAACTTGGGGTACATTAAGGAAACTTGCCTTCTTGTCTTTTCTGCAAGGATGGCTCAAGGACACACACCTTCAGCCGTTGCAGGATTTTTGTGAACTGGGCCCTGGGCTCCAGATAATGGGAGTGTTCTTGGCTAATGGGAAGAAACATCAATTCTGTGCTGTGTGTCAGTGGGACCTTGAGTGGCTGAACACCAGCCTTTGCCAACCACATCCTTCCTTTTCTTCAAAGGCCAACTGAAGGACAGGTGACCCCTAAGTTTTAGGGTTCATATCACCAAGATGTTGGAATCGTTTCATCCTTTCTGTGTCTGGGTGTTCGCATCTGAAGTGTGGATGTCCTTGATTGGTGGGTGGCGTAGGTAAAAATGTTGTTGATACCAGTTGAATTTATTTATCCTATTATTTCTGGATTACTGGATAAATAAACAATGACTAAGCCCTGCAATGGAATGCTATGCAGCTCTGAAAAAGCATGAGGGAGCTCTCAGTGCACTAGTGTGAAAGTATCTCCAGGATATATTGTTAGGTGAAAAATGCAAAATAGTGTGTCCAGGATGCTGCCTCACGTGTAAGAAAGTGGACGTGAACACGTATTTCTGTTTGCTTGCCAGAGGAGGAGTGCGCAGGATTCTAATAAAAGTGATACATATACGAGGACGGAAATAGGATTTGAAGTAAGACTTCTCAATATACACCTAATTATATGTAAAATTTTGAAGTATGTGAAGATATTACTTATCCAATGAAATAAGTTAACATTAAAAAATTTATAAAGAAAATATCACCCTGGATGCATGAAGCAAATGGATTAGGAAGGAGGAGAAGAGATATGGAGGACCGATTTAGAGGCTGTTGTGGTGATTCCTGGAGAGAGAGTGATTCTACAGTGGTAGCAGTGGAGACAGACAGAAGCGGGTAGGTTTTAGAGGCACTGAGGAGGTAAAACAGGCAGGGCTGTGTCAATAATGGGGAGGGGAATGATGAAAGAGGAGGAGTCAAGGGTGACTCCCAGGTTTCTGGACCACACCCTTAGATGGATTCACGAATCAGGAGAATAGAAGAAGGCTCAGTTGGTGGAGATGATGATACGTTTGCACATGTCGAGATGGGGCCAGACCCATACAAGGTGTTTAATAGAAGTCTGTTGAACAAAGGAGTGAATAAAATATTTCAGAGATAGCAAAGTAGAGACGTGAAGGAGGCAGTTGGATTTGTCAGTCCGGGGCTTCAAGGGGAGGTCTGGACTAGGGATTCAAATTTGGGGATCACCAGCCAATAGAGGTTTTTGAAGCACTGGTAATTGTGGAGGACAGCTAGGAAATTAGAAATAGAAGAAAAGTGGGGTTGGGACGCAGCCTTGAGGAATTCCAAAACATCAAGGCCCGCTAGTGGAGGACAAGGCAGCAAAGAAGACTGGGCAAGAGTGGGCAGAGGGGTGGGAAAACTGGGAGAGTGTGGCAATATTGGACCAAGGAAAGAGTTTCAAGAAGGAGGCAGTGAGTGTATACTGAGAGCTGCAGAGCTATCGGGTATGATGAGGATGGAGAAATGTCCTCGGGATCTAGAGAGGGCATCAGTCATCCCAGCGAGATCCGTCTCAGAGGCCTCTTGGGTGAAAGGTGGATTACAGTGGATTGGGAACTGCTTACTTCAGATGCTGGCCCACCATCTTCCCTGTCATCCTGGCTTGAAAACAGATGAGCTTCTTCAATTCCTCCTTTATCTTTATCCTTATCCCTCATCCCTACTAAACCATTTTCAAGTTCTGTTTACTCTGTTTCAACATTATCTCTTGCTTCTGTCTTCTTTTCACCATTCGTACTGCCACTTCACCAATTCAGATCCAGCCAGCAATTGCACCAGTGAATTCTACAAACACCTACTGTGTGCTGCTATACTCTGTTGTATGTAGAGATAACTCCCCTCTAGTCTTACTTCCTTTCTCAGATGCTTTGTATTACAGCCCTCTTACTCTCTTATTGGATTGACTCAGGTTACAGTTTTATTTGCCCATTCCTTTCTTTAAAAGGGGGTTCGGAGGAAAGGAAGTCAGCTATATATTTTGAGTGGCTGTTAGGTAGAGAGTGGGGTAAAAGTTTTAGTTACATACATGTTCTCATGTAATCATCATAGTGAATCACAAGATAGATATTCTTTTCCTGTTGCTTTATGTGTGAGGCAGAGAAAGCTCAGGAACGTTGAGGATCTTTTTCAGAATACTTTAGCTAGTTAAAGGGACAGAGCTAGAATTCAAACCAGATCTTCCCAGTGCAAGGTTTAGATTGTTTTCATTGTCTCTTGAGGTTAACTATCATCTAGCCACTCCAGAGATGGTACCTCTCCATGCAGCCTAAGATAAGGAAGGGGGCAAGGCAGTGCCACAGAAGTTGAGGGTGGAGAGCATTTTGAGAAAGACTGGGCAATCTGCAATCACACTTCAGGGAGGACAGAAGTCGAGCCTTATCAGAAATGAGAGGGCTTCCCTGGTGGTGCAGTGGTTGAGAGTCCGCCTGCCGATGCAGGGGACATGGGTTCGTGCCCCGGTCTGGGAGGATCCTACATGCTGCGGAGCAGCTGGGCCCATGAGCCATGGCCACTGAGCCTGCGCGTCCGGAGCCTGTGCGTCCGGAGCCTGTGCTCCGCAGCGGGAGAGGCCACAGCAGTGAGAGGCCTGCGTACCACACAAAACAACAACAACAACAACAACAAAAGTTAGAAATGAGAAAAAAAATTAGAATTGACTAAAAGGGAGGTAACCTTTTATAGTAAAATGCTTTTGAGTGATGGAGGTGGAAACCAGATTATTGGGAGAATCAGAAGGAAGTCGGTGGGTAGGAAATAAAAGCAGCTGAGATAGACAAGGTGTTCCATAAAACTGGGGTGAAAAGGAATGAGAACTATGGAGGATTGAATGGAATATAATATAGACACACAGTAGAAACACATGCACCCACCCATACATTTATACCTGTAGGTGTAACAGAATACACCTGTAGACTTGGAAAGTTAGAGAGAGAGGAAGAGAAATAATTTAGAAGCTGGGCCTTAGAGGAGGGAAGAAAGCACAGGCCCACAGTCAGTGTTCTTTAAATACGTCCTTGCACGGGGAAGGTTTAGATTCTGTTGAATAAAACTTGTGTAGGAAACTCCTGCTTGAGATAACGGGGATCTTCAACTCAGAGGGACACGCCAATCTCAAATTTCAAGGAAAAGCTGAGGTCCAGACACCTAGCCTGGCAGGTAGAGGTGAAAGGGCTTCGAGGTTGTGATCACAATGCAAATTGGTGTTGCAGCTTGCCCCCAACCCCACCCTGAACTCCCTAGTCCCCTCCCCTGCCTTATTTTCCTCCATTGCACTCATAATTATCTGACCCTACTCTATGCTTTTACTTATTTATTTATGAGTTTTCTCTCCGCCCCACACCAGTTTGTCAGCTTCATAGATTTTTGTCTGTTTCATTCACTACTGTATCTCCCCAGTCCTTAAAGCAGTACCTGATGTACTGCAGATAATAGTCTTTGAATGAATAAATTAATCAGTCAAGATGGAGTCAAAGTCCCAGTGTAGGCATGGAATGGATTTTAGAGTTCCTTCAAACACTAGTGTTTGTGGCTCACTTTTTAGAGGATGCAGGTGTCAAGTTAAAACAGTAGGGTTGGACAGACTCATTCCTAGTGGTGTGGTGAAGGACTTGCCAGCGAATCCAATTTCTAAGGTCACGTGCTAGTTAGGAGAATAAGGCTAGATTTAAGTAAGCCTGAAGATATAAGTCCCTATTTAAGTAATGAAAATGTGAAGGATGGAAGGGAAAACGGAACTGACTTCCTCAAAAATTGGAGTTTACCAGGTTGTGAGTTCCAGGCTTGCTAATTTTTTGTATGACCCCCCCAAATACAATATAATTTATTTTCTTGTCATGAGAATCCTCCTTCTTCCTCCTTCCAACAAACACCTACAGTATTGCTCTACCTACCTACCATCCCAACCCCCCAGTAAGTAGATGTAAGATGGTCTGACAGTGCCATCTGGTGGCCACCTAGGAAACTATATGAACTAATCGCTGTCATTGGACCTCCAACCTGGGTTGGTACAATATCCTGGAAGCCAGGTCCAGGCTTGGGAACAAGCAGTTTATGCCTGTGGCTACAGGCAAAGGGAGAAAATAATCAAAGTCCAAGCCCTGGCAAAGGCTGCCTGGGGAATCTGGGAAGGAGCCCAAAGGCTCCATTCACAGGAGTTGATAGAGAGCAAGGATTAGGTCCAAAAAGGGAGGTTTGCAAAGGAGTTCCAGCAGGAAAAACTTGGAGAGAGCTCCTGAACCAAAGCAAAGAAGGGGAGGGTTTTTTTTTTTTTTTTTTTTTTTTGGTGGAAACTCTGCATTCAGCCTCAGGGCAGGGATGAGCTTAATTGTGAGCGTGCAGTCAGTTCTAACACCTTTCTTCAGGGCTTTCCTCGTCTACCTTTTTCTTTTTTCTTTTCCTTAAATCTATTTTTTCCTCATAGCTTAAAACTCAGATAATTTGGCAGTTCCACATAAGGTCGAGGATACTTCACACTTTCCTTCTCTCTATCTTTCCCCTCTTCTTCCCTTGTTCCCTCCTTCCCACTTCCTTTTCTCTTTTCCCTTCCTTTTCAGCTCTTATTCTTGAGTTCTCAGGAGATCCTCCCTCTTTCTCGTCCTTCATTCTATCCAGGAACCAAAACATAATCTTAGTTACAGCTGAAAAACCTAGAGATAGTGCTTATGAGTCAGCTTTATCAAGAACAAGGGAAGGCAGAGGTGAAATGAAGAACTGGTACCACTAACCCCTGCATCCTTGGGAGGAGGGATCAGAAGTCCCTTCAACGTTACCACGAGGCTCAGTCCTCCCATTCACCCCCTGCATGATCTCCCCATGTGCCTGCATTCACGATTTTTGTTTCTTTTGTTCACTGCCATATTCCCAACATTTAAAACGGCATCTGGCATATAGAAGGAACTCTATTGATACTTGTTGAAGGATGGAATGAATATTCTCACTGTATAAGCAAATCTGGCTTATTCATTTTTTTACCGTATTTCAATTTTGCCTTGTAAGTGTTGCATTGATGCTAATTTTCATTGTGAAAGCATGATTTGCGACTTTTGTGAAATAATTCAAATGTAACATGTGAGGCTATTTCTATCCCCCAAATAATTGTTTTTTAAATTCCAAACCACCAAGTGACCTACTTTCAGAAAATAACTTTTCATGTTTCACGAGTGTATCTTTTATGTACATAAATGAAGTAAAAAACCAACAAAATGGCCAGCTTTTACCTATCTTAGCTTCTTATCTTAGCTTCTTATCTTAGCTTCTCACGTGCTCCTCCCTCAAAAAGAAGCTAAGACTATTAAATACAGAGGAGAAAACAAATTTGGAAAGCAGAAAAGTACCAAGCATTTGACAGAACATCTTGCCAACTGTGTTTTCTCTGTTTGCTGAGTCTCTTTTGCGTTATAAATCCTTGATAACAGAGACAGAGAAATATCTATTCTCTATACAGAACTAAGCACAGAATTTGCCTAATATTTTTCAGAATTATGCCCTTCCTTGTGATCCTCCTTAGAACTGGAGAGACGAGGCAGGCTGCTTTCGTTTCACAGACTGTTCCTCGGACATAACTCTTGCGTGAGAATTTTCTGGGGATAAAAAAATGATCACTTGCTACTTTCCATTCCAAAACCCTAGGATTTCCTAAATATCTCACAGCTCTCTCTGATCTTAAAGAAGTGCTTTCATTTCAGTGCAAAGGGGAACTGAAAATGAATTCAGAGCTGGCCTGAATTAAGACAACAGAGGAGATCAGTGGGTGTGTAATATCCGAGTGTGGTAGAGCTTGGCTAACTCGCGAGGATGCATCACAACATCCCATCAGGCCTGACATTTTGTTCCTGGCTGATTTCAGTGGCAGTGATCATGGTGCGGGGGAAGGCATATGTTGAATCTATAGTTCGTGGACTACACAGTCTGTGAGAAGCTACAAGGTATAAAAAGAGCATGGACATGCTGGCAGTGCCTTTGGCTGACTGTGTGACCTGGAAAAAAATAGGTAACCTCTCAGAGTCTTAGTTTACCTTTCTATGAAATGGGAATAATGATGCCTACCTGGAAGGGCTGTGTGAAGATGAGAGCTACTAGGTACACAGCCTAGTCCCTGGCTGGTGGTACTCCCCAGTTGATCTGCTGTGATCCCGGCAGTCACGTGTTCTCTTTCCATTTCTCTCCCAGGTACCTTGGGATCACGAGGCCGCTGACGTACCCCGTGAGACAGAACGGGAAGTGCATGGCCAAGATGATCCTCTCTGTCTGGCTTCTGTCCGCCTCCATCACTTTACCACCGCTCTTCGGCTGGGCTCAGAACGTAAATGATGACAAGGTGTGCTTGATCAGCCAGGATTTTGGCTACACGATCTACTCCACCGCAGTGGCGTTTTACATCCCCATGTCCGTCATGCTTTTCATGTACTACCAGATTTACAAGGCCGCCAGGAAGAGCGCCGCCAAACACAAGTTCCCCGGCTTCCCGCGTCCCGTGGAGCCCGACAGCGTCGTCTCCCTGAACGGCATGGTGAAGCTCCAGAAGGAGGTGGAGGAGTGTGCAAACCTTTCGAGACTCCTCAAACATGAACGGAAAAACATCTCCATCTTTAAGAGGGAACAGAAAGCGGCCACCACCTTGGGGATCATCGTCGGGGCCTTCACTGTGTGCTGGTTGCCGTTTTTCCTCCTCTCGACGGCCAGACCCTTCATCTGTGGCACCGCGTGCAGTTGCATCCCGCTGTGGGTGGAGAGGACATTTCTGTGGCTGGGCTATGCAAACTCTCTCATTAACCCCTTTATATATGCCTTCTTCAACCGGGACCTGAGGACCACCTACCGCAGCCTGCTCCAGTGCCAGTACCGGAATATTAACCGGAAGCTCTCGGCTGCGGGCATGCACGAGGCCCTGAAGCTTGCCGAGAGGCCTGAGAGACCTGAGCTTGTGCTGTAAGGTCATTTATCACTGTTTTCCTTCTATCCCCCCAAC
Organism: Leucopleurus acutus; assembly: GCF_964270905.1. Taxonomy (NCBI): domain Eukaryota; kingdom Metazoa; phylum Chordata; class Mammalia; order Artiodactyla; family Delphinidae; genus Leucopleurus; species Leucopleurus acutus. Next base: position 35,524,846 of record NC_139156.1, read on the forward strand.
CCTTATATGGGACTCCTTTTGGAAGCACATCGTAGAAAGCTTCCAGAATCAGTAGCAAGCTTATTTTCTACTAAGCGTATCAGATTTGCATTTAGAATACTGTAGACTCCAGTCTTCCACCCAATAGAATTCCAAAAGCCAAAGATAGGTTTTTAGTTGGATTGGAAGAAGAGACTGATTCGCTGATGAATTGCAATTGATGTCAGTGCTGACAAGGAAGGTGATGTTTTTTATCCTTTCTCCGTAAATTGGATGTTATTTAGGTCCTTATAGCTCTGATTCTTGTAACATTATCATTTTAGTTGCTATTACTCTTAGATCCAGTAAAACTGTTTTGATGACCTCGTCCTTCACTGGTGGAAATCATGAAGGAGGTGATATTTGGGGTGGGTCTTGAATAGAGAGTAGGACTAAGGGATGGCAGGGGTGGAGGTGGGTTTGGGGCTGCTCAAAGCAGAGGGGACAGCATGAACAGAGGGACACAAAAATGGATGGAGGTGCATAAAGAATCTGGGGTGTGTCTTCAGCAGGACCTAGAAGCTGGGTAGATTGGGGTCAGCTTGGAGGGCAGGTAGGCAAAGTGGGTGTGGGGAGAGCTGAAGGTTTTTGAGCTGGAGTGAGACAAGGTATGCCGTATAAATAGGAGAAGGGAAGTGGGTAGGAGACCAATGTAAAAGAGAGGTCTCCCGTCAGGAGGGCCTGCACGAGGAGGGTGGGAGAAGGGCCCGAGTAGTCTGGGGCAGTATGGAATGGTTCGTGTGGGGAGATGCCAGGATGGAGCAAAGTCTTGAAAACTACAGAGCTTTTAGAAAGTACTACCCATCTTTAGGAGTTGGGAATTGATAGAGAGTTGCTGAGTTTGTCTGGGAAGCACTAGTAGCTTTCCAAGAAGCAATTACAGTGGGCATTGGGATCCAAAAAAGGACCACGAAGGGCCAGTGGTGATAAGGAAATGGGTTTTACATGTAACACACATATGACTGAATTTGACACTGTAAAGAAGGAAGGAGACAATATAGCAAAGTTGGCGGGTCCAGTGAAGACCTTGTTTTAAATTTGAGGTAGAGGAGACATCTTCATGTTTGAAAGCTGAGGGGAAGAAACTGGATTGTGGAAATAGAAGGTGCTGGTGAGAGAGAGAGCAGCTCAGTGTTGGATGTGAGAGAAGAGTTATCCCTCTTCACTGAACATGGTTCTCTGGAATAGACCAGAGAACCATGGACGGTGGTAGCTTAGAGGGACCTCCTCAGTCATCTTGCCCAATCCCTTCATTTGACAGAAGAGATAACTGAGTCCTGGCAAGTGAGATATCCCACAGTGATTAGCGTTACCACTGGGTCTACATCCCACATCATGTGAGTCTTGCCTCTATATACTCTCCATATACTAGCCTTATTTGTGATCAAGATGGCCAGGGAGACCTCTGTGCTCTCAGCTGTCTGAGGGGAGCAGGGTCCCAAAGTGTCCTCATGGATTACAGTAGACTGTAGGGGCTCCCAACCTAGGATACACCCCAAATGACTCTGAAAACCTCAAGGAACTCAGCTTGTTCTCTAACTCATCACCAGGATGAAGGAGGCAGAAACATCTCCTTAATATGGATAAGGGAAACCAGAGATCATCATTTCCTGTCCTAGGAACTCAAAGTTGTAAGACTACAGATATGCTAATTCTTGAGCTGTGAAATAGCTTCACAGGTATTTATTTTTACTTCTATTATATACACTCTTTGGTACATATGAAATTGTTCGCAGTAAAAAATTAGAGTTTTTTTTTTTTAAGAAAGAATACAATCTTAGGTTTCAGAATATATGCAATGAGCAACCTGTATCCCCAGGGATCTTTCCAGGCCTATAAGATTCTTACTGAATTGACCACTAGTGTTTGTTCACCGGGACCAGATTCTAAATTCCTTCAGGGAAGGAGCTATGTCTTAGTCAAATTTCTGTTTGCAGAATCTAGTACAGTGCCTGACACTGTACTAGATAATAAAAGTAATCATTTCTAACAATTATTGAACACCTACTACATGCTGTCATGGTGTACATCATTCTACCTGTAAAGTAGGTGCTTCTGGCATCCCCAATTTTCAGAAGAATAACTGAGGCTCAGGAACGTAAAGTAACTTACCTCAGATCACATAGCCCCTAAGTGGTAGGTATGGTATGAATCACTCCAATGCATGTGCTCTTAGCTATTATGCAACACTACTTGTCAAATGACTTGAGTCTGTAGGAGTGAAGAGCTATTGAATGTTTTGAGCTGGGGATTTTAGCCATCAGCTCTCTAAGAAGACATTTAGAAAAAACTTGTTAATAGAAGTAAGTTAAGTTTATTAGACTTACTGTAGCTTAGGAGGACACCTCCTTGACAGAGACTTGATAGCTTCTCAGATGGAGGGAATAAGCAAAGATATTGATAGAGTTTTAGAGCTTGGGCTGGGTCATGTTAAGGTAGGGAACTAGTAAGGACTGGGCAGGGATTATGACATGATAGCTTTGGATTGGTGGGTGTAACTAAGTGAGGGCCTTTTTTTTTTTTAACTTTTTATTTTATATTGGAATATAGCCGATTAACAATGCTGTGATAGTTTTGGGTGCACAGCAAAGGGACTCAGCCATACATATACATGTATCCATTCTCCCCCCAAACTCCCCTTCCATCCAGGCACCTCGATGCCAGTATTAATGAGCAAACTATCAGTAAGTCTAATAGTCTTACTATTGACGAGTAAGCTTGTTTAGTTGGTGCACAGTCTTATCTTTTGGAAACAACTATTTCCTGGAACAAGTACTGGGTGATTTTGCCTGGCCCCAGAGTTGTTTAGCACAGGAGCTGAAAAGCATGTTGGTTTCAGTTCCCAGGAGTAACATGCTGAAAGATGCGTTTGAAGAGAGTCTCCCTGGCAGCAGTGGGAAGGGTGGATAAAATAGAAAGACTGGTGGCCGGGGGTCCAGTTAAGTAGCCAATATAGAAACTAGGAAAGAACCATTGAAATCCTCAACTAGGAAACACTACTCTGTTAGTTTTCCTCCTGTACAGTCAAAGAACTTGAGAATAATTTTATTGATTATTTTAGCTAATAATAAACACATAATTCAGATAGTTTACAAAATGCTAATTTTCAGATGTCACACAAACAGGCTTTCCAGTTTGAAATAATAGTCACCCACATATATTGATGATTCACTCTCATGTATTACGCTGAGCACTCCATGTGAATTATGTCACTTAATCCTTATGACTTTATGAGAGGTGGGTTCCTTCATCTCCATTCTGTTGGGGAGGTCAAATAATTTTTTCAGCCATCCATGTGGAGCTGAATTTGAGCACAGGACATCTGTGTTTAAATGTACTTTTAACTTCCACACTACTATGACTTTTATAAAAGCAAATCAGCCAACATAACATCCAAGGATATTTGCCTCTGTGTCTTTAGCTAATGCGGAGTCTCGGGTATTACTTTCCTGTTCATCTAAGACAGGGCTCAGCAAACTTTTACTGTGAAGGGCCAGATGGTAAATATTTTAGGCTTTGCTAGCCATACGGTCTCCACTGAAACTACTTATTTCTGGCTTTGTAGTGAGCAAGCAGTCCCAGACACAAGTAACCAAATGAGTATGGTGGTGTACCAATAAAACTTTATTTACAAAAACAAGTAGCCAGCTGGGTTTGGCCCACGGGTCATAGTTTGCTCTCCCCTGGCCTCAGAAAATGACTGTGTCCTCATTACATCTCTCTGTTTGAATTTATAATTATTGATCTTATTTATAATTATGGAATGTTAAAATCATTTGGGATGAATGGCCTAAATATTTATTAACTCTAGGAAGTTTCTAATTAGAGAGTTGGAATAGCTGCTATTTAAAAAATTCTATACCAGGCTGCTTTCTTTTCAGTTCCAATGTGGGAGGACTCCTTTTTAAATTCTTGTTTATAACTGTGTCAGGCATTGAGGAGGATACAGAAAACACATGATGTCTTTCCTGCCTTAGTGCATGTATTTCTATTGCACAGACTGTCCATAAACACGCACATGCTCCTTCACTCTTTTTGTGTTGAGAACACAGGAAAAGTGGAGACAGGAAAAGCTATAGGATTCAAAAGAGAGGAAAGTAACTCAGTGATTTCCCTAACTGATCAGAGAAGACTTCTGGAAGGATATGGGCTCGAGTACATCTATGAAAGTTAAAGCATTTATAACTAAAGGAGACTAGAGATGGCATTCCACATGAAGGAGACATTTGCTATAGAGGCGTCAGTGTGGGACCTTACGCAAAGGACAGGCTGCCCAAAGCTAAGCATTGTTGTAGGGGAGATTTAGAGATCATAATGGAAAGGGCGAATAAATTAAATTATGAAGGATCTTCCATTCCAGCCCCAGAAATTTGGGATTTTTAGTGTAGATAAGTGGTTCTCAACCTGGGGTGATTTTGTCCCAGGGGACATTTGACAATGTCTGGAGACATTTTGGTTGTCACAACTGGGGGAGGGGAAGACCTCCTGGCATCTGGTGGGTAGAGGCTGAGGACGTTCCTAAACATCCTGGCTTACACAGGCAGCCCCCAGAGCAAAGAATCACCCAGCCCCAAACGTCCATAGTGCTAAGGTTGAGAAACCCTAGTGTGGGCAGAAGGAAGCCATCAACTGAATCTCTGCAAGTAGGAAAATGGAATCACCAAAGCCATGGAGACTGATTTAGTGGCATCATGTGGAATGAATTAGAAGCTAGAGGCTGGAAGTAAGGCATCTCTTCACTGGCTTGTTTTCTCCAGCAACATTTGAGGGCTTGTTGCGTACAAGGCATGGCGCCAGGAATGTCTGGGATATAAGGATGAATAAGCGACAGTCCTTGCCACAGTCCAGTGGGCTGGGTGGCTGTAGATGTGGTGGTGGCTGGTAAAAGACTAGTAACCAGAACTCCCACCGTGGTCCATGCTCTGCACAGCTGCGTTCAGGTAAACACCAGTTGGATAACCCCAAGCAGTCCTAACGCTACTGGAGTCTCTGGAAGAATAATGTGGCATCCAGTCCATAGCCCACAGCAAACCTTAGAACCCTTTGTCCCCCCACCCTATCTCTCTAGCGCTCACACTTCTTGGCCAACCTAGAGACTCCGGGCTGCTCCCTCCAATCTCTCTAGCTCTTTTCTTCCCCTCTGGCTGCTTGGGTTCTAGTCTCTTTTACTTTTGTCCCTAATTCCACCTTCTTGGCTCTATTTTTTCTCCTATATAATAGTTTTCTTCCTTTCCTGTAAAAACAATCTACTGGATTGTGTATTACTACTTCCAAATATTTCCCCATTTTCTTGATCAACGTAGTGAGAGGCTCAGGAGTCTGGCAGGCACTCAGGAGTCTTCCTTGGGTAGGGAGTGAATAGAGGGAAAAGGCTATAAATACTTCACTGGTAATTGTAATTCACTAGTCTAAATTACAGTCTTTGTCACCTTTTCACAAGTATTCAAATACTGGTAATATAAAACCAAATGTGATAATGTGATAGAAGCAGGGATTTTTTTTTTTAATTTGATGGCTTTATTTATGGATTTGCTTTGAATCACCATAAATGGCTTTTAAGTGTCACATTTAGATGACTTTTGTTCTTTGACACCATTACTGTGAACAATATTGAATAGCAGTTTCTAAAATACTTCCATATAAAAGAATTTCATGAAATGGTTTTGAAGTAGCTCTGCCTTCCCTTCTCCCTTCTTTTCGTCAATGAGCCTCTTATAATCCCTGTCAATTGCAATTCTAGTGGAATAACCTTGAGTTCCTGCCATGAATTCTGTCAATATGCTGCTCCCTGGTTTGTACTGAAGCTTTGGAGCTCAGGGTGATTCTACCTTTTCTTTACAGAAACCAGTGATTAAAAAAAAAAAAAAAGATGAAACGGGTCCCAGTGGAAATTAGGAAGAAGCTTCAAGCACCTGGATATCTGTGGTGGGATGTTGTCTTAAAGACAGAAACAAACAAAAATGTGGCTGTTTCATAGATTTTCTTTCCCCAGAGTAGTATTTTCCTCATCATTAACTAGCTGGAATTCAGCTCTTTATTTTTATTAAATCATCAATTAGTACTAATAATAGCTTGTTCGCTTCATGCTTTGTAGTTGCCTACATTTTAACTTCCCAGTTTCTTTCAAGTAGGAAATGCAGGCAATTGACCTCTCTTGATTTTTCTAATATTTTTGTTTGTTTGTTTTCTTAATAGACAGTAAATACACATAGCACAAAATAAAATGAAGCAATACAAACATACCTACGAGAAAAGTAAGCCTCGGGGGCCTGTCTTAGAAAGAAGATATCCATGGTGCAAATCATGAAGGAGGTGATATTTGGGGTGGGTCTTCAATAAAGAGTAGGATTAAGGGATGGCAGGGGTGGAGGTGGGTTTGGGACTACTCAAAGCAGAGGGGACAGTATGGACAGAGGGACACAGAAATGGATGGAGGTACATAAAGAACCTGGGGTGTGTCTTCAGCAGGACCTGGAAACTGAGTAAATTGGGGTCAGCTTGGAGGGCAGGTAGGCAAAGTGGGTGTGGGGAGAGAGGAAGGTTTTTGAGCTGGAGTGAGACAAGGTATGCAGTGTAAATAGGGGTTCACAGCAGGAGAAAGGAAATGGGTTGGAGACCAATGTAAAAGTGAGGTCTCCTGTCGGGAGGGCCTGCACGAGGAGGGTGGCATTGAGACTAGGAAAGAGGCCAAGGATGTCTGGACATTTGGAAGTTGACTAGCAGGCGGGTGGTGAGGAAAGGGGGACTTCAGAGATGGTGCTGGAGCCGGGAGAGATTCAGTAAAGTTCACGAGCCGTTGTGAGCTGCAGAGGAAGTGCAGCCTCCTCTATGGGAGAAGAGGCAGAGGCCCCAGGCTAAGAATAAGTGTGGAGCCCCACTGGGGACACAGCCTTTTCCCAGTGCCTGCACCTACATACCCAGCAGCCTGGAGCCACGGGTCCGAGCTGAAGCGCGGTGCTTCTCCTCAGGCACCATCACGTGGGGTAAGGCACAAAGCGAGAGATGGTGTCTTATGGAGAAACTGATCCTGTCACCAGGGAAACCCATCTGACAAGTCTTGACAGCCAAGTGAGAGGGGCACTTTCAATGGGATGGGAAGGCAGAGGCCCTGGACCCTCTAAGACCTGGCTCTCATGCACATGGATATAGTTTGGTAAGTTGAGTCCTGTGATGGTACAGAGGTAGGAGAGTGTGTATCTAGAGGGACTGTGGCTCTACGCTAAGGAGAAAGAGACTTCCTCAGCTGTTGGCCAAAACTTCTCCATGACTCATGGTACTTCTGTGAATCTAGGGAGGAAGGAAGTCAGGGAGGTGGGGTTTCCCGGTCTCTGCACACAGGGTTTACTATAGTGCCCCCTCCTATGTTTGACGGGGAGAATACTCGCACTGTAGTCAACATTATTATCTTCAAGTATGGCAAGTTGTATTTTGCAAGGATTATTGAGAGTAGAGCCATTTTGGCCTAAAGCTATATTATAAAAGTGAATTTTTGAAGGGTTATCTGGAGCTGATTTGCAAATATATTAAGGCCCTGGCAACTTATAGAAGCTATGAAATGTATGAAGAGAGCCATAGCACTTTTTCTTTCCCCTTAGATGCTCATAACCCCTTAGAAACCACAAATAATTCAAATGACTGAATGCAGTAAATATTAAATCCACCCACCACAAAATGAAAACTCACATTTACAGTTCTGCTAAATCATTTTCTTGCCTCCTTTCTCTCTCTCTCTCTCTCTCTTTCTCTTTATAGACAAAACTCTGACTACTGTAGAAAAAAAAGTCATGATTCATGATCAAAAGCAGAATAATGGAGATGAAATAAACAAGGCAAGACAGAGGTGGAAACAGAACGAAATCATTTGCTGAGACTTCGGAACGGAATGAGGCTTCTGTCCTTTCTTGGGATGGCTAAAATGTGACCAGCAAAGTATACCTGCTGTTCAAAGTATATTATGAGGGGGATGGTGACCTCTCCTTTTTTCCCTGTGGATCACTGCTATTGTGCGCAGATGAAAACAGCCCAATCAGCTCGGCAGTGAGCACGCGCACAGAACTGAGTTCCAGAAAGGAAACAGTTTCTGGTGCTTTGCTTCTGTCCAAGTCCGTGCAAGTGAAGAAAGTTCCCATGCACGCTTCCCATGCTTCTGAGTCTAGGCCTTGTGGTGAATATTCAGGAATCATGTATGAGACAGATGTGTTTTTGTTTTTGCTTTTGAGACAGATGTATTTTGTTGTGGGACAGAAGGGTGTTTTCCCCAGCAAACTGCGGTAAGCATAGTGGTGAATACGTTGCATGTCCACGTTAGAAAACAGAACCCCGTCATCAGCTACCACAAATGATCTCCCAGAGCAGTGTCTGTTCAGCTTCTGTCAAACAGTTTGGCTTTTCTGCAGGGTCCCTGTGACGTCCCCACCAGTGTACTTTCTTTGTTAACTCGCTTCTCTCATTATGGTGTTAACTCAGAAACATCTCAGGATGGAGAGAATAGTGAAACCCGGATAAAGCTTTTTCTCGCACTTGCTCTTCTTCTGGGGGATCCTGAGAGATGAGGGCAGTTCCTCCTGTGAGGAGTTTTCCCTGGATGAAGAGCGGGGGCTACCTCACCACACCATATAGTAACATGATTGTTGGCACAGAACTTGTGACTGTTGTTTACACCTGGGTGCAGTGGGCCCACAGGCTGGTCCCTAACTCTGAGGATTGGGGGAGGAAGTATGGGAATAATGGGGTTTCCATGGAAGACTGTGACGCTTCTGGAGATGGAACATCCACATGTTAATTCTCATTGAGCAGCGTTTTATTAAACTGTGTGCATCGGAGGTCACCTGGGCTAGTGTTAGGAGCCCTCCAGAGTACCATTCTGCTCCTTCTGGAGGATTGGTTTTTGTGTTCTCTGTATCTTAAATCAAATGTGCGCCTGGGCAATTCTGTTCTTCTCCTCTCCCTCTCCCCAAAGTGGTAGACATTCAGGGCAGGTCAGGAAACAGAAAAGATCCCTTTGTAGATAGTATATATTTTTTAAATGGTTCTGTGTAATATGTATGAGCTAGGGAGACAGAAAGACAGTAGATCAGAGAAGAGTACCTCTAAGGGGACAAAATGAATACCAACCTTCATTTGACAAAAGAGAACTGAAAGAGAATATTATTTTCCTATAATATATATAGCTGTTCTCTCACAGGATAATGTGGAATTCCAACGTGGATGGTGGATTTCTTCCAACTTTCACTGACATTGCTTCTTACAACACACGGGGAAGGGTCTGCCTTTCTGAAAGGGGAGGTGGGCACTGTCCTCTCCAACAAAGCTTGTACAAATTCCTGAACCGCAGATTTGCTAAAGTAACTGTAAATAATTATATTCATAATTTAAATGATTATTTCTGGTCAGATAAATGTTGTTAAATTTGAAAATGTTTTATTACATTACATCAAATAAAGTTTATTTGTAGCTGTAATAAAGCAACTTAAATGACTTTTAATTGAAGGTCTGATGTTATAAATGTCGCTCTACATGGAATAACAGAAGGGCAAACTTTATATATCTGCTACAATCCTAACAGGTAGTTAAGACAGTTCTGTAATTAATTGCATCCATTTTGTAACTTTTAAAAACAAATAGTGACTCCTTGATTTGATTAATGAGCATTTATTGGGTTCCTGCTACATTCAGCACTGCGGACATCGAGGGAACCAGAATGCGTAAAGTCAGTCCTTCCTTTTGAGGAATTTGCCATCAGAAGGCAGACATTTCTCAGCTTGTCACCATATAGTATAGTAAGTGCTGTAGCGGTTTGTAGGGAATGACATGTTTCTTTCCTGTAGTTTAAGACAGGACATTATAGTTAATTGGGTTGATGCAGGTTTTCATATGTGTTTAATTTTTTTTATTAGGACCTTAGATTTTCATATTGGCTCTTTATCCTGCCTGACTTGAACGCCTGATCCTTGAACTCTCTGCTTCATTCTGGCTACAGAGGCTGGACATTGGACACTGTGCTTTCCATGTATGGCAGCCAAAGGAAAGGAAAAGGTAGAAATTGAGAGAGAATGAGAAAAAATGTCAAACAATTTATACTATTTCACCTATGATATAATTTGTGCCAAAGGTACAGCTTTTGTTTTAACTAAGAATTGGGAAGATCACTGAGATAAACATTTTACGTATATTTTTGGACTGTTCAGCAAGAATGGCTATTCTAATCTCTCTTCTCACTCTAGGATATCAGCTATCGTCTTTTGGTAAGACTGAATGTTGGGAAAGGATTACTGAGCAGTAATGTACTTGTAAGAGATAATATAGTGACTGTTGCCTTAGTCTGATTCTGTAAATATTAAACAAGAGGCACTCATAGAGCCTAGGTTTTCTGGAAATTGTTTCATAAATTCTTAAAGCGTTTACCATGGTGTTATGTGCTTGAGATGCCTGTAAGTGGTTTTATTTTTTTCTGTTTTTCTTTTTTGTTTCTTTTTTGAATTTTTGAATTATATTTTATTTATTTTTTTATACAGCAGGTTCTTATTAGTTATCCATTTTATATATATATTAGTGTATATATGTCAATTCCAATCTCCCAGTTCATCACACCACCACCCCTACCCCCCACTGCTTTCCGCCCTTGGTGTCCATATGTTTGCTCTCTACATCTGTGTCTCAATTAGTGCCCTGCAAACAGGTTCATCTATACCATTTTTCTAGGTTCCACATATATGCGTTAATATATGTTTGTTTTTCTCTTTCTGACTTACTTCACTCTATATGACAGTCTAGATTCATCCACGTCTCTACAAATGACCCAATTTCATTCCTTTTTATGTCTGAGTAATATTCCACTGTATATATGTACCACATCTTCTTTATCCATTCATCAGTTGATGGGCATTTCGGTTGCTTCCATGACCTGGCTATTGTAAATAGTGCTGCAGTGAACATTGGGATGCATGTCTTTTTGAATTATGGTTTTCTCTGGGTATATACCCAGTAGTGGGATTGCTGGGTCATATGGTAACTCTATTTTTAGTTTGTTAAGGAACCTCCATACTGTTCTCCATAGTGGCTGTATCAATTTACATTCCCACCAAGAGTTCAGGAGGGTTCCCTTTTCTCCACACCCTCTCCAGCATTTGTTGTTTGTAGATTTTCTGATGATGCCCATTCTAACTGGTGTGAGGTGATACCTCATTGTAGTTTTAATTAGCATTTCTCTAATAATTAGTGATGTTGAGCAGCTTTTCATGTACTTCTTGGCCATCTGTATGTCTTCTTTGGAGAAATGTCTATTTAGGTCTTCCACCCATTTTTGGATTAGGTTATTCATTTTTTTAAATATTGAGCTGCATAAGCTGTTTATATATTTTGGAGATTAATCCTTTGTCCATTGGTTCGTTTGCAAATATTTTCTCCCATTCTGAGGGTTGTCCTTTTGTCTTGTTTGTAGTTTCCTTTGCTTTGCAAAAGCTTTTAAGTTTCATTAGGTCCCATTTGTTTATTTTTGTTTTTCTTTCCATTACTCTAGGAGGTGGATCAAAAAGATCTTGCTGTGGTTTATGTCAAAGAGTGTTCTTCCTATGTTTTCCTCTAAGAATTTTATAGTGTCTGGACTTACATTTAGGTCTTTAATCCATTTTGAGTTTATTTTTGTGTATGGTGTTAGGGAGTGTTCTAATTTCATTCTTTTACATGTAGCTGTCCAGTTTTCCCAGCACCACTTATTGAAGAGACTGTCTTTTCTCCATTGTATATCCTTGCCTCCTTTGTCATAGATTAGTGGACCATAGGTGCGTGGGTTTAACACTGAGCTTTCTATCCTGTTCCGTTGATCTGTATTTCTGTTTTTGTGCCAGTACCATGTTGTTTTGATGGCTGTAGCTTTGTAGTAGTATAGTCTGAAGTCTGGGAGCCTGATTCCTCCAGCTCCATTTTTTGTGCTCAAGATTGCTTTGGCTATTCGGGGTCTCTTGTGTTTCCATACAAATTGTGAAACTTTTTGTTCTAGTTCTGTGAAAAATGCCATTGGTAATTTGATAGGGATTGCATTGAATCTGTAGATTGTTTTGGGTAGTATAGTCATTTTCACAATATTGATTCTTCCAATCCAAGAACATGGTATATCTCTCCGTCTGTTTGTATCATCTTTAATTTCTTTCATCAGTGACTTATAGTTTTCTGTATACAGGTCTTTTGTCTCCCTAGGTAGGTTTATTCCTAGGTATTTTATTATTTTTGTTGCAATGGTAAAGGGAGTGTTTCCTCTCTTTCAGATTTTTCATCATTAGTGTATAGGAATGCAAGGGATTTCTGTGCATTAATTTTGTATCCTTCAACTTTACCAAATTCATTGATTAGCTCTAGTAGTCTTCTGGTGGCATCTTTAGGATTCTCTATGTATAGTATCATGTCATCTGCAAACAGTGACAGTTTTACTTCTTCTTTTGCAATTTGTATTCCTTTTATTTCCTTTTCTTCTCTGATTGCTGGGGCTAGGACTTCCAAAACTATGTTGAATAATAGGGGTGAGAGTAGACATCCTTGTCTTCTTCCTGATCTTTGAGGAAATGCTTTCCGTTTTTCACCATTGAGAATGATGTTTGCTGTTGGTTTGTCGTATATGGCCTTTATTATGTTGAGGTAGGTTCCCTCTTTGCCCACTTTCTGGAGAGTTTTTATCATAAATGTGTGTTGAATTTTGTCAACATCTGCATCTGTTGAGATGATCATATGGTTTTTCTTCTTCAATTTGTTAATATGGTATATCACATTGATTTGCGTATATTGAAGAATCCTTGCATCCCTGGGAGAAATCCCACTTGATCATGGTATATAATGCTTTTAATGCATTGTTGGATTCTGTTTGCTAGTATTTTCTTGAGCATTTTTGCATCTATATTCATCAGTGATATTGGTCTGTAATTTTCTTTTTTTGTAGTATCTTCGTCTGATTTTGGTATCAGGGTGATGTTGGCCTCATAGAATGAGTTTGGTAGTGTTCCTTCCTCTGCAGTTTTTTGAAGAGTTTGAGAAGAATGGGAGCTAGCTCTTCTCTAAATGATTTATAGAATTCACATATGAAACCATCTGGTCCTCGACTTTTGTTTGTTGGAAGATTTTTAATCACAGTTTCAATTTTCAGTGCTTGTGATTGGTCTGTTTATATTTTCTATTTCTTCCTGGTTCAGTCTCAGAAGGCTGAGACTTTCTTTTCTAAGAATTTTTTCTAAGAATTTTTCTAAGAATTTTTCTTAGAAAGTTTTCTAAGAATTGTCCATTTCTTCCAGGTTGTCCATTTTATTGGCATAGAGTTGCTTGTAGTAATCTCTTTGGATGCTTTATATTTCTGTGGTGTCTGTTGTAACTTCTCCTTTTTCATTTCTAATTTTATTGATTTGAGTCCTCTCCCTCTTTTTCTTGATGAGTCTTGTAAATTTTTTATCAATTTTGTTTTTCTTCTCAAAGAACCAGCTTTAAGTTTTATTGATCTTTGCTGTTGTTTTCTTTGTTTCTATTTCATTTATTTCTGCTCTGATATTTATGATTTCTTTCCTTCTGCTAGCTTTGGGTTTTGTTTGTTCTTCTTTCTCTAGTTCCTTTTGGTGTAAGGTTAGATTGTTTATTTGAGATTTTTCTTGTTTCTTGAGGTAGGCTTGTATTGCTATAAACTTCCCTCTTAGATCTGCTTTTGCTGCGTCCCATAGGTTTTGGATCGTCATGTTTTCATTGTCATTTGTCTCTAGGTATCTTTTGATTTCCCTTTGATTTCTTCATTGATCTCTTGGTTACTTAGTAACGTATTGCTTAGCCTCCGTGTGTTTGTGTTTTCTACATTTTTGTCCCTGTAATTCATTTCTAATCTCATAGCATTGTGGTCAGAAAAGATGCTTGATATGATTTCGATTTTCTTAAATTTACTGAGGCTTTATTTGTGACCCAAGATGTGATCTATCCTGGAGAATGTTCCGTGCGCACTTGAGAAGAAAGTGTAATCTGCTGTTTTTGGATGGAATGTCCTATAAATATCCATTAAATCTATCTGGTCTATTGTGTCATTTAAAGCTTGTGTTTTCTTATTAATTTTCTTTTTAGATAATCTGTCCATTGGTGTAGGTGAGGTGTTAAGGTCCCCCACTATTACTGTGTTACTGTCGATTTCCTCTTTTAGAGCTGTTAGCAGTTGCCTTATGTATTGAGGTGCTCCTATATTGGGTGCATATATATTTATAATTGTTACATCTTCTTCTTGGATCGATCCCTTGATCATTGTGTAGTGTCCTTCCTTGTCTCTTATAACATTCTTTACTTTAAAGTCTATTTTATCTTATATGAGTATTGCTACTCCAGCTTTCTTTTGATTTTCATTTGCATGGAATATCTTTTTCCATCCCCTCACTTTCAGTCTGTATGTGTCCCTAGGTCTGAAGTGGGTCTCTTGTAGACAGCATATAGATGGATCTTGTTTTTGTATCCATTCAGCAAGACTGTGTCTTTTGGTTGGAGCATTTAATCCATTCACTTTTAAGTTAATTATCGATATGTATGTTCCTATTACCATTTTCTTAATTGTTTTGGGTTTGTTTTTGGAGGTCCTTTTCTTCTCTTGTGTTTCCCATTTAGAGAAGTTCCTTTAGCATTTGTTGTAGAGCTGGTTTGGTGGTGCTGAATTGTCTTAACTTTTGCTTGTCTGTAAAGATTTTGATTTCTCCATCAAATCTGAATGAGATCCTTTCCGGTTAGAGTAATCTTGGTTGTAGGTCTTTCCTTTTATCACTTTAAATATGTCATGCCACTGCCTTCTGGCTTGTAGAGTTTTTGCTGAGAAATAAGCTGTTAACCTTATGGGAGTTCCCTTGTATGTTATTTGTCGTTTTTCCCTTGCTGCTTTCAATAATTTTTCTTGGTCTTTAATTTTCGCCAATTTGATTACTACGTGTCTCCGTGTGTTTCTCCTTGTGTTTATCCTTCCTGGGACTCTCTTCACTTCCTGGATTGGGTGGCTATTTCCTTTCCCACGTTAGGGAAGTTTTCAACTATAATGTCTTCAAATATTTTCTTGGCTCCTTTCTCTCTCTCCTCTCCTTCTGGGTCCCCTATAATGCGAATTTTGTTGCGTTTACTGTTGTCCCAGAGGTCTCTTAGGCTGTCTTCATTTCTTTTCATTCTGTTTTCTTTATTCTGTTCCGCAGCAGTGAATTCCACCATTCTGTCGTCCAAGTCACTTATCCGTTCTTCTGCCTCAGTTATTCTGCTATTGATTCCCTCTAGTGTATTTTTCATTTCAGTTATTGTATTGTTCATCTCTGTTTGTTTGTTCTTTAATTCTTCAAGGTCCATGTTAAACATTTCTTGCATCTTCCCTATCTTTGCCTCCATTCTTTTTCCGAGGTCCTGGATCATCTTCACTATCATTATTCTGAATTCTTTTTCTGGAAGGTTGACTATCTCCACTTCATTTAGTTGTTTTTCTGGGGTTTTATCTTGTTCCTCCATCTGGTACATAGCCCTTTGCCTTTTCATCTTGTCTATGTTTCTGTGAATGTGGCTGTTTTTCCACAGGCTGCAGGATTGTAGTTCTTCTTGCTTCTGCTGTCTGCCTTCTGGTGGATTAGGCTATCTAAGAGCCTTGTGCAGGTTTCCTGATGGGAGGGACTGGTGGTGGGTAGAGCTGGCTGTTGCTCTGGTAGCCAGAGCTCAGTAAAACTTTAATCCTCTTGCCTGATGATGGGTTGGGCTGGGTTCCCTCCCTTTTGGTTCTTTGGCCTGAGGCGACCCAACACTGGAGGCTACCTGGGCTCTTTGTTGGGGCTAATGGCAGACTCTGGGAGGGCTCACACCAAGGAGTACTTCCCAGAACTTCTCCTGCCAGTGTCCTTGTCCTCACGATGAGACACAGCCACCCCCCACCTCTGCAGGAGACCCTCCAACACTAGCAGGTAGGTCTGGTTCAGTCTCCTATGGGGGTCACTGCTCATTCCCCTGTGTCCTGATGCTCACACTACTTTGTGTGTGCCCTCCAAGAGTGGAGTCTCTGTTTACCCCAGTCCTGTCGAAGTCCTATAATCAAATCCCGCTAGCCTTCAAAGTCTGATTCTCTAGGAATTCCTCCTCCCGTTGCCGGACCCCCAGGTTGGGAAGCCTGACGTGGGGCTCAGAACCTTCACTCCAGTGGGTGGACTTCTGTGGTATGTTTTCTCCAGTTTGTGAGTCACCCACCCAGCAGTTATGGGATTTGATTTTATTGTGATTGCGCCCCTGCTACCATCTCATGATGGATTCTCCTTTGTCTTTGGGTGTGGGATATCTTTTTGGTGAGTTCCAGTGTCTTCCTGTCTATGATTGTTCAGCAGTTAGCTGTGATTCCGGTGCTCTCACAAAAGGGAGTGAGAGCACATCCTTCTACTCTGCCATCTTGAACCAATCTCTGCAAATGGTATTATCTCATTCTTTTTTATGGCTGAGTAATATTCTAGTGTGTGTGGGTGTGTATCACATCTTTATGCATTCATCTGTTGGTGCACACTTAGGTTGTTTCCATGTCTTGGCTATTTTAAATAGTGCTACTGTGAACATTGGGGTGGATGTATCTTTTCAAATTAGAGTTTTTGTCTTTTCCAGTTATGTGCTTAGGAGTGGGATTGGTGAGTCATATATAGTAGCTCTATTTTTAGTTTGGTAGCTATATTTTTACTTTCCTAAGGAATCTCCATACTGTTTTCCATAGTGGTTATATCAATTTACATTTCCACCAGCAGTGTAGGAGAGTTTCCTTTTCTCCACACCCTCTCCAGCATTTATTCTTTGTAGACTTTTTTTAAAATTAATGTATTTTATTTATTTATTTTTGGCTGCATTGGGTCTTCGTTGCTGCACGTGGTCTTTCTCTAGTTGTGGCAAGTGGGGGCTACTCTTCGTTGTGCACAGGCTTCTCATTGCAGTGGCTTCTCTTGTTGTGGAACATGGGCTCTAGGTTTCTGGGCTTCAGCAGTTGTGGCACACAGGCTCAGTAGTTGTGGCTCGCGGGCTCTAGAGCACAGGCTCAGTAATTGTGGCTCACGGGCTCAGTTACTCCGTGGCCTGTGGGATCTTCCTGGACCAGGGCTCGAACTCATGTCCCCTGCATTGGCAGGAGGATTCTTTTTTTTTTTTTTTTTTTGCAGTACATTGGCCTCTCACTGTTGTGGCCTCTCCCGTTGCGGAGCACAGGCTCCAGACATGCAGGCTCAGCGGCCATGGCTCACGGGCCTAGCCGCTCCATGGCATGTGGGATCTTCCCAGACCGGGACATGAACCTGTGTCCCCTGCATCGGCAGGCAGACTCTTAACCACTGCGCCACCAGGGAAGTCCCTCTTTGTAGACTTTTTGATGATGGCCATTCTGACCGGTGTGAGATGATACCTCATTGTGGTTTTGATTTGCATTTCTCTAATAATTAGTGATGTTGAGCATCTTTTCATGTGCTTGCTGGCCATCTGTATGTCTTCCTTGGAGAAATGTCTATTAGGTCTTCTGCCCATTTTTTGATTGGGTTGTTTGGGCTTTTTTTTTTTTTTTTTTTACATTGAGTTGTGTAAGTTGTTAGTATATTTTGGAAATTAACCCCTTGTCAGTTGCATTGTTTGCAAATACTTTCTCCCATTCTATAGGTTGTTTTTTCTTTTTGTTGATAGTTTTCTTTGCTGTGCAAAAGCTTTTAAGTTTGAATAGGTACCATGCACTTCTTTTTGTTTTTATTTCTTTTCCTTGGGAGACTGATCTATGAAAATATTGCCATGATTTATGTCCAAGAAAGTTTTGCCTATATTCTCTTCTAGGAGTTTTATGGTATCATGTATTATATTTAGGTCTTTAAACCATTTTGAGTTTATTTTTGTGTATGGTGTGAGGGTGTGCACTAACTTCATTGAGTTACATGCGGCTGTCCAGCTTTCCCAATACCACTTGCTGAAGAGACAGTCTTTTCTCTATTGTATATTCTTGCCTCCTTTGTCTAAGATTGATTGACCATAGGTTTATAGGTTTCTTTCTGGGCTCTCTATTCTGTTCTGTTGAATCTATATGTCTTTTTTTTGTGCCAATACCACACTTTTTTTCTTCTTTTTTTAATTGGGGTATAGTTGTTTTACAGTGTTGTGTTAGTTTCTGGTGTACAGCGAAATGAAGTAGAGTTCCCTGTGCTATACAGCAGGTTCTCATTAGTTATCTGTTTTATACATATTAGTGCATATATGTCAATCCCAATCTCCCAGTTCATCCCACCCCACCCTTTCCCCCCTTGGTGTCCATACATTTGTTCTCTATATCTGTGTCTCTATTTCTGCCTTGCAAACTGGTTCATCTGTACCATTTTTCTAGATTCCACATATATGTGTTAATATAGCATATTTGTTTTTCTCTTTCTGATTTACTTCATCTGTATGACAGTCTCTAGGTCCATCCACGTCTTTACAAATGACCCAATTTTGTTCCTTTTTATGGCTGAGTAATATTCCATTATATATATGTACCACATCTTCTTTATCCATTTGTCTGTCCATGGGCATTTAGGTTGCTTTCATGACCTGGCTATTGTATATATTGCTGCAATGAACATTGGGGTGCATGGGTCTTTTTGAATTACTGTTTTCTTTAAGTATATGCCCAGTAGTACCACACTGCTTTGATTACTGTAGCTTTGTAGTATTACAAAAAAGGAAAATTACAGGCCAATACGTTTGATGAATATAGATGTAAATATCCTCAACAAAATTTTAGCGAACCGAATCCAACAATACATAAAAAGGATCATACACCATGATCAAGTTGGATTCATTCCAGGGTAGCAAGGATGGTTCAACATATATAGATCAATCAGTGTGATACATCACATTAATAAAAAAAAAGACAAAACCACATGATCATTTCAATAGATGCAGAAAAAGCATTTGATAAAAAGTAGGTATAGAGGGGACATATCTCAACATAATAAAAGCTATTTATGACAAACTCACAGGCAACATAATACTCAACAGTGAAAAGCTGAAAGCCTTCCTGCTAAAATCTGAAACAATACAAGGATGTCCACTCTTACCACTTCTATTCAACATAGTATTGGAAGTGCTAATGACAGCAGTAAGGCAAGAAAAAGAAATCAAAGGTATCCAAATTGGAAGGGAAGAGGTAAGTTGTCATTATCTGCAGATGACATGATACTGTATAGAGAAAACCCTAAAGACTCCAGACAAAACTATTAGAAATTATAAATGAATTCTGCAAGGTAGCAGGATAAAAGATTAATATACAGAAATCTGTTGCATTTCTTTACACTAACAATGAAATATCAGAAAGAGAAAGTAAAAAACAATCTTGTTTAAAATCACTTCAAAAACAATAAAATACCTAGGAATAAACCTAAAAAAGGAGGTAAAAGACCCATGTGCTGAGAACTATAAAACATCAATAAATATTTCTTAATAGGAAGGAAGGAAAAAAAGGAGAGAGGGAAAGAAGGAGGGAAAGAGAAGGAGGAAAGCCAACGTTGACTTGGTATTCTTTTTAATTTTCAGATGAGGAAATCCAGGAGACCTGGTATAATCAAGTGACACGTGCAGTGAGTGGGCAGGAAGGAGCTGGAATTAAGCTTTCCTATGTGCAACTTAGGGCAGGCCCTCCGCTACATGGTGCTGCATCTTTAGCATGAGTTGCTCATGTCAGGAGAGTGACCTTTTCTTAATTTTCTGCACTAGTGAAGCAGCGCCATGTATGTGTTACGGTCCATATGTTGAAACTTGTTTATCTACAGCTAGCCAGATGGTCCCTAACAGCTTACAAAGAAGCCATTTGGAAACTTTCAGCAAGTCAGCACATTTTGAAAGCACTGGGAGTAATGCATATTGTGATGTCATTTCTTACTCCAAGCAGAGTAAATCCAAAAAGGAAGGCCTTGTTAGTATTACATGTGAAGCATGCAGACCTTGGGATCTCATGCCCAGAGACAGAAGTTTATTTAATTGGGTGTCTCTTTCAGCTTGCTTTGTCTACACTTTCTCTGGAGAAAAAAAGTAATTTCTTAACTTAAAACACTTCACTTTTTAAGCTCCTGCTGGCTAAATACATTAAAAAAAAGAAGACAAAACCAAAACCCTGCTTATACAATGCAAGCAAGAGAGATGTGATGTGATCATCAATAAAAATCTAAAAGCAAAATTTATGATGTCTAATCCAAAACAGAAAGGGAGAGAGGTTGATAACTTATCAGAAGTAGACTTAACAGATAACAGTTATTCTGGGCATTTGACACTTTACAAAAACCTGAGAAGGAATTAAGACATCTTGTAACTATGGCTCCCTGAACAGACACATGAAATCTTAGATTCTATTCAAACTATATAATTTGTGCTCAGAGATTATGGAACAAAAGGAAGGTAGTGGACAAGAAATACTCAGGAGACAATAAAGAAATGAAAGACTAATCCATGTTTCTTCCTCTAAGAAATTCATTTATTCATCCATTCACTCATTCAATCACATAAGTATTTATTAATATGTCAGAGGCTATCTAAACAGTAGAACTAAGTGGTAAGATAGAAATGCATTCCATTCTTGTGAAGCTAAATGTTTAGCAAGGAAGCTGAAACGTTACACAAATGATTATAATAAATTATGATGTCAACTATGATAAGGCACATGCAGGGAGTTCAAAAAGAAATGCATACTTCAATACATTTATATAAATATTTAAATCTCAGTGGAGGAGAGAAGTGGTAATTCAAAGTAGCAGATGGCAAGAACTATCTAGAATTCATTTTTGTTATGTATTATATATTTTTAGTGCCAAATTACCTTTCTTAATTACATTTTGATTGGGCTATTATTAAAATGTTCTTTAGACCTACACAGTCTCACAGTGGGAGAGATGGTGCAGAGCTATGAGGAGAGGCAGGAAAACATCAGTGTAGATATAAAAGTTTGTCATGGATGATTCACAAGTGAATAATCCACCCATAGGTAAACGAGATATACTGTATACACAGAGAATTACAGACCTAGAGAAGCTCATGGCTGATCTAATACAACCCCCTCCTGGTTAGCAAGTGAGAACATGGTAAACTAGAGCTGTTTTGTCTGAAGTTGTTGACAAAATGTGATATAGAGCAGTGCTTTGCAAACTATCTTTGGTGAAGGAATGTTTTTTAAATCTGTGACACAGCTATGCATTTAAAAATATAATAAAAATGATTATTACAAGAAAAATGAAGTGAAAAAACCTACAAAATATAAGTTCAGTTTTTTTCCTTATTAAGTTCAATAGATGTAAAACTGCATTTCAATAAATATGGTCAGAGCAAACATCACGTGGAGGAAAAGAAATGAATCACAGAACTGACCATCCTCCACTGAGGTGTGCAGTTACTCAATTAGGGAAAGCCTAGCACTTGCCCAGCTGAGAAATGACTGTAGCATAATCAGGACATGTGCAGAACACCAAGTGTGCAAGGCACGTATGCAAGGCAGGGCACAACACGTGATGAGCGTGATATAGGGAGAGTGTACTGATGGGGCGGGCGAGGAACAGCTCACCCCTGAGAACTATCCCTGGGGTAGTAGAAGTGCAGAGAAGTTACCCACGGTCACAAATCACAGCCTTTAAACAACTGAACTTTCCCCCCTTCTGTGTTTCTGCTCTTTAATTATCTACAATTGAATTGAATCCAGAATGCTGACCCAAAGGCACGGAAAACTGTTTAATTTTTTAAATGATTCTGTTAACTGAATTGTTCTTAAATAAGGCAAAGGAAGAGACTGAATTTTGATAGAATGTCAGCCACAGAGTTTGAAGGCGAAGGGCTCTGATATTAGAAATGTTAATTCTAACATTAGCCATACCACCTTATATCTTAAACCCAGTGTTTTCTGAACTTCACTCTGAATAAGAATGATCCAGGGAGCTTATTAAACGTAAAGATTCCTGGGCCCCATTTACAGAAATTCTGATTCATCATGCCCTGGGGGGCAGTGGAGGGTGCCTAACAGGTGATTCTGGTACAGCTCATCCGGGTTCCAAATGTTGAGAATCGCTGTTCCCACAGATGCTGGAAAACTGAATCATCTAGCTGATTCTGTGTGCAATTAGTATGGAAAGCATGATGAATGTGAAATAATATTTAAATCATTTGTATATGGTTACAGAATCTTGTCAGAGGAATACACAAGATTCTCACAAACTCTCTTGTAAGTACCCTTTAGGATTCCATGCTACTGTTGGTACTAAAAATCCAGCAAGCTTGTGGAAGGAAATAACCCACAGGCCATCTTAGATAGTTTTCAGTTATATTTAAAGACATATGGGTTTTAAGTTTAAGTGCAGACCTGGCTAATTCCTACATTATTGAGGAATTCCTGGCGTAAACTAATTAATATTGGTGCTAGCACAGGGTCGGCTAAGAATCAGTGCATCATATTTCTGTCCCCATGGCCACGCAGCTGATCAGAATGTTGTCAACAAAACAAAGAGTTGATCTTCATCAAATATGTGTTGAATATTAGCCATTGAGAATGAGATGTTGACCTTGGCCAAGATCCAGGCTTTCACCATCATGTGTGTGTGTGTGTGTGTGTGTGTGTGTGTGTGTTATGGCAGCGATTGATACAGCTTACATTAATTGAGTGTTTTTTACTCACCAGTCATTCTGCTAATCCTCAGAACAACCCTAAAAGGTCTTATCTCCAATTTTTGGGTAAGGGGACTGAGGTTTACGGAGCTCAAGGACATTAACTTGTAAGTAATAAATGTGAGCTTTCCAGCTGATGTGTATTTTTCCTTACATTCTCCCTTCCACAAAATGCATCTCACTGGTTACTGACTGTTTTTGTGGGCCTGGAAATATGCATCTGAACTCAGAGGGGACTCACTCTTGCTTCTCCAAATACTTCATCTTACACTGAATACCCAAAAGCAGTTGTTCAAGGTTAAATCCCAGAGCATGGTGAAGGGAACAAAGGTTGTGATTCCTGCTTCCAAATCCTTTTCTTGGATTCCTGCATTTCTAGGTACCTAGTATCTCAGTGCTTTCTTCTGGTTATCCCTTTCTATTGCAGCCTGCCTGTGATGGTTAATTTTTGTATTAATTTGACTGGATCATGGGGTGTCCATATATTTGGCTGAATGTTTTTTCAGGGTGTTTCTGTAAGGGTGTTTCTGGATGAGATTTGAAGCCATAGATTGAGTAAAGCAGATTGCCCTCCCCAATGTGGGTGGGCTTCATCCAATCCATTGAGGGCCTAAATAGAACAAAAAGATGGCGGGTGGGAAAATTCACGCTATGCCTGACTTCTTGAGCTGAGACATCAGTCTTCTCCTGCATTTGAAATGGGACCATCAGCCCTCTGGTTTTCAGGCCTTTGGACTCAGACTGAACTGCATCACCAGCTTTTCTGGGTTTCCAGCTTGCAGATGGTAGATCGAAGGACTTCTGCACCTCCATAATCACGTGAGCAATTCCTTATAATAAATCTCTTTATATATGTATGTGTCTAAAACTCTCTGTCTCTATATATGTATAGATATTGACATAGATATCTATATATATGCATATATATATCTCAATAGAATATTGGTTGATATGTATGTAAATATATATATATATGATGTATGTATATTAAAAACCTATAGATAATATATATAAAATAACACTGGTTCTGTTTCTCTGGAGAACCCTAATACACTGCCCTAACTGCTATTGCCCTTTAATGTGTGCCTTTCTATAGTCTCCTTATTAAAACTTAACTCACCTTTGTCCCATTCTCTCATCTTTTGCTGTCTCTTTATGGTCAGCCAGTTGGTCACATAGACTAATCCATTATTCAGAGGCAATGTCCCCTTCTTACAGAATACATTCCTTGGATCAATGTCTGAACCTGAGAGAGTGTTTATAGAAATTTCAGACAGTGTTGGCAATAGTAGCTCAAATCAGACCTTTTTCAGTTACTTACAGACCCCCCACGGTCCCTTGCAGCTGAAAGCAAGCTGTTAACCAAATCCATCTACGCCATGGGCCAGGTCTCTCTCCCGCTCCATTGGAGCTGAGAACTGAGAGAATTCCCTAGCTTTTTAAAGCAAAGACAAATGAGGGTAATTAGGTAATAGCTGAGGTTTGTCAGGAAGATTTGGCCAGTTGCCCCCAGTCCTGGTCTTTGGGAGATCTGCACCTGTGAGACAGCTTTGACTGCTTTTTCTGGCTCAAGAGAGCAATTCTATTGAGGAATGTTGCCTCTCATCCCCGTCACTCCATCGACTTTCTCATCAATGGCTCTGAATGGAATGTTAGAATATATTTCAGACGTGGAGATAAAATTAACACCTGCAACTATTTCTGGGTGCATAGTCAAAGATGACTCTTTATACTTGTTTGCTTGGCTCTTAGAAATTTAATTTGTAGCAAGCTTTTAAATATTGGCTTTTAACTTATCTGCAAAAGTAAAAAATTTAGTAAATTAAATCAATTCAGGGAACATTTGGCCTAATTCCCAATCATCCATTTGGATCATGCAAAGCACAGATCTTTGGGATGTGAACTCTCTCTTCAACATTATAACGTGAACTGTAGTGGAGCATGAGCTTTTATAGCAACACTACCTAATATAGGCTGAGGTAAAATGTTTTCATTTCCATTTCACCACAGCAAAGATAAAAAAGGGCACTCATTTATTTATCTACCATTGGTGAGGAAAGCTGAGAAAAAGACATGTTTTCTTGAAAAATATCTTAACCAGAGTTTTAGAACGATCTTATTAGACAAGTTTGAGTTTCTGAAAGAAGTTAGTTTGAATTGGGTTTCTGACATGAGCACCTAGGAGGATCCTGCCTTATAGCGAAGCTCTGCTGAAGGAATATTGCAGAGGCTCTCCCAGTCTATCTCTAGGGTCTCAAAGTTCAGATTTTTGAAAGCGAACATTTTGCCTCACCAGCCACATTGTATAATATTTTATGTTTCTCTACCTACTAATTATGACATAAAATGTATGTATCAAACATGGCATATGTGGACAATTGGAATTCCTGGGACTATTTGCCCAGGGTTACTGTCGCAGGTAGATTTTCTAGACCTGAATGATCTTAAGTCGGGGCCAAATGATATAAAGATAAACCTATTTTTTAATCTTCCATGTTTATTTATCCATTCACAAATGAAAGTAGACGACCCTCAGAATGGGATTGTTTTACAGATAATTCTCATTTTCAGTACATTTTCTTTTTAACTCTGAAATGTTAAAGAATTATCTTGCTGGAGGAGGTCTTTTTTTTTTTTTTAGATGTTGGGGGTAGGAGTTTATTATTTAATTAATTTATTTTTGCCGTGTTGGGTCTTAGTTTCTGTGCGAGGGCTTTCTCTAGTTGCGGCGAGCGGGGGCCACTCTTCATCGCGGTGCGCGGGCCTCTCACTATCGCGGCCTCTCTTGTTGCAGAGCACAGGCTCCAGACGCGCAGGCTCAGTAGTTGTGGCTCATGGGCCCAGTTGCTCCGTGGCATGTGGGATCCTCCCAGACCAGGGCTCGAACCCGTGTCCCCTGCATTGGCAGGCAGATTCTCAACCACTGTGCCACCAGGGAAGCCCCTGGAGGAGGTCTTGTTCAAGGGAGGTGGGCACCTTTGGCAAAATGGAACATCGCAGCTAATCTTTAGGAGACACTATAAATACCCTGAGGGAAGAAAGTTAAGTAACAACTGCTGCAGTTGTGGAAACAGAGATCTTTGCACATAGAGGATTCTTATAATATGGGAAAGAGACAAGTTAGTGGAGAAAGAGGGAGTTGCAAGAGCTCTTTCAGTATAAACAGTACGCGGTGCTCCAAAGCTCTGGCTCTCCTAATGATCTTTTTAATCCCTTTTTTGGGAATATAATCTATTTTTCCTTGACATTTCAATAATTAGAATTATTGAAAAAACAGGATTCATAATTGTTGAAATTAACTTGACAGTCACCTTTGAAATAATGTTTTACTCAAAAAAGTGTTAACTGAATTTTTATAAGGCAGTTTCCACAACCAATTAGAGTCTGTATGCTCTATTTTGGTAAGTTTCAGAAGAATCAGTAATGTGTCAAATGAAAGCAAGAACATGTCCCTTTACCCATTTCTACTTGCAAAGAATATGCCTAGTTTTCAGTGCAGTGTACCACTGGTGTATCTGGCAGAATTGAAATGGCTAAAATTTTTAAGCAGATTTCAAGGTGATTTAGGAGGTTTGGCTTGCTTCCCACCAGTAAGACACAGAGAGATGGCTAAGAGTGCGCTCATGCCTAAAAGTGTTCAACAAATAGGCTCACCTAAGTAGGTTTAAAACTATGAAACCTAGGTGTCCCCAGACTTCAGGGAGCTCCCCTCTCCTTTGAGACCCCGAGTCACATACGGTAGCAGAGGTTCCCCAGGTATCTGCGACTCCACGAAGAAATCATCCATGTCCTACCCGTTCTGATTCTTACTTATCCCTTCAGTCAGCTGTTTCTGTGTGAGCATTCTCCATCCTGCTTAGGTCATTTCTTGCTTTGGCAACAGTCTCTCCTTCCTGCTGCTCTTGTATTTCTGCTACACAACAAGGGTAGGTTTGGGCCTTGCCTGTGTTATAGATGAGATCAGGCTGTAACACCAAGCAAACATAACTGAAAGCGTGTTTGTAGCACAAGGGCATTACAACAGAAAATATTACAGTGGATCACGCCCATAGAGCCCAGTGGCCATGCCTCTCTACAGGAGGGAATTTGCCTGATGTCTCCCCGCTTAGCTTCCAGCTTCACCAGCCTACCTCCCCACAGTGGGAAGGCCTTGGACAGGCCAGTCTCTGTTCATCCTGTTAACGTGTAAAGTGAAGTCACTTCTAAAGCTGTGTTTAATCTATTCTAAGATGCCATTAGTTGTAAAATGCAGCATTATTCTATATACCTCTTGACCAGTCAGGGACTTATTTACAAAGGCACTAATTACAAAGGTGTAGGGCAACCAGAAAGGAAAGTGTAGAAACCTAGGGCTAACATCTGAGAAACTGTCACTACCTTAGTATAAAAGAAAGAGGGATGCGGAATGTTACATAAACCTGGAAGGGGAGAGAATTGTAGAGCGACAGCCTGAGTCAGGAGCTCACAGGCAGAGAACAGGTAAGTGAATGCTCCGTCCACCTGCCCTCCCTCCCTCCCACCCTCCCACCCATCTCCTGCCGGGCCTCTCCACTGGTCCAACCCAACCTGAAGCCAGTGGGCACAGGAGCACGTCCATCCGCTTCACAAGGAGAAGTGTGGGAAGTGGACCCGAACGGGCGAATGGAAGACATCCCTGCAATAGACACCAAGACAGAATAAATTCTGCCAATTAAACTATGAGACACTGCTCCCTTATCACTTGAAAGTTTTATTTTACACCTATTGAAAGAGTTCTGTTAGACATAAAGAAAGGGATTTGTTTTTATCATGTAGTACTTTTCTGGATTTAAGATAACTTTACTTTTTTTTTTTTTTTTTCGGTACATGGGCCTTGTCACTCCTGTGGCCTCTCCCGTCGTGGAGCACAGGCTCCGGACGCACAGGCTCAGCGGCCATGGCTCACGGGCCCAGCCGCTCCACGGCATGTGGGATCCTCCCGGACCGGGGCACGAACCCGTGTCCCCTGCATCGGCAGGCGGACTCTCAACCACTGCGCCACCAGGGAAGCCCGATAACTTTACATTTTAATGCTAAACGCAAGTATAATCTTTTTGAGAACATTTTGTGGCAGATATTTTTTTCCCCAAAGGTGATCACAGCAATAACTCTTGTCCCACATGTGCTTCTAGAAGCTTACTACTGCCGCATTAAGAGGGGAAGTTTAGTTTCTCATTCCCTGAATCTAGGCTAGTTTGTGACTTGCGTGTAACCAGTGGAAAGCATCCGATGTGGCACTGCATGACTCCTGAAGCCAGGTCTGAAAAAGATGATACAAATTCCACCTCGTTTGCTAGAATATTTGCTCTAGAGCCCAGAGCTTCCATGTCAGCAGTCTGGCTGGTCTGCGGCCGCCATGCTGCAAGGAAGCCCAAACTATTCTAACTCAGAAGGATCACATGGAGAAGCCCCGAGACTAGCAAAGAGAGAAAGATGCTTTGTCAGTTTCCAGGTGCTCCTGCACCCTCCGCCTCTGCTGTTCTGATTCCAGCCGCTATGGGACTGCAGTCTCATGAGAGATTTCTTAACCAGAAGCATCCGATCAAGCTCTTCCTGAATTCCTGGCCCACAGAAGCTGTGAGAGATAATAAAATGATGGTTGTTTTAAGCCATTAAGTCTTGAGGTGATTAGTTATGTAGCAACAGTAACCAAAGCAATTTTAAATGCCAGTTATACTCAACAGATGTAATACCAGTGATGTCTGCAATTAACTGAAGTGATGACAATATGAATAACTATAACCACGTTTGCACATACACAGGCACTGACAGCTATGTCATGTCAGCCTCCTGGCCAACAGCAATTGTGAGATGCCATATATTTTAAGATGGCTCCTAGTGAGAAAAAAATGTGCAGTTTAGTATTGAAGAAATGTGGTACTGTTGGTGTAGAGGGAGGGACAGAACCAAAAGGGTTGGGGAACTGGTTGGCAAGGTGACTTATTTTGGAAAAGCTTAATATTTTATAGTTAAGAGGTACATGCTCATTTAGCAAGTAAATAAATAAATAAAAATCAAATGAGAAAAAAACCATTAAGACCATAAAATCACCAAATCTCACCATCCAGAGATAAACTTCCAGATTTCTAAATGTATGGACACATGTATAGATATGTGGACATATGCTTTATAAATGAATTCATCCTTTACTGCAGCCTACTTTTTTCCCCACTCAGAAGTGTGCTGATTTCGTGTTTCCACCTCAAAAGATAAAAAACTACAGCCTTAAATTTTAATGGTAGCCAAGTGTCTCATTTACTTGACCGATCACCTAGTGACGGACATTTTGTTGTGTTTTGTTTTTTCAGTTTTGCTTTTATCATTGTTAAAACAACGGGCATGTTTACGCATTTTCCCCCCTATGCTGTAACTATGTCTTTGTGGAGAATTTCTACATATGAGATCTTGGATTGAATGAGTTGTGCCATTATAATTGTGGTATGGATTGATAAAAATGCCTTCCAGAAAGATATCCATTCATACCCCTATCAGAAGTTTTGGAAAAATGCCAGTTTTTTTTTTCCCCTTTGCCAGTGAAGGAGTTCAGAGCATGTCACCCCAAAATACGCAGATATGGCATATTGCTTATTTTGCATTAAAGGCACATGAGAAACAGCAGAGGCAAGATGGGCATTCAGACCCTCCTTTTTATTCCTGAAAGCAGGAGATAAAACTCCCATGGGAAAGGTGTGATCTCTGTGCCAGGAAAGAGGAAGACGTTCTTATCACCAGAGACATGGAACTGAGACAGAAAGAACTCTGTACAAACAGACCTTGTTCAAATAATTCTTACCTTCCTTTACCCTCTCTACAGTGTTTAGTTACTTTTCCACAATTGCTTCTTTTTTTCAACCTAATATAAAAGCATGTAGGTTCTGCCATTTCTTTGGGTCTTCATTCCTTATGAGGGTTCCTGTGTCATGTAAAACTTAATTTAAATGTGTATACTTTTCTCCTGTTAATCTGTCTATGTCAGTTTAATTCTCAGGCCCAGCCAACAATAGTAAGAGGGTGGAGGTAAAAATTTGCCTCCTCTAGACCAACATTTGATTCACCTGATGCCAATCTTATGGTTTAAAAAGATTTGTTTTTTGTTGTTCTTTTTTTATTTTAGAAAATAATGAAACTGAACCTCTTTTCATACTTTTCATCCATTTTAATTTGTTCTTTCATGAATTGATTATTCATAGTCTTTGACCATTTTTCTTTTTATAGTTGATTTGTAAGAGCTCTTCATCCTGTAGTAGTAATTCTTTGTCCATCCTGTGTGTTACTAGTTTTTTCTAAGTTTTTTCCACTTCTATAATTGTGTTATTTTGTTTTTGTTTTTGCTGCCAGGAAGTACTTAATTTCTTTGTAAGTGCATTTTCCTTTATGGTTTCTGGCTTTGGTGTCAAGTTAGGAAAGACTTGTTGCACTTTATTGTTATTAAAAATGTGTACTCAGACTTCTGTTTCACTTTTGACATTTATTAAAAATTTTAATCTACCTGGAATTGAATTCATGAGATGTAATTTCTCCCTTAAGTTGCCAGTTGCCCCAAATTATTTAGTGAATAGCAAATCTTTCCCCTGTGATTTGAAATGCCACATTTATCATACACTTGTTGGAGGAGGTCATGGTGAGGACGTGACTACTAGTTGACCTGCAAGCTGGACCCCGGGCAATCAGAGACTTCTCGCCCCCTCCCCTATCCTCGGAATGCATGTACCACCTACTCTGCCCACCTAGAAGCCCTTCAAGGACACAGCTTTGAGAGAGTATTGTGTTGTTGAGACCATCTGGACTGTATGCATGACTGAACCCAGTTAAGGCCTCTGTATAAACTTTTAAGATTCTGGGGGGCTGGTGCAGAGAGCTACTCATCTTGCAGCCACCCATGGCAAGCATCGTTAAGTTCCCTTCCTTATTAAACCTGCCACCCACCAATAGGGAGTGGCTTGCCTCCTCATGGAGGGGTGGGGGGGACAGTTTCAAATGTCACCCAGGAAGCTCCTGAGTTTGCAAACCAACAACACTAAGCTTTCATAATACTTGAGTCTATTTCTGTGATTTTCTATTCCCTCACCGCCCCGCTTCACAGTCTGTCTTTTCCTATGCCAATACCATCCATGTTGTTGCTGTTGTTGTTATTACTATTACTGCTAAATACAAGATGTTACTATCTAATAGGGAAAGTGCGTGTCCCCTCCCTACCTCTCCTTTGTTATGGTCTTTGCAGATGAACTTGAAAGTAATTTTTGTCATGTTGTAAAATAATCCTGTTGGATTTTTATTGAAATTTCATATAATTTGCAGTCTATTTTAAAGAGAAGTGACATCTTTACAACACCAAATCTTTCTGTCCAGAAGCAAGGTATGTCTTTAAATTCATTTTTATTGAGGTATAATTGATAAAGCATTATATTAGTTTCAGGTGTACAACATAATGATTTGATATTTGTATACACTGTGAAATGATCACCACAGTTGTATGAATTCTTTATATATTTTGGATATTAAACCCTTATCAGATGTGTGATTTGCAAATATTTTCTCTTATGCAGTATGTTGCCTTTTGATTTTGTTGATTGCTGCATTTGTTGTGCAGAAGCTTTGTAATTTGATGTAGTCTCAGTTTATTTTTGCTTTTGTTACTCTTGCTTTTAGTATGAGATTTAAAAATCATTGCCAAGACCTATGTATTTCAAGAAGCTTACTGACTATGTTTTATTCTAGAAGCTTTATGGTTTCAGGTCTTATGTTCAAGTCTTTAATCCATTTTGAGTTAATTTTTGTGCATTGGTAGAGTTTTATAACTTGTATTACTGTATATTTCTTTTCAGTTATTTTTCTATTTGATTTTCTTTGTTTTTAGTTGTTGTAAACATGGTAGTTTTCTCACTAGTTATCACTGGTAAATGAAAAGACTGACTGCATTTTTGTATATTTATTTTAAAATTAGCTACCTTACTGATACTCTTAATAGTTCCAAAAGTTTTACAGTTTGTTTTCCTGGCGTTTATGAGTATAAAATTATATTAGCTGGAAATTATGATAATTTTGCATCCTCCCTTCAAGGATGTATACCTCTTATTTCATTTCCTTGATTAATTGCATTGTCTCAAATGTTCAGAATAGTACTAAATAATTGTGACGATCTAAGAAATCCTTATTTCTGACTTTAATGGAAACATTTCCATTATTTATCCACTAAATACTGGCCTTAAATTTTCAATGTGTATTTATCTTATACATTCAGGCAATATCCATTCCATCCAACTTCACAAATTTTTTTAAAAATCAGGAAAAGATTTGGAATTAAATGTTTTTGGCAGCTAAAAGAGTATGTTAACTTATTTACTTATATCAAATTATCCTTGCAATCTAGAATGAATTACACTTATTCATGATCTACTATCCTTTCAGTGTCTTATCCAATTCTATTTACTAACATTTTGTTTAGGATATTTTTTTGTTGACATTCATAAGTAAGATTGGTCAGTAGCTTTCTTTTAGTTTAGTAAGATTTGGCAATAGTGTAATGTTGTTTGTACCATGTATTTGGAATATTTCCTTTTCCTTTAAACTGTTCCAGGGCTCAGTAACAAAATTTATTCTGTATAGATGTTTAAAATTTGCTCACAAAATTATTCTACGAGGACTTTTTGATAAGTGGCTTGTAAAAGCTTTTTCATTTTCTTCTTTCTTTCAAGTTAAGAAACACTTGTTTCAGTCTAATTTTATTAAAAGTGTTCACTCCTACTTTTGTATTGCTTTGTTAAAATTTTCTATTGTTAATTAATTTTGTGCCTGTTTTTCTTTAAATATATATATTATATTATATTTTGGGTTAAATACTAATTAAACATTTTATGCTAACATTTTGATAAAGAATGTATTTCAAGCAACACAAGTTGGACAACAATAACAAAATACTTGCCTGAGTTGGCCACAGCTGAGGTAAATTTTACCCAGTGACAGTTATTCCAATTTCCAGTTGTATATTATTGTATAAGAATTGCCCAAGGAAGGGAAAAACAACAAATAACACACAAGGGAATCCCCATAAGGTTAACAGCTCATCTTTCAGCAGAAACTCTGCAAGCCAGAAGGGAGTGGCAGGACATATTTAAAGTGATGAAGGAGAAAAACCTACAACCAAGATTACTCTACCCAGCAAGGATCTCATTCAGATTTGATGGAGAAATTAAAACCTTGACAGACAAGCAAAAGCTAAGAGAATTCAGCACCAACAAACCAGCTTTACAACAAATGCTGAAGGAACTTCTCTAGGCAGGAAACAGAAGAGAAGGAAAAGACCTACAATAACAAACCCAAAACAATTAAGAAAATGGGAATAGGAACATACATATCGATAATTACCTTAAATGTAAATGGATTAAATGCTTCAACCAAAAGACGTAGACTGGCTGAATGGATACAGAAACAAGACCCATATATATGCTGTCTACAAGAGACCCACTTCAGACCTAGGGACACATACAGACTGAAAAGTGAGGGGATGGAAAAAGATATTCCATGAAAATGGAAATCAAAAGAAAGCTGGAGTAGCAATTCTCATATCAGACAAAACAGACTTTAAAATAAAGACTATTAGAAGAGACAAGGACACTACATAATGATCAAGGGATCAACCCAAGAAGAAGATATAACAATTGTAAATATTTATGCACCCAGCATAGGAGAACCTCAATACATAAAGTAAATGCTAACAGCCATAAAAGGGGAAATCAACAGTAACACAATCATAGTAGGGGACTTTAACACCCCACTTTCACCAATGGACAGATCATCCAAAATGAAAATAAATAAGGAAACACAAGCTTTAAATGACACATTAAACAAGATGGACTTAATTGATATTTATAGGACATTCCATCCAAAAACAACAGAATATACATTCTTCTCAAGTGCTCATGGAACATTTTCCAGGATAGATCATATCTTGGGTCACAAATGAAGCCTTGGTAAATTTAAGAAAATTGAAATCGTATCAAGTATCTTTTCCGTCCACAACGCTATGAGACGAGGTTCCTTAAAAAACTAAAAATAGAACTACCATATGACCCAGCAATCCCACTACTGGGCATATACCCTGAGAAAACCATAATTAAAAAGAGTCATGTACCACAATGTTCATTGCAGCACTATTTACAATAGCCAGGACATGGAAGCAACCTAAGTGCCCATTGACAGATGAATGAATAAAGAAGATGTGGAACATATATACAAAGGAATATTACTCAGCCATAAAAAGAAACGAAATTGAGTTATTTGTAGTGAGGTGGATGGACCTAGAGTCTGTCATACAGAGTGAAGTAAGTCAGAAAGAGAAAAACAAATACCGTATGCTAACACATATATATGGAATCTAAGATTAAAAAAAAAAGGTCATGAAGAACCTAGGGGCAAGATGGGAATAAAGACACAGACCTACTAGAGAATGGACTTGAGGACATGGGGAGGGGGAAGGGTAAGCTGTGACAAAGTGAGAGAGTGGCATGGACATATATACACTACCAAATGTAAAATCGATAGCTAGTGAGAAGCAGCTGCATAGCCTATGGAGATCAGCTCGGTGCTTTGTGACCATCTAGAAGGATGGGATAGGGAGGGTGGGAGGGAGGGAGACGCAAGAGGGAAGAGATGCGGGAATATATATGTATGTATAACTGATTCCCATTGTTATAAAGCAGAAACTAACCCACCATTGTAAAGCAATTATACTCCAATAAAGATGTTTAAAAAAAAGGGCAAGATCTTTACAATGATAAAGTGTT
Source organism: Leucopleurus acutus (assembly GCF_964270905.1). NCBI lineage: Eukaryota > Metazoa > Chordata > Mammalia > Artiodactyla > Delphinidae > Leucopleurus > Leucopleurus acutus. The sequence goes on from NC_139156.1 coordinate 35,559,306, forward strand.
ATTAAAAGTTGGTTATTATATGTCAATAAAGTGTAATGCTGTAGATGAAAAAAAAAAAGAATTGCCCAAGGTATGCAGGGCTCAAAAAAGCTTTTCCTCTTTTTGGAAATTAAAAAGAAAAATTCTCTTTATCTTTCTTTTTGGGATACATGAATATCTATATGCCAGATTTTCCTATTTTCTTTCCTAAACCAAGAAGACAAACCAACCCTCTATGAAAGAATTTGTCTTCATGCAACAGCAAAACCTCATGGGCAATTTCATAAAGACCTGACTGACTTATGTGGGCAGACCTTAATGGCCTGGTGCTTCACGGAGGTTAATAGATGTCCCAGTGTGGAGGAAAAGAGACACGAATAAAAGAGAGAGGACCAAGAATGGCTTCCACTGAAACTGAGATCTGAATTCACCATGACCAAAAGCAAATAAGCGACTGAAGGCTCACTAAGGATATGACACAACTTTTCTTGCCATCCTATTGCAACTGAGGACACAGCGTTCTAGAAAACTCACACTGTATCTAAAGTTTCTGGAAGGATTTCCTTACTTATGATTAGATTCATCACCTAACTTTAACACTAGGCTGTGTGATGAGTGCTTTCTTGTGTTTGCTATTACTTATAATGTTGAAAACACAATTTCTGAAGCTGAAATGGAATGTTTATGATGTGAAAAGATTTTGTATGGGTCTTTAAATGACTGAAATACATAATTAGGGTTAAAATGCTTTTTAAAAATATATTTGGTCTAGGCATTTGGTTTAGGAAAATTATTGGAAATTAGGTAATGACACACCACATCAGTTTATCTCAACATTATTTCTGTAACATTTATAAAACCATCATCCAAAAGTGGTGCTATAAGTGAAGAAACACAGATGAGTAATAATAACAAAGGAACGTAATTCAAAGAGAGTTCAAATTCTGTATTAGGGTCCTTTGATTATAAGCAACAAAAAATAACTGTAGCTAACTTAGGCAGCAAAGGAATTTGTTGTAAGGATGTGGGTAGATTATGGATATGAAGGAAAAGTCGAATATCTAGTTCTTGTAAAAGACAGTTCCCAGGCTACGGTGGTCCCCCTTGCAGGAAGGAATGGTTCCTGCATTCCTTGGAAGGAATGGTTATTACAGGGCACTGTCATCAGAATGAACCAGCCCCAAATGTTTTCCATCTTTTTGTCACTTTACTCAAGATTCAAATAATTGGGAAGGAAGGAGATTCCGAATAGCCTTACTTGGGCCCTGTCTACCATTTGGCCAAGAGAACACAGATACCTTGAGTAACAGTTTCATCAAGACTTCAGAGAATAGGAAGTGATAACAGAGACTAGCCATCTCTGGGACACAATAAACTACATTCTCAATTTCCCTTGCAGCTAGATGGGGGCTACCTGACTGAATTCTGGAAAACAGAACGGAGCAAAAGCGATGTACTCCACCTCCAGGTCTGGCCCATTAAACCTCCTGCCAAGTCCTTAGTGCTCTCTCTGCTTCCTTACCTCCAGGCAGGATGTAGAAGGACCAGTGCAAGACTCGGAGACCCTGTGGGATGTCAGATCCACCATATGGAAGGAGTTGAGTTCCTGTGTCACCACCTGAAGTTCACCCACTGAACACCCCAAAGGACAGTGACATGAGCGAGTCCTAAACTTTAACGATGTTAAACCACTGAGATTTGGGGGCTGTTTGTTTCAGAAGCTAGGATTCCCTAATCCTAAAGGATGAATGTTGGGCAGGCAAAGAAACACACCTGATTCACTTCAATTTCTGTACTTACATTTTAAGAACACAGTGAAGAGGCTACACAGACCACTGCAATACTTTTTACCTCCCACATCTCTTGTCCTCCAAAATTCTCAGAAAATCCCTCTTGCACTCCTAGCGCCCACACACCTCTTGTTCTTCAACTTCAGCTTCACCTCTTTCCTTCTCAATCTGCATCACAAAAGCTCAAAGACTCAACAGGCAAAATAGAGCTCCCCTCTGAGGGAGAGAGAGAAACAAAACAGCTGTCAAGTAATGGAGAAAGACTGGGAAAAGTCATACATTAAGAATAGGGCTTCCCTGGTGGCGCAGTGGTTGAGAGTCCGCCTGCTGATGCAGGGGGACATGGGTTCGTGCACCGGTCCAGGAAGATCCCACATGCCGCGAAGCGGCTGGGCCCGTGAACCATGGCCGCTGCGCCTATGCGTCCGGAGCCTGTGCTCTGCAACGGGAGAGGCCACAACAGTGAGAGGCCCGCGTACCGCCAAAAAAAAAAAAAAAAAGAATACTGTAATATTTATGACAGTGAAAATTTGGAAACCACCTAAATGTCAAACAATAGGAAAATGGTTAAATAAATTATGTCATACTTGTTACTGGTTATACGAACAAGATAGTCCCTATGCTCATGGAGCTTATAGTCTAACAGCCATTAACAATAAACATGTTTTGGAAATATAGTTAATAAAATGTTGGGCTGCACCCCGCAGGCCTACGAGGCCTGTGCTTGCCCAGCTTCAAGAACAAAGAAAGCTCGGAGTCAGCAACAGAGACATCAGTGATTTAATGGAGGGGGGAGCTTACACGTCTGAAGCAAGGTCCTGGAGTAACACCCCACCACGTGCAGCGAATGATGGGCAGGACGCGGCGGCAGTCTTCGCTGGGGGTTGGTGGGGGAGAGGTTACCAGTTATAAGGAGAATTGATGTCAGGTGGGCTCATTAGTTACCAGGGAAACCAGTAGAGGGGCACGCCCCTCCCGGCCCCTTTGATAAGAACAGTCACCAGCTGGGGCCTGGGGCAAGTACATAGGAAGGTCAGTCAGGTGAGTAAGATACAGGAGAAGCAGGCACTGGTCGGGCAGAGGATGTTCTGAGAGCAAGAGAACAGCCATCTTGAGTGGCCTGACCGTACATAATACAAAAAGAAAATTAATGGCACCATTTCAAGTGAAAACTTCCAGGTAAGAAGCTGCATTTGCATATATAGTAGTAAAATCCCAATTGAAGAAAAGCTTATATGTGTAAGTCCTTGTGTATGTATGTATACGTGTGTATACCAGACTGTTAAAGTGGTTATTACTGAATATTGACATTATAGATGATTTTTATTTCCTTTTTCATACTATTCTATATTTTCAAAATGTTAGTGATAAGTATTTTTTTAATAGTAAGTGCGATTTACAGCCTATTCTTTTCCCTTTCCTTATAATTTTCTGCATAGAATGTAAAACTGGAAAAAAGCATCAATTAATTCACAGTATTGATATCACTGTGTACTGAGAGACTGTCTGCAGAAGTGTCTTCCTAATTTAGTAGACTTTTGCCTCCAATAGATCTGTAGACCTGAATATATGTGTGTGTGTGTATGTGTGTGTGTGTATGTATTTATATCATAAATGGATTTTTACAACAAAATGGATTATTCCCGAAGTGCAGTTTGAATATGCTTTCCCAGACTGTCACCATGGACTCTAATGAGATTGAGCTTACCTGCCCTTCAAAATACAGGCACTAGAATTTCATCAGATGGCTTTTAAGCGAGCAAATTCATGTCCTTAAAGTATGGAGATGTAATAACACTAGGCCATCCCGTTCAAATTTATTTAGTAAATTTGCTTTGCTTTCTTCTTGTCGATATGGAAATCTGTAGCGATATTAAAATGTAATTCATGTTGTGCTTAAAGAAAATAACTGTTGCTCAATACAATACAAAGCCATTGAATGCTAACACCATGCCCCTCCTTGAACTACCAAACACCATTGAGAGGAGTGAGTGAATTCTCAGAGGTGATTTTAATTTAGATTACTAAAAGATTTCCATAGATATAGAAGTTTGAGTTGATTAAACTTTAAACTTATCTGATTATAGCACTTATTATATTATGGTTGAAATTACAGGAAAGTACTTCAATTCATTGGATAATTACGAATGAATAGGGAAAGTACTTCAATTCATTGGATAATTATAAATGAATAGGGAAGGATATGACGTAGAAAATTTGTTCCAATTATTTAAGTGATAACTATATCAAGGAAATTAAGAAACTGAAGTTGTCTCAACGTATCAAATTGCCAGGCAGCAGCTTTGAAGATGAATGGCTTCATGGTGCCTATGATGCCTAATTATCTTCTGAGACGTTGTTTCCTTAGTTTAAGAGATAAAAAGATAAAGATAAAAACATGCAAATTCAACTAATAGAAAGGCTGACCTATTGAATATTATGTGTCTCTAGCTTATTTCCTTAGCTGTTTTTAGAGAAGTCCCCCAGCAAAAGTGTCATTAGGTGTCCTAAACAGATCTTCCTCACAGAGCTTTTCTTTGTTTGCAGCTATTCTGTAGTTAGCCTCCCTGATTAATGAGCATGATTAGTGGACAGTTACACATTTAAAGCACTGACATCCACAGAGGATGTTTAATAGTGATCCCTGTTTTCAACTTAAACTCAATCTGGGAGTTATGTTTCTTTCCCCAAAGCTAAGAAATGAAACTTCCTTTATGCTGTAAAATGAATCAGCACAGGGACGTGGACTAACGTGGGTAGAAGAGCTAGGGAGAGAGCATCTTTTGGGGGAAAACCCATTTAAATATTTTCTGCCTGTCCATGTGCTTAAGTTAACTGTATTGTAAAACTGTACATGGGTCTTGTTACAAATTGGGATTAGTCATTCTCATAAAATCGTTGGCATCTCCATAAAGGCATGTCTTAAAGAACTGTTCCATCTATTGTAACAGAAAAATATCTGCTCTGTATGCTCACCCACTGTCTATAGACAGAGGAGAAGACAGTTTTAAAGCTCTTTCTTTAATTCACAATCACTGCTTCCCTAGCCAGTCTCCCATCAGTGAAGCAATGCTCAGCTCCCAGTGATAGCCTGATATTGAGCAATTTGTATGCTTACATTCCTAATATCTCTTGCTGTCATCTCTTCAGCCTTCATCCTTTTCTCAGATACCAGGGGGAAGTGAAGTTAGAAATCAATTGATAATGTCAAGCATGACTATAAGTTGGTTTCACAGAGATAGTAGGAAATAAAATTCTTAAATAATACAGGTCAGTGAGAGTATAAGATTGGCAACTTATATTCTTAGGGCAGAAGTAGCCTTCTTTCCTTCCTTCCTTCCTTCCTTTTCTTCCTTCTGTACCTTACCTTATTCTATATAGAACTTGAGAAAATTTCTATTCACTCATTCTAAGCCTTCCTAAACTGCATGGCTATAAAGAGGAGAGGTGTGCCACCTCTGTCTATTTTGGTATTTTATTTTCTCCAATACCTGTGGGAGGAAGAGGATGACTTATGTTCCTTCTGCACCTTAGTAGGGTCTATCCAGATTTAGGTTTGGCAAATCAACCAATACTTCATTGTTTCTTTAAACTGGCACTTTTAAGGCAAATTTATAATAACAGTTAAGTAGGATTTTTTTGGTTCCCCTCCTATTCGCTCAGAGTTTAAAATGAGTTATTTTAGGGCTTCCCTGGTGGCGCAGTGGTTGAGAGTCCGCCTGCCGATGCAGGGGACGCGGGTTCGTGACCCGTTCTGGGAAGATCCCACATGCCGCGGAGCGGCTGGGCCCGTGAGCCATGGCCGCTGAGCCTGCGCGTCCGGAGCCTGTGCTCCGCAGCGGAAGAGGCCACAACAGTGAGAGGCCCGTGTACCAAAAAAAAAAAAAACCCACAAAAACAAAGTGAGGAATGAGGGCTTCCCTGGTGGCACAGTGGTTGAGAGTCTGCCTGCCAGTGCAGGGGACGCGGGTTCATGCCCCGGTCCGGGAAGAACTCACATGCCGCGGAGTGGCTGGGCCCGTGAGTCATGGCCGCTGAGACTGTGCGTCCGGAGCCTGTGCTCCGCAGCGGGAGAGGCCACAGCAGTGAGAGGCCCGCGTATCGCAAAAAAAAAAAAAAAAAGAGTTATTTTATTTAAGCCCCCAAATAATCTTATCATTAAGATTTTATTATATCCATTTTTCTCCTATGGAGACACAGAGGCATAGAGAGATTAAGTCACTGGTCCAAGATCTCAGGAGTGATGGGAGCAGTGTTTAAACTGACTTGAAACTAAATGCTGTAAACCCCCAAACTCCCTCTGCACATACACTGTGAATTGTAATCAAAATGTGCTAAATATTTAAGCCAAACTTAGGGAGTTTCTGGTTAAATACTTGTAAAAGCATTTTTACTCCTCTTTCCTCCCTTAAAACTCACCTAAAAAAAAAAAACAAAAAAAACACACCTCACCTAAAGTGACAAAAAGAATGAAAAACAGGGGGGAAAACCCCTTATATTCAATGAAACAATAAAATGGCCCCAACTTCAACCTGCCCCAAACTGCCCCAGATTTCTCTCAAATGTCCCAAACCTAAAGACTCATCCTATAATTCTTTAGATTCCCAGGATATCGTCTATGCTATGACAGGACACAGGTCCCTAAGTGAGGAATGCCCTATGGAGACCCAGGTTAATAGTTCTCACTGGCAGTGATGCCATCTCTAAAAGAAAAGTCTCACTGACATTCCTTTTTTTTTTTTTTTGCGAGTTTAATTCTCTTTTTTATTGAGATACAGTTGCTTTACAATATTATATAAGTTTCAGGTGTACAAGATAGTGATTCACAATTTTTAAAGATTATACTCCATTTATAGTTATTATAAAATATTGGCCATATTCCCTGTACAGTATATCCCTGTAGCCTATTTATTTTAAACACAGTGGACTGTACCTCTCACATATGAGGAAACTCAGGTCCAGAGAGGTTAAAGTGTCGAAGTTTACCCTGGGAGTAAGGAAGTAAAAGGTAGAGCTGAGATCAGAGTCTAGGATATTCCTCTTGTCTAAATCCATCCAAACAGCAGCAGGATAAAGGAGAGCGGGGAAGCTGTTTTTCACCTACTCATAACCTAGAAAGGACTTGATGGACAGCGGCACTAACCCTCAGAGTCAAAGGGGAGACATCCTCCCAGGGCAAAGCATTAAGTCTCCCACCTCTGGACCTGCCCTCTGGCAGATTTCAGCAACCACACCCTCCCTCCACCTTGAGGTCCCCGTCCGCACCGCCCCCCTCCCCACCGCTTCTCAGCTCCTGGTCTGAATCAGTTGGGGCTTCTGAATTCCTAGGAATGGCAAGAGGAAGCACTTGGGAAGGAGCAGAGCAGTCAGGGCTGTGACTTGAATCCTTCTTCAGCTTTTGGCTTTTCCATGTAGGTACTAGAAGTATGAGTCAGGAGGATAAATGTGCGTAATCAGAGCTTAATTGATTGTCTAACCAGTGGCACAGATCAGTTCTGAAATTCTGCAGTACTCAAGCTCTAAATCCCAATACTAGAGTTTCTTATACACTTAACTCTGCCTCCTACATAATTCTGAGTATGAGTCATCCCCTTTCTCCCTCTCCCAAGCATCCCTTTCAGTTACACATCTTTTGGTTCTAACTCATTTTGCCCCTGCCTATCCCTGGGTTTATTATTTACCAGCAGTTTTCATTGCCATTTCAGTATTTCACTGGGGATGAGAAAATATTCCACTGTGATGCTGAACAGCACTGAGCAGAAGTGTCAACCTCCATGAATTTTCACTCCACACGAAGGCTGGAGAAAGATAGAGGGGTCTGCCTGTAGCTGAAAGTGATGGGTCCACAGCAGGGGCTGTATATATTCCAATCTCTTTGGTAATCTGTATGTTTCATCAGCCAGGAATGTTGGCGATGAGCACCCTTTCAAAGTGGATGAAGATGTCCAGATGGCTGTTTCCTTTCATTCTGATTAAAACTGTTAGCTTAACATATGCACCAGAGCTCCCAGCCCACCATATAAATTGAGATAGACTCAGTGAGACTGTGTCCACAGCCATGAACCTGAATTGACTTTGTGGATTGCTCTAGATGGCTCTCCCCTGTCCACATTATTCCTTAGCTAATAGTTGGCTCCATTTAAAGAAGACTCACTATTTCCATTTTAAAGGGTAGAAAAAAATACATCACAAAAAGAATCAACCCCCCAAAATTACCAACAGAAAGGAAGAGTTCAGACAAATAAGTGTACATATTTTTAAAGAAATTACATTATGTTTTCCAAAAGAGAGCTCAAAGGGTTCTGTGAAGAGACTATAATACATCAAGCAGGAAATGAATAGTGTGTCAGTAGAATTTAGGGAAGAACTGCAAGGAAACAAAATCATTACAGAGATGAAGCACACTTCAGAAGTGACAAGAGTAAAGGACACAGTGCTGAAAACACAGCCAGAGGTAAAAGTGGTGAATAGGCTTGAGGAATCACAAAGACAAAAAGGAAAAGATAGAGATATTAAAAAGGGTATATGGGAATTCCCTGGTGGTCCAGTGGTTAGGACTCAGTGCTTTTACTGCTGAGGGCCCTGGTTCAGTTCCTGGTAGAAGAACTGAGATCCTACAGTGTGGCCAAAGAAAAAAAAGAAAAGACAGGTATAAAAAAAGTTGTCAGATTGGAAGACAGAGAAAGCATAATCAACAAAAGTAGAATTGATTTTCTGAAGAAGAGAACAATAAATGGAAGAGAAAAAGTATTCCAACATATCATTTATGCATTCAAGGAGTATTGATTGCATACTTACATAACTCTAGACATAAAGGAAAAATTATCGAGTAAAATATAATAGAAGACAACTTTTTTGAACTAAATAAAAACATGAAGTTACAGATAAAAAAGACACAGTTTATCCTAGGAAGAAAAAAATAACAACCTTGATAGTTAAGGCACATCTAGGAGAAATTACTATATTTTAGGAATAAAGGAAATTCAGTGGTCAGAAAATTTAGATCTTATACAAGGGAAAAATACGTTTGATCCCAGCTTTCTTAACGGGAGCAGCCAGTGTCTGAAGACAATGGAACAGTATCTACCAATATCAAGTGGCTTGGTTATGCAAGTGGAAAGGTGTAAAACAGACATTCTAAATCATGTGGTATCTGTGATCCAATCTTGAAAAATCTACAGGATGACAAAATGTAGTACATCAAGAGATAGATGATGATGTCATGATTTGTGGCGTAGTGGTGAAACTCATGGAATTAGAGACCAAACAGCTATGAGGAATACGACCACAGAACAGACTGTAATATTATAAACTTTGACAATGTAAAATAATTATGCAACTAATAAAAAGTGGGAATTGAGGGAGGGATGGTGGGAGAAAGTATGGTGTTAATTTCCATATCTTTCAAGAAGGGAATGACTAGGCATTAACTAAACTTAAAATAAGTAATTAAGAAAGAATCTTAGCATAGTTTAAAAAAATAACTCTATGTCTTTTTGTTTGGGTTCCTTTTTATAAATTAACTCTCAGAAATATTGATTTGAGATTTAGTAATTTTTCAGTTCTTTGGTAACTTCCGGCAAATTTCAAGAACACTGAATTTATAGTGAAAAACTTTATCTTGCTTAAGAGATAGGTTTTAACATGATCCCAGAATGTGAATATTACATGTAATCAAAATTTTCTTTGAAAATCTCAGAAAGTGTGTGGCAGTGAAGGCCACTTTTGCTTAGTAAGTTCAGCACGGCCAATTTAATCTCCAGCTTTGGAAGAAGTCATTGTTTCCTCATTAGAGTACTAGGTAAGGTAGTAAGTTTGTGTTTGGAGGCATATTATGCGAACAGTATGTCCTCTTGAATGCCAGAGATCGTATTCAGTTCAGCGAGATACTTGCACTACTGAGGTACATTGTCCTTGACTGTGAATGAGGAACAGATAGAAATGTCTCTCATGCTCCTTAAGTGAAAGGGAAGGTAAGTTGAAATGTCTGTACTATGTAAATTTTTAATTTTCCTCTCTGTCTCTTTCTCTCTCTTTATATAAGTGTATGGTTGTATATGTATAAGTGAAAGAAATGCTTAGTGTTGACTTTAAAAAAAGTGTAAGATTTGTGAGTTTAAGTTTTATTCAGGGTCTTGCTGAGGACTAGAGCCTGAGAGTCAGCTACTCAGTAGCTCTGAGGAAACTGCTCCAAGAAGGTAGGGGAGGAACGAGTTTATACATGATTTTTGGTTAGGAAATTCATGCCGTCAAGCATACATCTTAGTAAAAGATTGCTGCTAATCGTGAGGAACAGATATCTCAGATGAATGATTTTAGTGCTTTTCTGTGTATGGGAAGATGTGAGAATCTGGGGTCATTGAAATTCTTCCTGAAGTGTGCATCTAACTATTGAAGGGCTTGCTTCTCAGGAAGCACAGAGTGCCTCATCCTGTTTTTCATCCTGAATTCCTTTCTGGGTTTGCTGTTGGTGGTCAGCTGCAGTGGGTTCTGACTTAGCCCTCGTAGAACTGAGTGGTGAGTAATGTTCTTTGTCTTAGCAATCTTAATTTTTGCTGTATCCACATTAGATAATGTGACTCCATGGAAATATTTTAATGAAAGCAGCAGGTAGAGTAAGTTCATTTTGCAAAAGTTTTCTTTCTTTCACTCTCTCTTCCTCCCCTCCCTCCCTCCCTCCCTTCTTTCCTTCCTTCCTTCCTTCCTTTGTCTTTTATTTTTGCTTGCTTGCTTGCTTCCTCTATCTTTTATCTATTTGTTTTGTATCTGTGTACATCCTTCTGTTCATCCAACCGTGCATACGGTTATGTGTGTGACATATATGTGTATGTGTGTGTACTTAGATGTGTGTGCTTGTATATATATATATATATATATATTTATTTATATATATGTGTGTGTATATATAGATAGATATAGATATAGACATATTCATCTGATTTACCTGAAATGATGTCTACCATGTGGTAGCAATGCTAATCTCCAGTAGGTGGGATTTGGGTACTTTTTTATCGTCTTTTTTTCTACCATTCTGTATTTCTAGAATTGTTTCATGAGAATGTATACATTTATGGAACTATTAGTCATTCTTTTCTACTCTCTATACATAAAGAATTATACAAAATTGACTCCTAACATGTTATGCCATTATATCTACAGGTAGACCTGCACAAACGCTGCATTTTGTGCTTAGATCCGTAGGGAGCTGGCCAAAGCTGGTGAGCCGAAGAACAGGGTCTCGGTGTCTCTCCGTACTCCGTCTCTTCGCCTGTTAGCCCTCTCTGTTGGTTTCTCCTTTGGAGCAATCAGTTCGCAAAGATTTACTGATTGTGCTGCTCCTTGGGCTGCCGTCTTGGAGGCGACCTACTCTCACTGGGGACCATTCGCTGTCTGCTTGTCGTTATCAGCTTTCTAATCATTTCTTCTCTTTGTTGCCTCACTTTCTTCTTTCACTTTGCTTTTATGCTGCTCTCTGCTTCTTTCCTCCCTGCTTTCCTTCCTTTTCTCCCTACTCTTTCTGTGATGGCATGCATTCTGTGCTATGGCCTCGATTTATTTCCTTTGGACTTGCTTTTCTATTTTCTCACTCATGGGATGGGGCTCTTCATGGCACTCCTAAGGGTAGTTTGTTATTTTGCCCAGGAGGAACTGATATAGTGGACTCTGCCATCAGAGTCTATCTCTTTCCAAAAAAGCACTCTCTATCCTGGTTCTCAGGAACAACTGAAAGCATCTTTAGTAGAAGCTACAGGACATGGGATCAAGGAAGAAAGGCAAATCGATTCCCTGGAATGCCGCCAAACATTCTTATCCCAGGTGCAGGCATAGCCCAGGGAAAAGAATCAGATTTGAGAACATTATGCTGTAGTCCTGTTTCCTTCATCTTTCTTCTTAGGCATATACATATGTATCTGACTCACTTTACACCTAAAACTAACACAACATTGTAAAGCAACTATACTCCAATATAAAATAAAAATTCAAAAGACCAAACAAACAAAACATTGTATCTTAAACATATTGTTTCTCCCTTCTTATCTCTGCTCTCTCTTCCATGAATTCCCAACAGACATTTTTGGAACTCATGTAATTTTTCTTGCCTCTTTACTTTTTCATGTTTTTATTTTTGTTTTTTTTTTTTCTTTGCGGTACGCGGGCCCCTCACCGCCGCGGAGCACAGGCCCCGGACGCGCAGGCCTAGCGGCCATGGCCCACGGGCCCAGACGTTCCGCGGCATGTGGATCCCCCTGGACCGGGGCACGAACCCGCGTCCCCTGCATCGGCAGGCGGACTCTCAACCACTCTTTGTGCTGTTTTATGTGAGACTCATCTGGGGAAGCATCAGCATTCAAGCTAATGTGGTTTTTGGGAGTGTTCAGTTCCTCACAGGCTGTCGGGCTGAGGGCCTCAATTTCTTTTCAGCTTTGGCCAGAGGCTACCTTCAGCTCCTTCTTGCCTGGCCCTTTGCATATGGCAGCTCACAATATGGCAGATTTCTTCTTCAAAGAAAGCAACAGAGAGAGAGACTCCTGGTAAGATGGGCTAGTTTTATGTACACACAGTCACCTACATTCTGTTACCTTTGGCATGTTCTCTTGATTAAAATCAAGTCACAGGACCCACCCACAGAAAGCATGGGAATCATGGGTTCACCCTAGATTCTGTCTGTCACAGACACCTCTATAATTTAATGCAAAATGAAGCTACATAACCACTAAAAATAGAATGTTGCCTGTACCCTTTAAGTTCTTTTGTACCCCTTCCCAATTATTTTTTCCCTTCTCCCTAACAATAACTACTCTGTAAAACAATCTCATTTTTTCAAAGAAAACATATTTATTTTTATTCCACCTAGGAATGCATCCCTAAACAGTATGGATTAGTATGGGCTATTTTATTTATTTTTTTGTTCGACTTCTGATTTATTTTAAGGATACAGAAAAAGAACTTAAAACTTTTATTCCCACTAGTCCCCTACTGCCAGGCATAACATCTTCCAGACACAACATGAGGGAATTCACTCATGCATAATAACTTTTTTTCATTATGACCACTGAATCTTCCTGACCCCAGCAGCTCTACGTGGCACATGGTACTGCAGCATGAGCAGTGTAATTTATTTCTTACCCATATTACATTGAGGTATATACACTCTTTTTTTTTTTTTTTAATTCGGTACGCGGGCCTGTCACTGTTGTGGCCTCTCCCATTGTGGAGCACAGGCTCCAGATGCACAGGCTCAGCAGCCATGGCTCACGGGCCCAGCCACTCCGCGGCATGTGGGATCTTCCCGGACCGGGGCACGAACCCGCGTCCCCTGCATCGGCAGGCGGACTCTCAACCACTGTGCCACCAGGGAAGCCCGAGGTATATACACTCTTATCGGTCAGTTTGTCCTGTTGGTTTGTGTAGATGTTAAAGTTCTCTATGCTTTGTTCTCTTACAGGTGTTAACTAGAACACTTTTGATAGGGTCAGAACTCAATCTTTTTTTTTCTTTATTGAAGTATAGTTAATTTACAATGTTGTGTTAGTTTCAGGTGTACAGCAAAGTGATTCAGTTATATGTATGTATATATATATTCTTTTTCAGATTCTTTTGCATTATGGGTTATTACAAGGTATTGGATATAGTTCACTGTGCTATTCAGTAGGTTCTTGTTGTTTATCTATTTTACATATAGTAGTGTGTATCTGCTAATCCCAAACTCCTAATATACGCCCTTCCTCGTTTTCCCCTTTGGTAACTGTAAGATTTTTTTTCTATGTCTGTGAGTCTGTTTCTGTTTTGTAAATAAGTTCATTTGTATCATTTTTAAGATTCCACAAAGAAGTGATATCATACGATATTTATCTTTCTCCCTCTGACTTACTTCACTTAGCATGATATTATTCAGCCATAAAAAAGAATGAAATAATGCCATTTGCAGCAATATGGATGGACCTAGAAATTATCACACTAAAACTCAGCTATTTTAAATGGAACCATCTTTTTTAAAGTGTTCCAGGTTTGCTTCATTTAGCTCAACATTAGGTCTGTGAGATTCACCTAGGTTCAGTGTGTAGCTTTATCTTGTTCGTTTTTATTGTGTTATAATAGTTCATTGTATGAACACATCACACTTTGTCAAGTTTACTATTGATGGACATTGGCTTATTCCAGTTTGAAGCAACTGTAAATAATGGTGCAAGGAACATTCTTGCACTATGTGTACGCTTACACTCATTTATGTGGGATATCTATCTAGAAGTGGAACTCCTGGGTCATAAGGTCTGTATATTTTCAATTTTAGTAGTTATGTCAAACTGTTTTCCAGAGTGGTTCTTCCAATTTACACCCTCCACCAGTAGTGGGTGAGAATTCCTTTTGCTTCCCATCCTGACCAATAGCTTGTATTGTCAAGTTTTTTTAAAAAATTGTTTTTACTTTTAGCCCTTCTAGTAGGTATATAGTAGTACCTCATGTGACTTTAATTTGCATTTCTCTGATCATCGATGAGGTTTCATGTGTTTGTATATGGTTATCAGCATTTTGGATAGACTTTTCATATAGTGCCTGTTCAAATTTCTTGTTCATTTTTCTGTTGAGTCGTCTGACGTTTTCTCATTCATTTGTAGGGATAATTTTCTTTTTAAATGTCCATTAGACATGAGCACTTTGTCAGTTATAAATAATATTAAGAACTTCTCCCACTCCATGGGTTATCTTCTTACTATCTTAAAGGTGTCTTGATTTTAATTTATTCAAATTTGTCAGAGTTTTCCTTGATAGTTACCATTTTGTGTGTCAGGTTTAAGAAGTCTTTCCTTTTCCTTAAACCATGAAAATATTCTCTTCATTACCTTCTAGGAGCTTTATTTTTGGCCTTTGCATTTAGATCTACAATTTACCTCGAAATCATTTTCCTGTATGGTGTGAATTAGGGGGTTATGTTCCTTTTATTATAAATGGATTTACAATTGTGCTGGGACCATTTATTGTAAGTAATATCCTTTCCCCAATACTCTGCCATGTTATCTTTGTCATAAATCAAATTTCCATAAGTGTATGGGTCTGTTTCTGGGCTCTCTATACTTATACTTTCTGCTCTTTCTATCTTTTCATCAATACTGCAGTCTAATTTTTTAAAATAAGCTTTATTTTTTAGAGCAGTTTTAGGTTCTTAGCACAACTGAGTGGAAAGAACAGAGATTTCCCATATACCCTTTGGCCCTCACACATGCATAGCCTCCCCTATTATCAACATCTCCTACTACAGTGGTACATTTGTTACAATTGATGAAACTACACTGATACATTATTATTAACTAAAGTCCATAGTTTACATTAAGGTTCATTCTATGTGTTGTATAGGTCTATGGATTTTGACAAATGCATAAAGTTATGTATCTACCCTATAGTATCATACAGAATAGTTTCACTGACCTAAAAATTCCCTGTGCTCCACCAATTCATCCTTTTTTCCTTCCCACCCCAAGCCCTAGGAAACCACTGATCCTTTTGCTGTCTCCATAGTTTTACCTTTTCCAGAATATCATATGGTATGGAATCCCACAGTACGTAGCCTTTTCAGACTGGCTTCTTTCATTTAGCAACATGCATTTAAGGTTCCTCTGTGTCTTTTCATGGCGTGATAGCTTATTCTTGTTTAGCACTGAATAATATTCCATTGTCTGGATGGACCGCAGTTTATTTATCCATTCGCCTACTGAGGAACGTACTGGTTGCTTCCAAGTTTTGGCAATTATGAATGAAGCTGTTAGAACCATCCATGTGTAGGTTTTTGTGTGGACATAAGTTTGCAACTCCTTTGGGCAAATACCAAGAAGTGCCATTGCTGAATCATATGATTAGGGTGTGTTTAGTTTTGTAAGAAAATGCCAAACTGTCTTTCAAAGTGGCTGCACCATTTGTATTCCCACCAGCAATAAATAAGAGTCCCTGTTGCTTTACATCCTTGCTAGTATTTGGTGTTGTCAGTTTTCTGGAGTTTGGCTGTTCTAGTAGGTGTGTAGTGCTATTCCATTGTTGTTTCAATTTGCATTTCCCTGACGACGTACGATATGAAGCATCTTTTATATTGCTAATTTGCCATCTGTGTATTTTCTTCAACAAGGTGTCTGTTAAGGTCTTTGGTCCGGTTTTTAATTGGGTCATTAGTTTTCTTATTGTGCACAATCCAATTTAATGTAGCTTTCTATCTTCATAAGTAAAGTCTCCTACCTTGTTTCTTATATAAACTCCCCGCACCAAACCCAGCCATTAAAAATAAGTTACTAGGTTTGTTTTGCCAATATATTGTTTAGGATTTCTTGTATCTGTGTTCAGGACTGAGGTTTTGCTTGTAACTTTCTTTCTTGCAGTGTCTCTCAAGTTTTGATAATAGAGCTATTATGGAATTGTTACCGAAAGCAAGTTCACATGCCCAATGCACAGTGAGGCCAAACAAACTGAAACATTGAAGTTTCAAGCAGAGAAAGTTTATTGCAGGGCCAAGAAAGGAGAATGGGTGGCTCATGCTCAAAAGACCTGAACGCCCCAGTGGGTTTCAGGGAAGAAGGTTTTATAGGCAAATATTGGGTTGCAGGGAGTCTAACTCTCCTCTGATTGGTTGGTGGTGAGGTAACAGGGTGGTGTTCCAGGAATCTCAGTCATTAGCCTTCTGGTTCCAACCAGTTTGGGGTCCATGTTCTTGTGTTTAGCCTGTAGTTACCATCCTCCACCTGGGTGGGGGCCATAGTTCCTGTAAAAGAACTCGGAGGTATGTAGCAGATTGCTATGAACGTCTGCCAAAGAGGAACTAGGACCCCGCCCCATCGCTGCATTTCATTTTTCTGTGTTCCCTCACTCCTCTAGTTGCTAACTGTTTGAACCTGCCCTTTGTAACTCAGAGAAGGTCTAGGAGGCTGAAGCCTTTTTCCTACAAACAAGAAATGGGGAGCACAGAAAGGCCTTCATATATACTTGGGAGGGCCCCATAGGGTCCTACATGGTTTCAGAATCATAAAATGAATTGGATCGTGTTCACACTTTGTGTATATTCTTTGGTAATATTTTTTCCTGTGAGCCAACTTTCTGTGAGCCTTGTGGGGTTACAAGGTTTTTAATTACAGAGTCAGACTTTTAAATTGTTAGTAGACTGCAAATTTACTATACCTTCTGTATCCGTTTTTGTAAGTCTTATTTTATAGGAATTTATTTAATTCATCTCTTAAAAAAATTTTTTTTTAATTTCTTTATTTTTTGGCTGTGTTGGGTTTTCATTGCTTGCTCTAGTTGCGGTGAGTGGGGACTACTCTTCACTGCAGTGCACGGGCTTCTCATTGCGGTGGCTTCTCTTGTTGAAGAGCAAGGGCTCTAGGTGTGCGGGCTTCAGTAGTTGTGGCTTGCGGGCTCTAGAGCGCAGGCTCAGTAGTTGTGGCGTACGGGCTTAGCTGCTCCGCGGCATGTGGGATCTTCCCAGACCAGGGCTTGAACCCGTGTCCCCTGCATTGGCAGGCAGACTCGTAACCACTGCACCACCAGGGAAGTCCCCATCTCTCTTTTTTTTTTTAGTTGACTAATATCTCCAAGAGTTGATAAGTTTATTCCTTTTATTAAAGCACACACATTTTGGCTTGGTTGATATTTTCTATTGTATGTATTATTTCTAGTTCATTAATTTTGTTATCTTCCATCTTCTATTTATCTTCATTTGGTAGGTTTTTGTAATTTCTTGAGATGGATGTTAGGATGTTTATCTCATTGATTTTCAGTCTTTCCTCTTTTCTAATACATGCTTTAAAATTATAAATTTGCCTCTAATTGTTTTTCATAAGTTTTGATATGTCATTTAAAAAACAATTTACATACCTTCAAATTTCCATTTGAATTTTTTTTCTTTGACTCCGAGGTTACTGAAAAGTGGTATTTCTGAAGTTGCAAACAAATGAGGATTCTCTCTTATCTTTTTGTTATGGATTTCTTTGTGGAAATAATTGTTTGCAAAAAATAGCATTAGGTGATAGTATCTTCCTCCAGTGAAGATCTGAGTTTGCTTTTGCTAGGCATCTGGGGACAGAGGAATCCAGGATAAGCTTCAGAGGTTGATATGATTCGAAGCTGAGCTGCAGGCTCTGTGAAAGCCTATTGATTTCTAGGAAACTCCTACTCCTTGAGTGTAGCTCCTCAGGCCCTAGAACAAAGGGCCTGGACTTTGGCATGCCCTGGACTTAACTACCTAGCTCTTTTAGACCATTTTGCTCCCACCTCTCAGTTTTCTCCTGGAATGGGCAAACACTCATAGCAGAACAGCATCCTCCAACACTCTTGGACCACCAATTATCCCAGAATCTTTGCATCACACTCCTCAATATCCTGTGAGCTCTCCAGTGTTCCTAAGCAGATGTGTTTGACATTCCACCCTGCTTCTCTAATTGTCCCTGGTGGAAAGGTTTGTCTGTTTTCCTTAGTCTGTAATTATTGAAAGTGGAAATTTTATTTAGTTCTATTTCATGTCAGGTCAATTTTGATAGTAACTTGTTCTTGTCTTATACTTAAGAAGAAGCCTCTTTTATTTCTTTAAATATATTAAACATACTTATTTTGTATTCTGTATCTGTTAATTCCAATACCTGAAGTTTTGTGGATTTGATTCTATAGGTTTTTTTTTTTTTCCCCCAGTTGTTGAATTTTTACTATAGTGTCTTCTTACCTCATAAGATTAGGGATTTTTTTCATTGTGTGCTCAATTTCCTGGGAACTTTATCTTAAATTCTTTGAGTCCTCTGCCTAAAATATGTTAATACAGAAAGGATTTTCTTTTGCTAATGCCATGTTCCTGGGGGCATAACAAACCTAAACCACTTTAAACTAAAATTTTAGTTTAGGCTTTCCTGGGCCACACAGGCTACTTGAGTTTTAGCCCCAAATTTGCCTGGTTATGAACTTATGATTAGGAATTCTAAGGAGCCTTTTCCCCAGCTATTTCCACGGCCAAGGCCAAGGGAGTCAGGCATTCCTGTCCTCTCCTTCAAGGGTGAAAATCCTTGGTGGGGGAGCGGTTCCAGGTCTCTGACTGACCTCTTATCTTACTCTCATAGGTTTGTTTCCAGCCTCCTTATTCCTGTTAAATCCCAGCTCTAGACCTCCCAGGATTAATGGTAGATTGGTGCTTACTTTTGACCCGTATTTCTTCTTTCCCCACAAGCTCAGCTATAAATTTTTAAAGGTTTTAAAAGATTTCATCCAGAATTTTAAGTTTTAGGGCTGTTTCAGGAGCGGTTTCCATAAAAATCTGCCCACTGATCAGAAGTCTCTCCCCTTGTGATTCTATACTTTGTGATTCTAAAATGACTTTGTTACTGATTATTACATTATGGTTATGCTTGTTACACAACACTCCTTCCCTATCTACATTTGCCTGGGGTCTATAGGAGTCCAGTACATTTTGACCAAAAGGAGGGGGGATACAGCCATTAGTCTGGATGTTTATATATCACACAGGTCAGACATTTAGGTGATTGATTAGATCCTTCATCACTAAAATGTGCCGTGTTGTTTAGATACATCAGTAGTTTGCACGTCCTGATTTGCTGCTATCATTTTAGATATATCAATAAACATGAATAATTCATTTATTTTGATTTGGGTGCATCTTGTCATCTCACTGCTGCTCTTTCTTTTCTGTAAATATGCCAAGAGGGGAGGCATTATTTTAGAACTAGATGTTAGTATAAGAGTATGGCTAAGCTACCGTGGCATGAGATTCTGATTATAATCAATTCCTTTCTTGGCATATTCTCCTGAGGATGGGATTACATAGCAGAGGACATTAGCATCACCACTTACACTGATGCATCTATTTTGGAGCATTAAGAAAAATGCAGAATCCAAAGAATAATTTGGAATTGTTAAGGAGTTTACTTACTGGGTGATTTCTGTTACAATGTTTTAATCCCATTTTATCCATAAGGAATCTCATACTAGTAATCAAATGACTTACTGATTTATTGAGAAGTACCATAAACTAGGAGAAAATAGAAGCAAACCCATTAGTTCTTAGGGATCAACAAAGCTTCTTCCTAGAATTTTGTTCATATAGTTTCTAAATAATGAGAGATGTGCTCAGTTCACAGCAGCGAGGCCCATAACGTGTCTTTCTCTGCTTGTTCTACACGTTGAAATAAAATGGAGGACTTCCCTGGTAGCACAGTGGTTAACAATCCACCTGCCAATGCAGAGGACACGGGTTTGAGCCCTGGTCTGGGAAGATCCCACATGCTGCGGAGCAACACAGCCCGTGCACCACAGCTACTGGCCCGTGAGCCACAACTACTGAGCCTGCATGCCACAACTACAGAAGCCCGCGCTCCTAGAGCTCGTGCTCCGCAACAAGAGAAGCCACGACAATGAGAAGCCCGTGCACAACAATGAAGAGTTGCCCCCGCTCGCCGCAACTAGAGAAAGCCCTCATGCAGCAAAGAAGACCCAATGCAGCCAAAATTAAAATATAAATAAATAAATAAATAAAATGGAAACATATTCAGTAACATCCATCTGAGGTCAACAAAGCACAATGAGCAGAAGACCTAAACAGACATTTCTCCAAGGAAGATATACAGATTGCCAAGAAACACATGAAAGGATGCTCAACATCACGAATCATTAGAGAAATGCAAATCAAAACTACAATGAGGTATCACCTCACACCAGTCAGAATGGCCATGATCAAAAAATCTACAAACAATAAATGCTGGAGAGGGTGTGGAGCAAAGGGAACACTTTTGCACTGTTGGTGGGAATGTAAATTGATACAGCCACTATGGAGAACAGTATGGAGGTTTCTTTAAAAACTAAAAATAGAACTACCATATGACCCAGCAATCCCACTACTGGGCATATACCCTGAGAAAACCCTAATTCAAAAAGAGTCATGTACCACAATGTTCATTGCAGCACTATTTACAATAGCCAGGACATGGAAGCAACCTAAGTGTCCATCGACAGATGAATGGATAAAGAAGATGTGGCACATATATACAATGGAATATTACTCAGCCATAAAAAGAAATGAAATTGAGTTATTTGTAGTGAGGTGGATGGACCTAGAGTCTGTCATACAGAGTGAAGTAAGTCAGAAAGAGAAAAACAAATACTGTATGCTAACACATAGATATGGAATCTAAAAAAAGAAAAAAAAAAGATTCTGATGAACCTAGGGACAGGACAGAAATAAAGACACAGACGTAGAGAATGGACTTGAGGACACGGGGAGGGGTAAGGGTAAGCTGGGACGAAGTGAGAGAGTAGCATTGACATATATACACTACCAAACATAAAATAGCTAGTGGGAAGCAGCCACATAGCACAGGGAGATCAGCTCGGTGCTTTGTGACCACCTAGAGGGGTGGGATAGGGAGGGTGGGAGGGAGACGCAAGAAGGAGGAGATATGGGGATATATGTATATGTATAGCTGATTCACTTTGTTATAAAGAAGAAATTAACACACCATTGTAAAGCAACTATACTCCAATAAAGATGTTTTTAAAAAAGTAAACATTTAAAATAAAATTTGAAAAAGGAAAAAAAAAGCACAATGAGCACTAGAACAAATTTGTTATTGTTCTAAGCTCACTGTTTTCCACAAATATTATCCTCCTTATATGAAAATGAGAGACCATAGTAATTCACCTTAAGAAGGAGGTGAGGGATTGGGGATTATATTCAGGAATGAAGATAGATTTGGCTCAGACCACCCACGCTCTGCTGGTTGAACTAGCCCACACTTCCTCTGATGATGATAATAAGAAGAGTAACAATTAAACTGACTTACGTTACTGTAGCATTTTGTAATGTGCAAAGAAGTTTTTTTTTTGTTTTTTTGTTTGTTTGTTTGTTTTTGCCGTATGTGGGCCTCTCACTGTTGTGGCCTCTCCCGTTGCAGAGCACAGGCTCCGGACGCGCAGGCTCAGCGGCCATGGCTCACGGGCTCAACCGCTCCGCGGCATGTGGGATCTTCCCGGACCGGGGCACGAACCCGCATCCCCTGCATCGGCAGGCGGACTCTCAAACACTGCGCCACCAGGGAAGCCTGCAAAGGGATTTTTATTTACCTTCTCTTAATCTGATCCTACCAAGAGCCCCTTGAAGTTGAAGAGGCAAGGATTATGAATTCCTCCTTTTACAAAGGAGGAAACCAAGGCTTAGGGAGATTCCATGACACACCTGAGACTGAAATCCAAATATCCTGATTCTCAGCAGAGTGTCCTGTCCCTCCACCAGTCTAGTGATTTGGCAGGACTCTTGCTGCTGCAGGAGAAGAATGCAAACAAAACTAAGGGAGCGTTTTGGCCACATGACCTTGACGTGGTCTGTGACATGATTCCCTGACACTCTTATGTTATGAATTTCCTGGGGATTCTCATGTTATAACCTCTCTGTGCTTCACCAATACCTTGAGCCTTAATTATTTTGGAATAAAACAAGCACATCAACAACTTTTCCTAGAAGGTATTTGGTGAATGCAATGAGTGGAGGGTTTGGAAAAGTGAGAGGGAGGGATGCTTTGGAAGATTTTTCTTTTATCTTTTGTTTATTTCTGTTATTAATCCAGTTAATCTTGTTTCCTTGCTTCTCAATGGTATGAAGTTCTCTGGAATATTCCTCCTGTTTCTTGTCTCTCTCTCTTTTTTTTTTTTTATCCTGCTGTTGGTTGACAGTGGATGGAGGTGGCCGACATCCTGGAGCACAGTGAAGTGACAAATAGCATTTCCTGAAGAAACTTTAGCCACATGATGTGAGGGTTTGACATCTTTTCCTTCTCTTGTATGAAGATCTAAGCTCTCCCGTCATTGACTTTTCTAAGCCCTTTTCGGGTTTTGCCTTACTGGTCTATGTCCAAGAGGAGCTTAGCTTCCTGACACATTAATTTAGGAATTGTCCATTAGAGGGATTCAGAGTGGCAACAGAAGACAGCGCCCACTCATCAGACTATTGATTTAGCATGTTTGAACCAAATGTTTCCAGTTCTCATTGAATTTGTTTTCTTTTTTTCTTTTATTTTCTTTTCTCTTTCTTCCTTTTTTTTTTTTTTTTAAAAAATAATAATGGGTTCTTCTCTTTTTCAACTACCATATCCAACCTGTATGGCCCATCTTTTCAAGGCTGTATTTCCATTCCTGTCTCTGGAGCCCACTGCCATTGCCCTGGTTCAGGCTTGTGCAGTTCTCAAATGCATCAATCCATCAACGTTCTAACGGGTCTCTTTGCCTTCATTTTGGCTCCTCTCCCACCTGCCCTTCCTTGCACTCTCCAAGAGGGATTGTTATAAAATGCAGTTCTTATCATGGTATTCCCTATTCAGACTCTTTCACCATCGTCTCCTTATAATTTTCACTAGTTTAGCACAGAAGACTTTCCGGATGTTGGCTCTTACTTCCTTTAGAGCTTCATTTCTCACTCAGGTACCCTGTGTCCAGACAAACTAAATCACTTGCAGTTGCCTGAAGATGCCATGGTATTTGCTTCCTTTGACCTTCATATCTGTGCAGTTCCATGTCCCTTATGTCCTTGTCCACCTCATGCACCTGGCTGGCTTTCTCACATCCTCGCAACTCCAGAGAAGCCTGGTTTTCTCTGGCTAGCTTCCCCTGCCTCTTCTCTCCCCCAGCCAGCTTAGATGCCACCACTTTCACCTGCCGTCCAGCCTCACTTGTCCCACAGCACATGTCGCCTGGGACTCTAGTCACCTGTGAACTTGTCTGTCTTTCTCACGAACCTGTAGATTCTTTTTTTTAAAATATATTTTATTATTTATTTATTTAATTTATTTTTGGCTGTATTGGCTCTTTGTTGTTGGGTCTTCGTTGCTGTGCACGGGCTTTCTCTAGTTGCGGTGAGTGGGGGCTATCCTTTGTTGTGGTGCACGGGCTTCACATTAAGGTTGCTTCTCTTGTGGCGGAGCACGGGCTCTAAGCGCACGGGCTTCAGTAGTTGTGGCTCGCGTGCTCTAGAGCTCAGGCTCAGTAGTTGTGGCTTGCAAGCTTAGTTGCTCCGTGGCATGTGGGATCTTCCCGGACCAGGGCTCGAACCCGTGTCCCCTGCATTGGCAGGCAGATTCTTAACCACTGCACCACCAGGGAAGTCCTGAATCTGTAGATTCTTGAAGGAAGGAGCTGTGTCTTATTTGACTTGGCATCTGTAGTAACTCTCTAGGTTCTTTTACATGATAGGCACTTAAAGATTGAGAATGAGCAAAAAAATGACCCCAGAGATATCCTGGAGAAGTTACGTTAATTGTGCCATGTCAGGGGTAACCCTGCTGCACACCCAGGTGCTGGACTGATTCTAGAACTTTCACAGTCAAGGATGATGTGGCAGTGTGGGCATGAGAACTGGTTCAGCTTCTGCCTGTTTATGCCAAGTGGCTGCCCACGTGTTATGACTCAGGGACAAGCAGGGTCTCTCCCTCTTGCTAGCTCCAGATGCCTGGAACTGTGCTGTGAATGCAATATTTCCCCAGGAGAGTCATTGCCCCATTAAGATTTCATCTTTAAATGTCAAATACAACCAAAGTATGAGTGGCCATAAAGGTGTTCATACCGATTCTTTAGACAACTGAACTAGAGAGAGACTCCTTGAAAAAGTAATCCCTAACGCCACACAACTAACAGTGACATCTGGGCTAGAACCTCAGTGTCTTGGCCTTCTGTTCGGGTGTTCCCTATGATATGATTCTGCTGTCCTTCTCAGTTCTATGTGTGGAAGTATGACCTAGCATGGTGACTGCAGTGGGCTCCGTACTTCTGAGTCAGGAGGTCTGTGCAGATTTGGGAATCTCCATTCAGCATCACGCTCTGGGGAATTTTGATGCAGGTTGGAGGTGTAAAACTAAGCTTATGAGAGTGAAGAAGTTCCCTCCCAGGATTAATCCCCTCTCAGGTAGTTTGTGCATCTATTGGGTAACTTATGTCTGCCAGGTAGGCTTATAGGGGTAGAAATATGTGAGAAGGGCAAGGATTATCATCTGCTGCCTTGTGCTTTTTATGTAAAATGTTATTTATTTACTTTTTTTAAAAAAGAGCAGAATTGGGCTCTACCATCTACTTGGAAACAGTAGAAGTAAGTGGAATAGCAGTGCCCTCAGGGCTCGGCTCCCGGATGTTCTCTCGGGCCAGTCCCAGCCCGTGGAGTCTTGGGGAGCAGAAGTTGATCACTTTCCCAGCCTCTGTGCTTGGGGCTATTTTCAGCTTGCCTCTGGGTTTCCTGTGTTTTATCCCCACGTGAATCACAGAAGGGAGTGGTACTTTATCACTTGCCACAGGATTTCTAACCTTACTTCAGAGTTTCCCAATATTGTTGAAAATGGTTCCTCTTTCTTCTAACTAGAAGATTTTCTTTTAAAAAAGGAGTCGGGACTGGCTTCTTCTGAACATATGAAACTTTCAAATTAAGTAGAAAGCTGTTTAAGACGTCTTGCTTAGGGCTTCCCTGGTGGCACAGTGGTTGAGAGTCCGCCTGCCGATGCAGGGGACATGGGTTCGTGCCCCGGTCCAGGAAGGTCCCACATGCCGCGGAGCGACTGGGCCTGTGAGCCATGGCCACTGAGCCTGCACTCCATAACGGGAGAGGCCACAACAGTGAGAAGCCGCATACTGCAAAAAAAAAAAAAAAAAAGTCTTGCTTATAGACCAGAGGGAACTCTTTTGAGCTCCGCTCAGTATTGGTGTTGAGCGCAGTCCTTACAGGGTGATCATTTTGTTCTAACACTGAAGAGTGCGTGAATGTATCACTTCAAGCTTCAGGGACCTTAATGAAAATCTGATCCAACCATTATATTTTACAAGTGAGGAAATGAAGGCCAAGCAGCAGAGGATAGAATAAGAGGGTATTAGGTGCCTATGAATAAAGGGTGCCCTGAATGGGAAGAAAGGCATCAGAAAGGCATTTGTGATTCTCTGATTGACCAATTTCACAGGCTTTCCTCCATCAGGGTTGCAGCCCACAAGACAGTGACACATCACTGGACAAGTTGGTTCTGAGATTCTCCAGGGTTTTAAATCCAGGCACTCTCTCGATGGCTCTCTGAGCATTTTAATTTGATCTTGTCTTTGTTCATAAACACGTGATATAGAGAAAGGGAGGGCCTGTGATTTAGAAGGGCAGCAATTCTGGGCACATTCATAATTCACTTCTTCTGAGGGGAGGAGTTTGGGGTTTCAGCTAGTAGTGGAATCATTTATCTTCGTCAGAGAAGGGAAGCCTTGTTTCAATTTACCCTGGGTCTCAGTGTTAGATATATGTATATATGTATATATATTCACACACACTATATGTATGATGTATGTATATATATACTACATGTATGCATACATATTAGTATATATATGCATACACATTAGCACATATATATATATGTTTACACACACACACACACACTGTCTTTCTGGCCCAGAGGTTGTGCATGTTGCCTGATTTTATGGTGTCAGTGTCTCTTGTCATCTCAGTTGAGGACACCCCACTCTAAATTTCAATCCAGTGGAAACTACACTCTCTCTCTGCCTCTCCGTGACTTTTTAGGAAAGGACCATGCTAAGGGAGCTAAATTAGACACCAGGGGCACTCAGACATGGATCTCTTATTAAGTCTCCCAAAAGGATCATTTTGATATCCCACCCTTAGTGGAGATAACATTTTATCTCCTTACCAAAAGAACAGGAATTTTAAAAACATTTCATCAACCATGTCTTTAAAGGTGATAGTAAAAAAAAAAAAAAAAGCTTTCAGTGTAAACTAAATCTACAATAGCCTTTAATGCTTTCCTCTTTTTCCCTTCCTTTGCTTTTGCTTCTTTTAACATCTTTATTGGAGTATAATTGCTTCACAATGTTCTGTTAGTTTCTGCTGTAAAACAAAGTGAATCAGCTGTATGTATACATCTATCCCCATATCCCCTCCCTCTTGCATCTCCCTCCCACCCTCCCTATCCCACCCCTCTGGGTGGTCACAAAGCACCAAGCTGATCTCCCTGTGCTATGCGGCTGCTTCCCACTAGCTATCTGTTTTATATTTGGTAGTGTATATATGTCCATGGCACTCTCCCACTTCATCCCAGCTTACCCTTCCCCCTCCCCATGTCCTGAAGTGCATTCTCTACATCTTTATTCCTGTCCTGCCCCTAGGTTCTTCAGAACCATTGTTTTTTTAGATTCCGTATATATGTGTTAGCATATGGTATTTGTGTTTCTCTTTCTGACTTACTTCACTCTGTATGACAGACTCTAGGTCCATCCAACTCACTACAAATAACTCAGTTTCATTTCTTTTTAGGGCTGAGTAATAGTCCATTGTATATATGTGCCACATCTTCTTTATTCATTCATCTATTGACGGACATTTAGGTTGCTTCCATGTCCTGGCTATTGTAAATAATGCTGCAATGAACATTGTGGTACATGTCCCTTATTGAATTACGGTTTTCTCAGGGCATATGCCCAGTAGTGGGATTTCTGGGTCGTATGGTAGTTCTATTTTTAGTTTTTCAAGAAACGTACATACTGTTCTCCATAGTGGCTGTATCAATTTACATTCCCTCCAACAGTGCAAGAGGGTTCCCCTTTCTCCACACCCTCTCCAGCATTTATCGTTTGTAGATATTTTGATGATGACCTATCTGACTGGTGTGAGGTGATACCTCATTGTGGTTTTGATTTGCATTTCTCTAATGATTCGTGATGTTGAGCATCCTTTCATGTGTTTGTTGGCAATCTGTATATCTTCTTTGGAGAAATGTGTATTTAGATCTTCTGCCCATTTTTAGATTGGGTTGTTTGTTTTTTTGATATTGAGCTGCATGACTGCTTGTATATTTTGGAGATTAATCCCTTGTCAGTTTCTTCATTTGCAAATATTTTCTCCCATTCTGAGGGTTGTTTTTATATCTTATTTGTGGTTTCCTTTGCTGTGCAAAAGATTTTAAGTTTTATTAGGTCCCATTTGTTTATTTTTGACTTTATTTCTATTTCTCTAGGAGGTGGGTCAAAAATAATCTTGCTGTGATTTATGTCACAGTTGGTTCTGCCTATGTTTTCCTCTAATAGTTTGACAGTGTCCGGCCTTACATTTAGGTCTTTAATCCATTTTGAGTTTATTTTTGTGTAAGGTGTTAGGGAGTGTTCTAATTTCATTCTTTTACCTGTAGCTGTCCAGTTTTCACAGCACCACTTATTGAAGAGGCTGCCTTTTCTCCATTGTATATTCTTGCCTCCTTTGTCAAAGATAAGGTGAGTGAAAAATGCCAATGGTAGTTTGATAGGGATTGCACTGAATCTGTAGATTGCTTTGCGTAGTATAGTTATTTTCACAATGTTGTTTCTTCCAATCCAAGAACATGGTATATCTCTCCATCTGTTTGTATCATCTTTAATTTCTTTCATCAGTGTCTTATAGTTTTCTGCATACAGGTCTTTTGTCTCCCTAGGTAGGTTTATTCCTAGGTATTTTATTCTTTTTGTTGCAGTGGTAAAAGGGAGAGTTTCCTTAATTTCTCTTTCAGATTTTTCATCATTACTGTATAGGTATGCAAGAGATTTCTGTGCATTAATTTTGTATCCTGCGACTTTACCAGATTCATTGATTAGGTCTAGTAGTTTTCTTGTAGCATCTTTAGGATTCTCAATGAATACTATCATGTCAACTGCAAACAGTAACAGTTTTAATTCTTCTTTTCTGATTTGTATTCCTTTTTTTTCTTTTTCTTCTCTGGTTGCTCTGACTAAAACTTCCAAAACTACGTTGAATAACAGTGGTGAGAGTGCGCAACCTTGTCTTGTTCCTGATCTTAGAGGAAATGGTTTCTGTTTTTCACCATTGAGAATGACGTTGGCTGTGGGTTTGTCATATACGGCCTTTATTATGTTGAGGAAAGTTCCCTCTATGCCTACTTTCTGCAGGGTTTTTATCATAAATGGGTGTTGAATTTTGTCAAAAGCTTTTTCTGCATCTATTGAGATTATCATATGGTTTTTATCCTCAGTTTGTTAATATGGTGTATCACATTGATTGATTTGCATATATTGAAGAATTCTTGCATTCCTGGGATAAACCCCACTTGATCATGGTGTATGATCCTTTAATGTGCTGTTGGATTCTGTTTGCTGTATTTTGTTGAGGATTTTTGCATCTATGTTCATCAGTGATATTGGCCTGTAGTTTTCTTTTTTTGTGACATCTTTGTCTGGTTTTGGTATCAGGGTGATGGTGGCATCATAGAATAAGTTCGGGAGTATTCCCCCCTCTGCTATATTTTGTAAGAGCTTGAGAAGGATAGGTGTTAGATCTTCTCTAAATGTTTGATAGAATTCAC
Organism: Leucopleurus acutus; assembly: GCF_964270905.1. NCBI lineage: Eukaryota > Metazoa > Chordata > Mammalia > Artiodactyla > Delphinidae > Leucopleurus > Leucopleurus acutus. Next base: position 35,588,419 of record NC_139156.1, read on the forward strand.
CTGTGAAGCCGTCTGGTCCTGGGCTTTTGTTTGTTGGAAGATTTTTAATCACAGTTTCAATTTCAGGGCATGTGATTGGTCTGTTCATATATTCTATTTCTTGCTGGTTCAGTCTTGGAAGGTTGTACTTTTCTAAGAATTTGTCCATTTCTTCCAGGTTGTCCATTTTATTGGCATATAGTTGTTTATAGTAGTCTCTCATGATCCTTTGTATTTCTGCAGTGTCAGTTGTTACTTCTCCTTTTTCATTTCTAATCCTGTTGATTTGAGTTTTCTCCCTTTTTTTCTTGATGAGTCTGCTAATGGTTTATCAATTTTGTTTATCTTCTTAAAGAACCAGCTTTTAGTTTTATTGATCTTTGCTATCGTTTCCTTCATTTCTTTTTCATTTATTTCCTATCTGATCTTTATGATTACTTTCCTTCTGCTAACTTTTGGGGGTTTTTTGTTCTTTCTTCTCTAATTGCTTTAGGTGTAAGGTTAGGTTGTTTACTTGAGTTGTTTCTTGTTTCTTGAAGTAGGATTGTATAGCTATAAACTTCCCTCTTAGAACTGCTTTTGCTGCATCCTGTAGGTTTTGGGTCATTATGTTTTCATTGTCATTTGTTTCTAGGTATTTTTTGATTTCCTCTTTGCTTTCTTCAGTGATTTCTTGGTTATTTAGTAGTGTATTGTTTAGCCTCCATGTGTTTGTATTTTTTACAGTTTTTTTCCTGTAGTTGATATCTAGTCTAATAGCATTGAGGTTGGAAAAGATACTTGATATGATTCCAATTTTCTTAAATTTACCAAGGCTTGATTTGTGACCCAAGATATGATCTGTCCTGGAAAATGTTCCATGATCACTTGAGAAGAAAGTGTATTCTGTTGTTTTGGATGGAATGTCCTATAAGCATCAGGTCTATCTGGTCTTATGTGTCATTTAAACCTTGTGTTTCCTTATTTATTTTCATTTTGGATGACATGTCCATTGGTGAAAGTGGGGTGTTAAAGTCCCCTACTATGATTGTGTTACTGTTGATTTCCCCTTTTATGGCTGTTAGCACTTACTTTATGTATTGAGGTGCTCCTATGCTGGGTGCATAAATATTTACAATTGTTATGTCTTCTTCTTGGATTGATCCCTTGATCATTATGTGGTGTTCTTCTTTGTCTCTTGTAATAGTCTTTATTTTAAAGTCTATTTTGTCTGATATGAGAATTGCTACTCCAGCTTTCTTTTGATTTCCATTTTCATGGAATAGCTTTTTCGATCCCCTCACTTTCTGTCTGTGTGTGTCCCTAGTTCTGAAATGGGTCTCTTGTAGACAGCATATATATGGGTCTTGTTTTTGTATCCATTCAGCCAGTCTATGTCTTTTGGTTGGAGCATTTAATCCATTTACCTTTAAGGTAGTTATCAGTATGTATGTTCCTATTACTATTTTTTAAATTGGTTTGGATTTGTTATTGTAGGCCTTTCCCATCTCTTGTGTTTCCCACCTAGAGAAGTTCCTTTAGCATTTGTTGTAAAGCTGGTTTGGTGATGCTGAATTCTCTTAGCTTTTGCTTGTCTGTAAAGGTTTTGATTTCGTGGTAAAATCTGAATGAGATTCTTGTTGGGTAGAGTAATGTTGGTTGTAGGTTTTTCCCTTTCATCTCTTTAAATATGTCCTGCCACTCCCTTCTGGCTTGTAGAGTTTCTGCTGAAAGATCAGCTGTTCACCTTATGGGGTTTCCCTTGTATGTTATTTGTTGCTTTTCCCTTGCTGCTTTTAATATGTTTTCTTTGAATTTAATTTTTGATAGTTTGATAATATGTGTCTTGTCATTTTTCTCCTTGTATTCATCCTGTTTGGGACTCTCTGTGCTTCCTGGACTTGATTGACTATTCCCTTTCCCATGTTAGGGAAGTTTTCAACTATAATCTCTTCAAATATTTTCTCAGACCGTTTCTTTTCCTCCTCTTCCTCTGGAACCCCTATAATTCGAATGTTGGTGCATTTAATATTGTCCCAGAGGTCTCTGAGACTGTCCTCAATTCTTTTCATTCTTTTTTCTTTATTCTGCTCGTATTACAGTTATTTCCACTATTTTATCTTCCATGTCACTTATCCATTCTTCTGTGTCAGTTATTCTGCTATTGATTCCTTCTAGAGTTTTTTTTTTTTTTTTTTTTTTTTGCCGTTCGCAGGCCTCTCACTGTTGTGGGTTCTCCTGTTGTGGAGCACAGGCTCTGGACGCGCAGGCTCAGTGGCCATGGCTCACGGGCCCAGCCGCTCCGCGGCATGTGGGATCTTCCCAGACTGGGGCTTGAACCCGTATCCCCTGCATCGGCAGGTGGACTCTCAACCACTGCGCCACCAGGGAAGCCCCCTTCTAGAGTATTTTTCATTTACTTTATTATGTTGTTCATCATTGTTTGCTCTTTAGTTCTTCTAGGTTCTTGTTAAATGTTTCTTGTATTTTCTCCATTCTATTTCCGAGATTTTGGATCATGTTTACTATCATTACTCTCAATTCTTTTTCACTTAGACTGCCCATTTACTCTTCATTCATTTGGTCTGGTGGGTGTTTACCTTGCTCCTTCTTCTGCTGCATATTTCTCTGTCTTCTCATTTTGTTAATTTTCTGTGTTCTTTTCTTCTTTTCACAGGTCTTCTTTTCACAGGCTGAAGGTTCATAGTTCCCTTATTTCTGGCATCTGTCCCCAGTGTGTGAGGTTTGTTCAGTGCCTTGTGCAGGCTTCCTGGTGGAGGGGACTGGTGCCTGTGTTCTGATGGGTGGGGCTGGATCTTGTCCTTCTGGTGGGCAGGGTTGTGTCCGGTGGTGTGTTTTGGAGTGTCTGTGAACTTAGTATGATTTTAGGCAGCCTCTCTGCAAATTGGTTGGTTTGTGTTCCTTTTTAGCTAGTTGTTTGGCCTGGGGCGTCCAGCACTGGAGCTTGCTGGCCGTTAGGTGGAGCTGGGTCTTAATGTTGAGATGAAGAGCTCTGGGAGAGCTCTCACGAATTGATATTATGTGGGGATGGGAGGTTTCTGGTGGTCCAATGTCCTGGACTCGGCCCTCCCACCTCAGAGGGTCAGGCCTGACACCTAGCTGGAGCACCAAGGCCCTACTAGCCACATGGCTCAGAAGAAAAGGAAGAAAGAAAAAAAAAAAAAGAACATACAAAACCCTAGGACAAATGGTAAAAGCAAACCTAAACAGACAAAATCACACAAAGAAGCATACAGATACAAACTCACAAAGAGAGAGAAAGGAAAAACAATAAATAAAAAATAAATTAAAAATACAAAGAAAAAAAGAAAATAAAAGGAAGAGAGCAACCAAACCAATAAACAAATCCACCAATTATAATAAGCATTAAAAACTAAACTAAGATAAACATAAAACCAGAAACAAATTAGATGCAGAAAGCAAACCCCAAGTCTACAGTTGCTCCCAAAGTCCACCACCTCAATTTTGGGAACATTCATTGTCTATTCAGGTATTCTGCAGATGCAGGGTTTATCAAGTTGATTGTGGGGATTTAATCTGCTGCTTCTGAGGCTGCTGGGAGAAATTTCCCTTTCTCTTCTTTGTTATCACAGCTCCTGGGGTTCAGCTTTGGTTTTGGCCCCACCTCTACATGTAGGCCACCATCAGGAGTCTATTCCCTGCCCAGACAGGAGGAGGTTAAAGCAGCTGCTGATTAGGGCTCTGTTGCTCACTCAGGCTGGAAGAGGGAGGGGTATGGTAGTATAGTTGGAATGCAGGGTGAGCCTGCAGCAGCAGAGGCTGGCATGACATTGCAACAGCCTGAGGCGCACTGTGTTTTCTTCTGGGGAAGTTGTCCCTGGATCTCGGGACCCTGGCAGTGGCATGCTGCACAGGTCCCAGGGGGTTGTGGGTAGTGACCTGTGCTTGCACATAGGATTCTTGATGGTAGTGGCAGCAGCATTAGTGGTTCATGCCCATCTCTGGGATCTGAGCTGATAGCTGCGGCTCACGCCCATCTCTGGAGCTCGCTTAGGCAGTGCTCTGCCTTCTGTGAGCATGTGGGGAAGGAATCCCTTTTCCTTATGCACCTGGAAACAATGGTCTCTTGCCTCTTTGGCTGGTCCAGACGTTTTCCTGGACTCCCTCCTGGCTGTGGTGCACTAGCCCCTTCAGGGTGTCTTCACACAGCCAACCCTGGTCTTCTCCCTGGGATCCGACCTCCGAAGCCTGAGCCTCAGCTCCCAGCCCCCGCCCGCCCTGGCGGGTGAGCAGACAAGCCTCTCAGGCTGGTGAGTGTTGGTCAGCACTGATCCTCTCTGCAGGAATCTGTCTGCCTTGCCCTCCGCACCCCTGTTGCTGCGCTCTCCTCTGTGGCTCTGAAGCTTCCCCTCTGCCGCCCACCCCCTGTCTCTGCCTGCGAAGGGGCTTCCTAGTGTGTGGAAACTTTTCCTCCTTCACAACTCCCTCCCAGAGGTGCAGGTCCCGTCCCTATTCTTTTGTCTCTGTTTTTTCTTTTGCCCTACCCAGGTACGTGGGGAGTTTCTTGCATTTTGGGAAGTCTGAGGTCTTCTGCCAGCATTCAGTAGGTGTTCTGTAGGAGTTGTTCCACATGTAGATGTATTTTTGATGTATTTGTGGGGAGGAAGGTGATCTCCGCGTCTTACTCCTCCGCCATCCTCCTCCGCCATCTTGAAGGTCTCTCCCGCTTTCCTTCTTATTTAAAATTAATTGTCTTAGAGTCAAAGACTCTTCCCAGTGAATAGACAGCATGAGCTGACTTACTGTGCAGTGTCAGGGCATTCCTCAGCTGTTCACCTCTATTAACCAATCGCATTCCCTCAGTGATCTGTGGTTTGCTCCCGTCTCTCCTTCAAGGTTCTGCTCAAACCTCCCCTTAAAAAGCAAGGCCTTCCCAGGCTGTTCTTAATAAAACAATGATCCCTGACTGCCCCTTCTCAGCACTCCCTATTCTCCTTCCGTCCTTGCGTTTTCTTATCGCCAACCACTCTATTTGTTGGTTTGATGGTTGTCAGCTGGCTCCACTAGAAATTGAACTCCCTAAGGATAGGGATTTTTGTGTGCTTTGTTCACTGCTGTGTCCTTAGCACTGAGACTCTCTGATGCATAGTAGTTGCTCAATGAATGTTTGTTGAATGCAATGTACAAGCAAATGAAATACTTAAATAAAGTACTGCTATTTAGTACTTTTACTTAATAGCAAAAAAAAAATAAATAAACACGTAAACAAAAGCTGAGCATATGCTATCTCCTGCTTCTAGCACTCCTGGATTCCATCTTCTAGGACAGAAGAAAAGAAAGTAAGGCACTTACCAGTGTGGGACCAGAGTCTGTGTTAGACAAATAGGTTACAGACAAAAAAAGACAGGGAACACTATACTGTCTCTTGTAACTAGGAAACAGAGGGATGGGTTTGGGGATGCAAAACAGCTTAAGGATTGTGGCTCTCTCTCAATCTTCAGCTCTTTTCTGAGCTTCTACGGTATGTCTTGGCCTCCTTCTTCTAGTGCCATCACAGGGCAGAGGACATGGCTGCTGGGAGCTCTGGGATTGTATCATTACAGCTCTCAATCAAGGGGGAAAAGGAGTATTTTTTTCACTGTCTGCATGTAAAACTCTAGAAAATAACTCCAACTGGTCTAATTTGGCCCAACTCCTCCAACTAGGATCTAAGCTCCAAGAAAGCAGGAACTTTTTCATTTTTTGCTCACTGCTGAATTCCAAGATCTTAGAATAGCTCATGGCACAAAATAGGCACTCAATAAATAATTACTGAAGGGGTGAATGAATCACTATGACCAGGAGCAGGACACTGATGGCAACTGTGCTCTAAATAGAGAGGATGGGGCAGGTGTTGTTCCCCTCGTGCCCCACCAAAAATATTAACTCAGGGAAGGAAGGGATACTGGGCAGCTAAAATATTAGGTGCCTGTCTTAGAGTATAAAGTCTTTTTTTTTCAGTCAGAAGTGATTTTCCATTAATCTTAGAGTCCCTTCCTGGGAGAGAACAGTCTTTGGTTGAAGGGATTAAGCATTAAGGTTGAAATGAACTGTGGGCTTCTTCCAGTTATAAGCATGATGGGACAAAATGCCATTGTTTCTAGGTGCATAATTTTTACAGAAACAAAAGGATTAAAATGTAAAGCGACTGAAGGATGAACACATAGGCAAACAGATGAAGTTAGTTAACAATATTCACACTTGATTTTTAAAAATTTAAATGTAGGAAGGAATAGATGCAGTACATTTTCATAGATTGAAAGAATGAAAAGTCCTTCATGAGCAACTCCACAGCATTTACTAAAAATTTCTAAAATTGTTCGTATTTTTTGACCAGCAAAACTAGGAATTTTTCTAATTTTTCTAGATTTTCAGAAATCTCTTCTAAGGAAATAATAAGAGATGTACAAAAAATGTATGTAAGGTCGCAGTTACATTTACTTATAATAGAAAAAGAACCTCACAACTGTTAAAAAGTGGGAATTAAATAATCTATGGTGTATTTATATATAGAATAAGATAAAATCATGTTTTAGGACACTAATAACACAGGAAATTGCTCACAGTATACTGTTAATTGAAAAATGCATGATTTTAGATCCTGGTGTAGAATATGATTCCATTTTTATAAAAAAGAAAACCATCATGTTAACAGTGTGGTTCTCTTGACAGAGAATATTAAAGCATTACTGGTGGATTTGATTTTATTTTCTTCTTTGTGCTTTTTTGTGAATTTTGAATATTTACAGTAAACATGTATTTGTTTTGTAACAACATTAAACATAAAAATATTTGTTCTTCAATCTTCTTTGTATATAAAGCTTAAATAGCTAACCAATCTTACGAAGTACTCCTAGTTATATTCAACATCCTGACATTTATAGAGAGACATTTTAAAATGCATGTATCCTGTGGACCTTTTATTTATTTTTGGTTGGAGGAATTTGATCCTGCAGCATTTGTTTTTGCAATAACTGCCCATTTCTCCACTTTTTAAATGATCTGCACTGAAATTTCCTGCAAGAAAAAGATGTGTAGAAGTTACTGCAGGGAGCCCACAGTAAATGTATCTGGATGTGAAACTTTAAATGTAACAAAAGTGTTGATTTGCTTTTGCTTATAAAATCAACCACCAAATGGGATGCTAGCAAGTACTGTGAACAGCTCAACAACGGGATCTATGGATAGAATTAGAACAATGTGGGAGGAAAGTGAAAGGTGATTTCAAGAGGACTGGTTAATTAAAGGAGTAGCAGAATGGCGCCATGCAGGTGGGAAATCAGGAACATTTCTTATTTTCATGCAAACAGACTTGGGGAAAAGAGACAAAAACTAAACAGAAACAGAGCAAATCCACTGGATTACTCAGGAAAATGTTTTCCTAAATCTGTCTTCAGTGCACCAGAGTGATTCCACAGGTCAAAATGTTGTACAGTTTAATTCAACCCAGAAAAAAGTCTTAGTGTCGCTACTGATTCGTTTTTTTATGTTTAGTCCTTAAAGATACCCCAACTTTTATTTTAATTAGTGTGTTTTATTGATGATAATGGTTTCGTGTTTGTATAACAAACTGTTGACAGAAAACAATATGTTGTTTACCTGGCAGAAGAATAAAGCAGGCAGAAAAAATTGTGGAGGACTAGTCATTCATGAATGGATGTAGACTTAAATTAGTGAAAATTGCAGCAAAAATCTTCATTAAGATTTTAATCAACTTGGGCTTCCCTGGTGGCGCAGTGGTTGAGAGTCCGCCTGCCGATGCAGGGGACATGGGTTCGTGCCCCCGTCCGGGAGGATCCCACATGCCGTGGAGCGGCTGGGCCCGTGAGCTGTGGCCGCTGAGCCTGCGCGTCTGGAGCCTGTGCTCCGCAACAGGAGAGGCCACAACAGTGAGAGGCCCGTGTACCACAAAAAAAAAAAAAAAAAAAAAAGATTTTAATCACCTTAATTTTGCAAGGACTTACCATAGTTTCAGCAAGAAAGCTTGAACTCAAAGGAAGATAGATTACTCAAAATAGGTTTCCAAAAAGAAAAAAAAAGGTTTCTTGTAGGGAACTTAAGGAAACAACAATATGGGAGGACTATTTTGCTCAGAATAGTTGAAAAGTTGGAAATCTCTGTATGTTTAGTAATAGAGCAGTGGTTATATGGTACATTATGATATAGTCACTCTCTGTGATATAAGTATTAAAATGATGGTTAATAACACTCTGAGGGAGCATATAAATATTTACACCCTAATGTTAGTTAAAAATCAGAACATTAAATTATATATATAGATAGATATCCATGTATATTTATAAATAGCATATAAGGAAACATTCTAGTACATACTAGAAAAATCAATGGAAGGAAACATTCTAGTACGTACTCCATTTCATTATTTTTTTCTTATCCATGCTAATAATATCAATTAGGATAGTGGTGTTTTATTTTTCATTTTCCAAAGTTTCCATATTGTGATTATATGAAAAATAACTTAAAAAAATTTACTCATATTCATCTCTAAAATTCAAAAAAAATTGCTCTGAGTCAACTCCTCTAATTATCCTTCTAAGATTAAGCTGACCTTATGTTAATTTTCTTATTTTGTAAAACATAACAAAAAGTATCAAGTTTATTATATTTTTAACATTGGCATGGAATATTATTGTTTCCCAAGGATTTTAAATTTATTTTAAGGCACAGACATTTTTTTTTCTACTTAGGATTAGATGAGGTAATACATTTGGAAATTATTTAAAAAATAAAAACACTATAAAAATGAAAGCTACTCTTACCATCATCTCTGTTATTCATGGTATAAGATTGTGAATACAGTAGACACAAGCTCAATAAATGCTTATTTGATGGATGAATGAACTCGTGAAGGCTAATGGCAACTGAGCCAAAAGACGGTTTTTCCTGGGTGCTTAAGAACTGGGTAACGTTAAGTGATAATTGCGTTACAGAGTTGTCTGTAAGGGGGATACAAGGATCTTCCCAAATCCAAATTTATATCTGGTTTAACCTGAGTTGAAGGGAATGTCAAAGGAAACTTGTATTGAACGAGTCCTTTAAAGGCTGTCTAAGGGCAATGTGGAGGGTGGGAGGTTAGATCTGTTCACCTACATAGAGGAGGGTAGGACGGAAAGAAGGATAGTGTGGGCTCATAGGAACTGCAATTCTTTAATTATTTTTATTTAGCAGTACTTGGAAGAGCCAAGTCTGTCTCCACAGGCCGTATCCATGAGAAGATGCCAGAGCTGTCCATCACGACAAACTCTCCCTGCTCACCAGCAAAGGCTGCAGCCAAGATTGATGTCCAAGTTCCCCGTCTGTTAAGAGTGGAGTTGAGGTAACCACCTGGATAAGATGGATTTTAAATTTTCTTTATCTATTTAGGATAAAGAATCTACCTACCTTGATAGGATTTACTGGACTATTTGAAAACTGAGTCTGTCAGGTGAGGCCTAGACAGAAACTGGCCTATTTGAAAAACTTAGTTTAATGAGGAAAAGGATACCTCACATTAAGGAACAAAACGTATTTACAAGAGGTTACACGTTTGTTACAGAAACGACCCTCCTTCAACAGGTGTGAGGTCACATTTCTCCTTAGTGACCAAATCTGACTGCCTATAGAAATTCCACTGGTTTCCAGGTTTCCCTATGTTGGTATTTCTGGGGCTTCTGGGAAACGCTCACATTACAGACATCGGTCATGGTTCTTGTTGCCACCTCTGCCCTCTGTCAGTTCATTTCCTGCCAACTCGCCCCCAGCCTGCTGCTTCCCAGCCCTCTTCGTCCTGCAGCTGGATGGCCCTTGACTGTTTTCCCCAGGTGGGCACAGTCACTTCCCTTAACCCCCCATAAGTGCCTGTTAGATGGTCTGAGGCTTTATGAAGACTTCGGGGTTTCAGAAGGGAATAACAGCAAAGAGAATGCAAAAAGGATTCCAGGTGTGGCAGGGTTCAAAGCCCCTCCATGAGGTCATCTACAAGGTGTACCTTTTTCCCCAACTTCCCTTTCAGTGGAGTCCCCAGCCTGCTGCCTAACCGTCCATAGTGCAGTGCCCTTGAGCACGTTCTTACCTAGAGTCTAGCCCCCCTGCCATAAAGACCTCCAAACATTCATGTTCCCTACCTCTCCTTCCAAGATGACTAGAGATATTCATTCCCTGTAGAGAAAACTCCACAGGAAGAAGGTTTTCTCTGAAGGCTCTAGAATAAACCAGAAGAAGTCTGAAGTTTGAGCATATTCGTGTTCCTAATTCAGTTTTTCATGACACCAACTGTGCAATGAAGAACCCAGGCCCAGCATGGACAGCACCAGTCCTGGCCTGTTCCTTTTTACCTTCTCTCTTGCACTGTAGGTGAAGAGAGCATCAGGACTCCACTCAGGCTCCTCTGTGATGCTGGCTCTTCCATCCCATCTTTGCAACTCCTGGACACAAATGCTAACAGAGACACACTTTACTCTGCCACATGCACTCGTGTATATGAATACAGCATTATAAATCACACTTAGGGAAGAAATGTTTCTCTACTGGCTATATAAACTATAGAAACATAGATCTGTTCAAAGATCTGCCCAATTTACATTTCTAGACAGACCCCTTGGCTTCAGATGGAACAGACTGCTTCTGGGTTTACATTTAGGTCTTCCCCAGAGCCAATGGGTGGGCATTGCACAACCAAAGGACCCGCTCAAGTGGGTTTTCACAGAACTAAAGAACAGTCATCAAAAGCTCAAGCCACTACCCTTGAAGAGGGAGTCTGCCTGCAACTCTTCCAGCTTAAAAATAAAATATACTAAAGAAGAATTATGAGGAAAAACTAATCCTACCAAGTATTAAAATGCATAATAAAGTTAGAGTAATTAAGTCAGTTTATAATCAAGGTGTAAATAAAAAATCAGTGAAACAGACTACAGATTCTAGAAATAGACCTGCATATGTTTTCAGACTAGACATGCTGGATAGTATTTGAAATCACTAAGGCAAAATTACATCGTATAATAAATTATTTTTGGACAACTGGAAATTTGGAAACAATCCGTATGTCATGTCTTATACCAAAATAAATTCCAAATTATTAAAACATTTATACTTAAAGAATTAAGTAATGAAAGCGCTAGAAGAAAATACCAGTACTTAAAAAAATAATTTTGGAGTGGGGAAGCTCCTGGGGTGTGACATAAAACCCAGAAGTTATGAAGCACAAAGTTGACAGATTGGGTTACGTTTAAAAATGTATAAAACTTTAGTATTTTAATAATACTTGTAAACAAAGTAAAAAAATTCAAAGATCAAAGTGGGAAAAAATGTGGATGCAAATGATAAAGATATTGTCATTTCCTATATAGGTACATCATCTTACAAATCCATAAGAGTAACTGAACAGTCCAAAAGAAAATGAGTCAAGGATATAAATAAGCAGTTCATGGAGGAAATGTGTTTCTGTAAAACTAAGGCATTATAAATGCACACTGAAGATTTATTGTGAGTAGGGATATTCCCAATTTTATTCATAATTAAAGAAATGGAGATTAAAACAATAAAATCCCATTTTCAGTTAGTGGTGAAAACTGGGCATGGACCAAGCTGTGGAAAAGCAAACACTTTACCTTTAACTATTGTTGAGATCAATCTGACTTCATCTATCAGAATTTACAAGGTACATACTTTTTAAGCCTAGGATTCCACTTCGAAGATCCGCGTGCACAGCTACACAAATATATGTGTACAAACAATTTAACTGCAGCATGGCTGGTAACAACAAACAGCAGAAAGTCACCTAACAGTCTCTTATGAGAGGATTCATTAAATTACAGTCTGCCCAAACAATGTTCAGTTCTTAAGAAGAACAAATTAGATCTGGGCATACCGATATGGAAAAATGTCCAAATACATTAAGTTTAAAAAGCAAGCAATGGAACAGTGTGCTCTGTGTGATCCCCATTTGAATATTTAAAAAATTATTGTCTACAGAATCAGTTGCATATGTATAAATCATTTCTTAAAGGATATAAGGATATAAGTCAGGTGATAAGGAGAGGAATTTTACCTTTCATCATATACCGTTCTACATTATTGAAGATTTTACTCTGAATATGTAATATTTTTACAATATGTAGCGAATCTAATCTTTGGGACCAGTCTTGGCTAGGGTAGCCCATTATGTAGAGGAGCTCTAGGTTGACGAAGCTGGATGGGGTAAAAAGCACATGGGATCACTCCAGAAAGAATGACTTCTTACCGCCTGCCACTCTAAGGAATACAGTGTCACCAAGAACATTTGGTTAGCACTGAGGTGAAATGGGACAGTCTCTAAGTCACACAATTCCCATCTTTCCTCTTCTCTCAGCTGTGGCGCGGTGCAGAGGGTGGTCCCTGGCACAGGTCTTCCTCTCTGGGTTCTCTGGGGAGCCAGCTCTGCCCTAGGTTTGTGCTACCTTGTCATTGTACCCCGGGTCTCCCCATCCTCTTGAAAAACAAAAAGATGGTACAAGAGAGTAGCCGTTGTAATTGAGAAGACTCCTCAGCTTCCTCTGCTAGGCTACAGCATTAAGATTCTGGAAAGGTAAGAAGCCTCCCATGTCTAATTACTATAAATGTTCTTATGCTTTAGAAAACATTAGCTTAATGACAACAGCTTGAGAATTGCTCAGGGAGTGTTAGGAAAAATGAGAAATTTTCGACACAGCCCGCATTTATTATCACTAGGGGAAGGAAGGACTTATAGAAGGAACTCTGGAATTTGACAGCTCTTGAATGTTTTTTGTCTTTCTTCTTTCTCCTTCTCTGGGAGGCCAGACATAATCCTTTCAGCTGAGTTTTCATAACTGCCTGAGGACGCGGCTGTTGAATATTTTTTTCAGCTTGCTTTCTTTTTCTTCTATACCCAAAGCAGCGTTTAGGCCCCAGTCAATGGTGTGCAAATGATAGGATTCTCATGACAGGATGAGAGGCTAAGGACCTGGAAAATGTCGTTAATGATAAGTCACTGCCCTCAGGGAAAAGCTGGAAGGGAGCCCAGTTCAACTTGGCAAGAGAGGAGGGTAGCCTGAGCCCCACTGGGCAGAGCGAGCAGCTGCCTCTGGCCAGCACACTTCCTCGGTCCAGAGGTATGTCCTCGAGAAGTCAGTCTTCATAGCTGCGGTAACGATTCGAGGTGCACAGCTCCCACTGGGTGGGGAAATGCTAGGGTGTGCAAGGCAGATGCTGTGCGTGTGTTAGGGGGTGTATATGTGGGCTGTGGACAGGAAAAACTGGGACCAATTGTATCATTTCTCCTTTGGAGTTTCCAAGCAGGCTCCCTGTTCAGGTGGCTTGTCTGGGAAGGACTAAATCCTCAGTCCCTCTCAATGCGATGCAGTGATGTACCTACATGGTCACCCTGCAGAGCGTGTGTGGTGTGTGTGTGTGTGTGTGTGAGAGAGAGAGAGAGAGAGAGGGAGAGGGAGAGGGAGAGACAGACACACGGTAAAAGAAAACGATAGAGCTAGAGATACTCTGAGAAAAAGAGGCTTGAGCTTCATGTGAACTAGTTCAGACAAAGGAGTTTTTGCCATATGTTTGTCAGGTAAGAGCTTCCATTTCATGCAAACTCTCTATTAATTAGGGTATAAGCTAACTTCTGATAAAACGGTTTTCTGTATTTGTTTCTGAACTCAAAGGGTATTCTCCTAACCATCTCATTGGTATGGCATGATTGGTGACAGTAGAGTGTCAGAGCGAAGGAATTGAGAGCTTCTGCTTCTCACCTCAGCCCAAGTCTTCTCCCTAGAAGGTTCTCTGGGAAGGGGCAACCATATGGAACATGCAGAAAGTAAGCTGAGAAGAAAGCTACATGTTTGCAAGGGGGTTTGGGCTTGAGCTCTCAGTTCATAGAACCCTGGGAAAGCTAATGGGACTGTATCAGCCTCATTTTTAATTCCCCCCCAGCTGGTTATACCCAGTCTATCACATCCGCAGCAGCAGGGGTACGGAACAACAGAGCGAGGGAGGAGAGAGAGATTGTAAGGAAAAATGCAGTTGTTTCACAATCCGAGGCCTAAAATAGCAGAGGCTGCAGATGGGCTTGAGCTCTGCTGTGGACAGGGAACAAGAGAGGGCAGAGTGGTATGGAAAACAAGCATTGGGCCAACTTTCCACTTCATCTGCATGGCTAAGAGCAGGGAAGGGAGCTACGGCCAAGTGCATCCCACTCCCAAGTGGGCATTTGACTGCACGGAGACCCCGCTCAGCAGTGAAAATGCGGCCATCAGTATCTTGGAGTCTGATCATCAGACCAGTCTGAGATGTCACTCCTGTTTCCAGTGGTGTTTGCAATGGGAAGGGAAGAAGCCAGTGTGTGTATGGGATGGGGGGTGGGGAGGGTAGAAGAAGGAACCTTAGAGCTTGAGGTTTGTGGAGGACCTCAGAAATCACCTCGTCCAAACCACACGTGTTGGAGATGAGGAAATATATTGAAACGAAGTGAATTCTACCAGCAGATCCAGGATTAGAACCAACGTCTTTGGCCTGGAAACCCTTCTAGTTGCCCTAAACCACATGCAGCTGTGAAAACCACTGAGGTGACTCTGCAAATCTCAGGAAGAAAGAGCCTTGTTGGGAAATCATGTGCTGCACGAGTCCACCTCACACTCTGGACCACATTTTAGAGACCCACCATAAAAACGAATATCCCACTAACGGGCAGGCTACCCCACGGTTTAAGAATCACAACATTGCTTTTATGGTGTGAATTTATATGTTTATAAGGATATTTTTTCTGAGCATGTCACATAGTTCTGGATGCTGTAGAGAAGAATTGTTATTAAAATAGAGCTAGTGATGGCTCTTTTTCTTTTAAGTTCGGGCTTTGAGACCAGGCCCACTGAAGTATATAAGAAATCAACTACTGTATGAAACATGGTGGTGTTAAAAGCTCACAACTGCTTTTTCACAAACCACTGTCCTCATTTAGCAAACCCGTGGAGATGGATAAGGTAGACTCTTCCCAACTTAATGACTGTTCTTCAGAATAATTTCGTAAAAATAGACCTAGCGCAGCCCAATTATTTCCACTCTTGTCTGAAAAGCAAGTGCAAGGTCTGAAGCATGCCTTCAGGACCTAGTCCTGGGGGGTGGAATTAGTGTTGCTATGATTCTCTTGTATTTTTGATTATGAAACCTATTTATGAAAATACAGGCAGACCTCAGAGATACTGCAGGTTTGGTTTCAGGCCACCACAATAAAGCAAATATTGCAAAACAAGTCACGTGCATTTTTTAGTTTCCCAGTGTATATAAAATTATGTTTACATTATACTGTAGTCTATTACCTGTGAAATAGCATTGTGTCTAAAAACTGTATCTACCTTAATTAAAAAATCCTTTATTGCTAAAAAATTAGACGATTATCTACGCCTTCAGCAAGTCAAAATCTTTTTTGCTGGTGGAGGGTTTGAAATATTGTGAGAATTAGCAAAATGTGCTCAGGTGCTGTTGGAACAACGGTGCTGATAGACTTGCTCAACGCAGGATTGCCACAGACCTTCAGTTTGTAAGAAACACAGTATCTGTGAAGTGAAATGAAGTGAAACGCAATAAAGTGAGGTATGCCTGTAAACGGAAAAGGTGTTGGAGGAAAAGCCATGAGTTGGGAGAAGTTGATGAGTGAGGAAAACTTACTATATGTAAGCAGTCGATCTAAAACTGGACCATGACACAAACGCAACAAAATCATTATAAGTAGAGACTCCAGAATTTTAGAGTTCTGTTGGAACCAGTTGATCTCTAGAGAGATCAAGATCTAGCTTATTCCTCATTTGACAGGCTATTTGGGGTACACCTTCATTTTGTTGGTATACATAGAGAGGTCATGAAGTTGTCCTCCTATATGATAATATCTGTTACTGTATATTAGTCAGAAAATGAGATCCTACACCCCTACTTGCTCCAATGGTAAGGGTCAAGATTTTACCATCTGCTGAATTCAACAGTAGGAAACATGAAATGGTAGCATGAGAAATCTTAGACTTCAAATCCAGATTTCAGGGTTTAAGTTCTGAACTTGCCACTTCCTAGATAAGGAACCTTGGGCAAGTTAACTTTTGCCTTGCGGTTTTCCCAGTTGGAAAATAGGGTCTGTTTTTACCCATGTCAGAGAATAGGTGTGATGATTAAATGAGAGAACGTGGGCATAAACGTGCTTAACAAAGAGCTTGGCACATGGGAAACTCAGTGAGTGATGGTAGTTAAATATACTAGCTTCTGGGACATTATACGCATTTTAAAATAGTAGCTTCATTTCTCTTCCTTTCCTCCTTGAATCCAAGGGTCTGCTTCTCTTAGGATCACATTGCTAGTGGTAGCAATCATCATTGTACGCTTGTTAAATGGTTTGATAGGCAAAACATGTTTTTCATATTTTATGGCCCTTATCACCATATAAGCACAAATATTTTCTGTGACTAAGTCAGATGCTCTCAGTACAGGAAACAAAATTCCTGACGGGGACCAAGATAATCTAAGAGGCTTCTCCATATGTTATCAGAATAACGTGTTAGATTGAAATCTTCAGAATATGGAAAAAGTCAAGAGTTCTTTTCTTTATTAAAGTTATTTGGGAAGGTGGTCTGAGAGTAACATCTCATGAGGACCCCAGCCTAGCAGCAAGCTAATTATTTCTGGAAACTACATAAATCCTTTCATTTAGTGAAACGTATTCTCATTATGAGCGTAACACGACTGACTTGCCAGCGCCATGGTGATGAGCCCCACTCTTGCCAAAGCTCCCTTGGCACATTGCTAGAAGAGATCACAATTCTTCTGAGAGGTTCAGTATCACATGGAGGATACACATAGACTGTTTGAAAGACAAATTGGTGGGCTTCCCTGGTGGCGCAGTGGTTGAGAATCCGCCTGCCAATGCAGGGGAAACGGGTTCGAGCCCTGGTCTGGGAAGACCCCACATGCCGCGGAGCAACTGGGCCCGTGAGCCACAACTACTGAGCCTGCGCGTCTGGAGCCTGTGCTCGACAACAAGAGAGCCCGCGATAGTGAGAAGCCAGCGCATTGCGATGAAGAGTGGCCCCCGCTTACCACAACTAGGGAAAGCCCTCGCACAGAAACGAAGACCCAACACAGCAAAAATAAATAAATAAATAAATTTAAAAAGAATAACAACCCAAGCCAAGCTGTAGGATGTTATTTGAAATTCAAAATAGATTAAGTCTCAGGAAGATAAATAAACCAAGTGCCCACTGTTTTTTTAAAAAAAAAAAAGAAAGACAAATTCGTAATCATCTAATCCGTGTGCTGTGAGCCTTTTAAAAAATTACATGGAGAAGGCGCCTAGAATGAAAAAGTATTCAGCCTCTTCCCATTCTACTCTTTCTAGCCATTTATTAGGCATTTCCTGTATGCCAGGTACTCTGCTAGCCTTTAAAAAATATTATCTAATATAATTCTTAGAACAACTCTGGTATGAATTATTCTCTTGATTTTAAAGATGAGGAAACAAGAGCTTAAGAGAGGTTCAAAATGCAGCTCATAAATGGTGGAGTTCAGATTTGTATTTAAGTCTGACCCCAAAGACCAGTTACACTAAATTACTTTGCAAGTGGGTTTGTGGTACATGGGTGGGCAGAGGCCTTTACCTTTAACCTGTGGTCAGATGCTGGTCTTATAGTCAACAAGTCCTGTGGCTACTGATATTGTCTTAGAGGTATGTGTTTGAACAAAGATTTTCCTTGGCTGCTATGTTTCAGGTTGCATATCCTGCAGAAGTTCTAGAATAAATTGGAATAGGAGTCTTACCTGGTTGCCTCAAAGCAGGAATGGAACCAGACTCACAGGGAACTCTGTTGTCCCAACTCATTCATTTACCAACGTTTAGTCGGTCTATTCAGTGCCTACTTGCTGCTAGGCAACTGCAACACATTTGTGAGCAAGATACATAAGGCCCCAGCTCTCCTTACACTCTGGTTTATATTTTAGGCTCTGAAAATTCCAGAATCGTGCTGGATTTCCAAAGAGGAATGGAGTTTGCCGGTATGAAACTCTGTAGTGGAGATAGTCCAATGATTTGATTGCTTTTGTAGACTACAATATTTCTTCTCTATTCCTTGAGTCTAAGTAAATGTCAGGAATACTGAAAAAGTTGAAACGGACATGTTTCTATCAACAAATCCATATTGTTTGGATGCAGAGGGATAAAACAGGCTTAGAAATCACCCACCCTCCAGGTATGCTGCTCTGCTTGTATCATTTGTGACCTATGTTGGTGCTTTGGGTATTCATTGGATTCTTAATGTGTCAGAACTGTAAGTGCAAATGCAGATCTCAACTCTTGTTTATTTCTGCCCTGGAAGGTCAGATAAACATGTCCAAAGGTTCTCTGCTAGACAAACATTATGATACTTGTTATAAAGAGTCTTTTTTCAGTAACAGAAACAATGGCCCCCTCCAAAAACCAAACAAAAGCCCCCAGAACTGGGTTTTCTGGAATCTACCCCTCCCATGAACCCCCAGGCAAGTATGTAGCTGACCATTTCTTTCTTTATCTCTGAGGCCTGGAAGAGGAGGGCAGTCAGCATAAAACTTCTACTCTGAGAGGAGGCTGGAACACAGTGGCTAAACTCAGGAATTCTGAAGCTGGAATGCCCGAGTCCAAACGTTCGGCTCTGCCTCGAACCAGCTGTGTGACCTTGGCAAGTTACTTAACCTCTCTGTGCTTCAATATTCTCCTCTATAAAATGTGGATGATAAGAAGAGTGCCTACCTCATTGTTGCCCTGTGAAGACTAAAGGAGTTAAAACATGTAAGTCATTTAGAAAGGTGCCTGGCACACAGTGAGTGTTCAAAGGTAGCTATTATTGATTATGAGGTTCATTGTGTTGTGAATCTTCTTAATGTGTCCTCCCAGACAAATACCCGTGAGTCCCTACAACAAGCCACGTACTTAGGACTAGTCTGAGAATTCTCTGTATTCAATAAACCACAGGATATGTCCGTGAGATGCTTCCATCTGGAGGGTCAAGGGGCAGATGGGGGTAGGAGAAGGGAGAGAAATAGTGTGTTGCTTTCTGTTGCCAGCACTAAATGGACCCTTGTTTAAAAGCTTGGGGGTCTAGAATCCTTCATTATAGTAGCCTCATCATTTGGGGACTGAAGTAGGAAGTAAAACACAAGCTAAGGAGCTATACATTTTCCTTGTTGCCTGTATTGGAACTTGAGGCCATTTGTCAGCTAGAATTTACCTAGGACTTAAAATGTGGCAAATTCTATTTTGGAAACCAAGGTCTATATAGTGGTTTAGGTAAAAGTCTCACTTAAAATTCATAAGACGTTTGCACCTAGTGAGGGAAGCAGTATGTAACTGTATTTAAAAGCTACTGCTCTTTCTAAATTGTGCGTTTAAATGTTCCAGGAGCAAAGGCCCCAGTAAGGAATCATTTTTGCTAAGCACAGCTAAGCCAGAGAGGTCAAGCGGTGTAGCAGGCAACTCCTGGGCCCGGGGAGGAGGGCTATTTGCATGAATCAGCAACTTGGTTCCTTCATGAGTTTTTAGGTTGAGTCATGATTAATGGCTAGAATAGCCATTTGGGGGAAACTCTTGGGGATTTCAAAAGTCTCAATTTTCCTCTTTCTGATGCAGAAAAAGAAATAGAGTATGGAATCACCACAGGTAACACAACCCCCAGGAACAGATAGCAGTTTTCTTCACCCTAGTATGAATATTTAGTGAGAACTAGCCTCAATTTAACTCTGTCAGCAGGAGGACACACCCTGTGTTATATAACACGCAAACTACAGATAGTTAGGAGAGGAGCCCTGGCCTCAGGCATGGAATTATTTCTTTTTTCGAGAAAATAAAAATTTTCCTAAACCAAGGTTTAGTTAAGTGACGATGGAAACAAAATTTAGTGGCAAGAGGTACTATTCTTCACCTATCTTTGTTTCAATATTATTTCAAAATACAGTCAGCCCTCCCTAACCGCAGGTTTCGCGGATAAGGAGGGAGGAGGGACTGTACTCGGCCATTTTCTAATATATCAGGCACTTGAACATGCATGGATTTGGGTATCCATGAGGGGCCCTGGAACCAATCCCCTACGGATACCGAGGGACAACTGTACCTGCTCATCATGTGATCTTAGGTAAGTTACTTTCCTCTCAGTGCCTTAGTTTCTTAATATGTAAAATGGGATTAATAGTAGCATCTCTCGCATGGGGGTCTTGTGAGGATTAAATGAACTGACACATGCAAAATGCTTAAAATAGTGCCTGCACGCTCACAGTATTTGCTTTTATTGCTATTACAATATACATTTATGTTTAATAAGCACTGTGTTTAGATGACCAAATACATTATGCTTCTAATAGTTCCTCTGTAGAGAAACATCATCAAGCAGTGTGGAAGTACACTTTATCTCATTTTCCTCTGTCAGCCATGCCGAATGGGGACCTACTTGGTCTGGTCCACACACCCACAGCAGACTAGGCTTTGGAGAGGAAGGGAGTAGTCTGTGTAGGGCTGATCTTTTATTTTTCAACCTATTAAGCAATGGCAAACATCTCTCACACACAAAGACAAACTCTAACTGAATGATTTGTTTATTTACCAGCATCACTTATTCCCACAAGTATTTGGAATGGCATTAGAAAACCGCTCTAGACTGTTACGTATGTATCCTGCTTGGGATTTTAGACGAGGATCTTAACTTTAGAAATTCAGTAGCACCGTAAGGATAGACGCAAAACTCACCTCTCCTGTATCTATAATAATTCTCTACTTATTGTTCCTGGAGAGACACACAGGTTGCACTGTTCCTGTCACATCTGTCTTGAAAGAATGTTTGAAAGATGAAAATGGTAAAATAGCTGAGAAAATATCCAAGTGGTATCCTGATTAAGCAGACCACTGAGCCAGTTTTTGTTTAATGGAAGCAGAAGTAGGCTCTTTTCTGCTTATATCAAAGCTTCCTATAAAGTGATCAAACATCCTCGTTTTCACCTTCTTGTCCCAGCTTCTTTGAGGTTTGGGCTCCTACCGAGAGCAGCATAACATAGGGAGAGGGAGTCCTATTTTTCTCAGAATGATGAAAGGAAAATAAGATGGTGAGTCAGCCGGCCAGCAGGCGGCTACTGCGTAGGCAACACTCGGTACTGCTCGCCCTCTCCTCCACCTGGTATCCTGGCTGTTCCTGAATTAGCTCCTATTGCTGCGTACAATGCAACAGACTTGATAGAGGGGTTCTAGGCTCACCCCACCTCCCTCATCTCCTGAAATTCTTGACATTGACTGTCCTCTATGGCTAACTCAGAAATATCAGAAACTGCGTGAGGAGCATGGCTAGTCTAAGAAGGGGCTGGAAGCCTGGAACTCCCCCTGCCCAGGGCCCCATAATGATGCAGTAGAAAAGTTGACAAAGAGGCCTTTGACTTAGGAGAGAAGAGATGTTACCTCATAGTGATGCATTAAAACGACAGAGCTGAGTGTTCCTGCCACCAGTGCAGAATTAAAATGGTCAGAGTTAAATGGGATAGAAGGACGTGTAGGGAGATAGCCAAGAGGAAAGAGTAATTATGCAGTTGGTCAGTGTAATTGCATTTATACAGTCTGGAAGGTTTGCCACCGAGCCGTGCAGGGTACCTCCACCCAGCCTTTCTCAACTGAACACAGAAAAGGATTTGGGTGCCGATTTTCTCAGATTCCCTAAGGATAATATAGAACATTCTAGATGAATAAGAGAGACATTAATTTATGACATACAGTGGATGCCTTAGGGCAATAAATCTTAATTCTCTCAGGTTAAGAAAGTGTCCCCACTGTTTTGGAATAGCATGTTTCAAAGATGGGGCTAGTAATATAGACAGCTCATGGTTGAGGATGCCTCTCTGGTCAGGGGGTAGGATATGTTTTCTTCAACCCCTCGACTCAGTTCAGGTTTTGGCATATATATAATTGTGAAATGCCATTCATTCATTCACTCAACAAGTAACTGAATCTCTTGCCCTTTTCTAGGCACTGTACCAAGAGCGGGAGTTAGCATGGTAAACAAGAAACAGACAAACACAGGTAAATGATACGCTATGTTGGGGAAAAACTCCAAGGGACCAGGAGGGGGAAAAATAATGGGTTTGAGAGTGTGGATGGTGGGTGTGTCAGGAGGTAGGCATACTTTAAAGAGGGATGTTCCTAAACATACAAACATCGCTTCAGCTTGGTAGATTCACCTATCTGGCAGGTGGTGGTAGCCATTTACGCAATGTTTATGCATTTATGCAGAGAAAAAAATGTTATCTCACTGCTTCACAGTTATTTCATAAACACAAACAGTTCCTTCTCAGGATCTCTGCCATGGTGCTGGGAATCTCTGCATTGCCAGCACGTAAGAGAGGGCCTGGGACATAGCAGGCATGCAATAATGTTCAATAACATTAATGGATAAATGAAAGGGACTTTTAGAACCATAGGATGTTGAATCTGTGGTGTCATAGAATAAGTCAATTCCACATTTTCTCTACTTATTGTTGAATTTTTGGCAATAATAAAGCATTTTCATTTTTTTCTTGATCTTATTTTCTGAAATCAAAAAAAATCACAGAGAATGTAAACTCCTGAAAATAGTTGCATTTCTCTTCCGTATAAAAGGGGAAAAAATCCTCAGGTTTCTGGTGTAGTGAGTATTATGTGTGTGTTGATTTTTGCCTGTGTTGCTTCAATTCCTGTCTTGTACTTCTGTGGCGATATGGCATTGGATATCTGACCTTAGAATGCTTTCCAAAACATTCTACCAATTTATTCCTATATTTATAAAGAAGAACCTTGCAATATTTTAGAGCTTTTTCTTTAAACAACTCTAAAGCTTACTTGTGACATAATTTTCTCCTTTACTACTAAAAGAGCTATGCCAAGTGTATGAAACGATCATTTTGACATTTCTTGAATTTCTTTTACAACAAGAAAAGTTATATATTTATTACTCTGGTAGAATGATATGTAAATAATTAAATTCTAGAAGATCAATAGTTTGAGACATCAGTAGGACTGGGTGATGGTGAAATTTTATGTGTCAATTTGGCTAGACTATGGTGCCCAGTTGTTTGATCGAACACTGCTTTAGATACTGTTGTGAAGGTACTTTGTGGATGTGATTAACATGTACAGTTCCAGTTGACTTTAGGTAAAAGAGATTACCCTTTATAATGTGATTGGGACTCATCTAATCACTTAAGACCTTAAAAAACAGAAACTGAGGTTTCAAGAAAAGAAGGAATTCTGCCTTAAGACTGGAACATAGAAATCTTGCCAGAGTTTCCAGCCTGCTGGCCTGCCCTGTAGATTCTGGATTCAAGACTACAGCATCACCTCTTGCCTGAATTTCTAGGTTGCTGGTCTGCCCTAGGGACTTCTTTTTAATTGAAGTATACTTCACTAACAATATTATATTAGGGATTTTAGGCTTACCAACTCGCATAATTGAATAAGCCAATTCCTTAAAATAAATCTTTCTATATATATAAAATAGGATATACCATATATAGGTATATACCACACATAGGATATATATATATGTGTGTGTGTGTGTATCTCCTATATCTATATCTGTCCATGTCTCTCCATATATATGGATATACACATATACATATATTTATGGATTCATATACATATATTTATGGAGACATATATATATATATATGAATGATTCTGCTTCTCAGGAGAACTCTGACTGTTGCAGACTGTTAGGTTTGACTGTTTGATTCTTCTCTCCTGCAATCCAGTTGGACCAGGGAAAAATTGGTAACAGTTTCTAGATTTCTACTGCTCTGATGTGAGAGCAGAGAGATTAAAAAGGAAACCAAGGCAGTGTCCCACTCTTAAAGCTGCCCCCTCCCGAAAGGAAAAAAGCTTGGTGCTGGGGAGAGGAACACTGAGTACACCCATTCATTTGATTCATTTTGTTGTATATTTGGCAAAACAGAAAAATATGGGTAAGATTTTGAATCTTCCTAAACCATCATATGGGTCTGGCAGGTATTCTGTGAGTCATGAGCCTGTCCTGGAGGGAGTGGCACTGCTTCAGTATTTCTCTATATGCTGGGGCTCAAGGGGCACTGTCACTCGCAGCATTCATCTCATGACAGCATTTTTGCCATCTCTAGTACATGATGTGAAATGATGTGAAGAGGAAAACTAGAAAAGGTATAGTGGATATAGTTCTAGAGTCACAGATTCAAATATTTTGTAGCTAAGATTGATTTTGAGATATTTCTTGGTATTGGGGTATTGGTACTTGAGGTAACTCACTTTGTTCTATTGCCCTAGCTTGTATCTGTAATAGAACCAGCCAAACATCTGGAGATTCCAAAGGTTGATATCCAGCTGGTTGCATATATCATTGGTTGTATATCTCATTGTAGTATATACCATTTTTCACCACTACCCATCACTTCACTCACTGATGGTAACAAAATGTCTCCTAAATAGCTAGAACCAAGATTCAGAAGCAGAGTTTCTGTTTCTCCCCCATCCTCTCATCAATTTCACGTCGTCCCACCCTGGACCTTCCATCCTGCAGCAGCATTTTTTCCTTTCTCATCCCATGTTCTGTCAACCTGGGTGGCAGGGTTAGCTCCATACTCTGTCCCTTTGTTCTTAGGATTTTATTTCCATTCCCTTTTCCCCAAGACCAACTTTACTCCACATTTCTAGTAGCATACATTTTACCTACCTCTCGTGTAATTCATTTTTCTTGTATTTATACAAGATCTAAATAGACCCTGGAATCTTGATCACTGAAAGGCTGGGTTGGGGAAGGATAGTGTAATTCAGGTCGTGGAGTTTCATTCCAATTTTACAGAAGATAAATGGGGTTACATGTCTTTCCCAGGACACACAACTCCTACTACTTAAACTTATACCTGGTCACTACTCTCTAACTTGATTGCTGACATCAGCACAAAGAATGTTGATGTTCTATTATTCTAGAGTATGGAAGATTGCTTGAATTGTCTCTCCTAGATCCTTGGGCTGTGACAAAGTGAGAGAGTGGCATGGACATATATACACTATCAGATGTAAAATAGATAGCTAGTGGGAAGCAGCCGCATAGCACAGGGAGATCAGCTCGGTGCTTTGTGACCACCTAGAGGGGTGGGATAGGGAGGGTGGGAGGGAGGGAGATGCAAGAGGGAAGAGATATGGGAACATATGTATATGTCTAACTGATTCACTTCGTTATAAAGCAGAAACTAACACACCATTGTAAAGCAATTATACTCCAATAAAGATGTTAAAAAAAAAGAATGAATAATAGAACTAAAATGAATCTTAAGAAATCTAATAGACCTCACTGCTTTCAGGTAGTTTGTAGACCAGAAATGGCAAAACAAGTTTAGACTCATATAAATAGTCTAATTAATTGCAGGTGACTGCCTGAAAGCCTATGTTGATATGAATTCTGTGATCAAATCTAGGCTCTGGATTTGCCATGATTGATTAGTGATGTCTGACACAGGCAAGGGATAGGAGAGTGCTGATACTCCTGATACATAACTTAAAATCAGCAGAGATGGAGAATTACTTCTTCAGTTTAAAATGACTTCACACAATGAGAAAGGGTTCCTGGTGAGCAAAGGCAGGGGAAAATTCATCTTGCTACAGAGGAAAGAGGATGTTGACAAATAGCCATATTTTTTGAGTATGATAACTTTTCCAAAAATGTGCTAAAATAGAACAGTACTCTTGAGATGATTATATGGACTGTGAGAGAAACTTTAAAGCCTAATAGAATGCCTTTGCTTGTTTTCCTAGCTCAGAAGGACACAATACTTAGAGTGAAAATATGAAGTCAATGAAAATTGGCATTCTTCACAATTGAGGGAAGTTGATCTTTCCATGGTCAGAAAACATTCTTAAATTGGACTTTCAGTACTCTAAATTTAAACATAAATTTAAAAAAATACTGTTTTCCATTTAATGGAAAATCCATTTCCTCATAAAAACAGAACTTGCTGTTCTTGGTTCAGATAGCTTCAGAGACAGTTTTTTTTTTTTTTGTTTTAAAATATGGTTACCCTATACTTAGCTTAGAAATAAACAGAAGCCAAAATAAATTTCTTTCAGAGATGTTAGCCTGGAAATATGATTCTGTTGTGGCTAAGGTCCAACAAAACATCTGAAGGACTAATGATGTCTTTGTAAATGCAGGCAAATGGATTTACAACCCCCTTCATAAAACGTGCATAGTGACAGCAATAATAATCACACCTACTTTTTGAATAATAAGCCACCATTTATTATCATTTATTATTATATGCCTGCTTGCTTCCTGACTTCCTTCTTTCCTTTCTTCCTCTCCCCTCCCCTCCCAGCTCTTCCTCTTCTTGTTTCCACAAATACTGAGTTCCTATTATGTTTCAGGAACTATATAATACTCAGGATATGATGACATTGGGTTTCCAGATAGACAAGGATTCTGACTTCACAGAATTTACACTCTCGTGGGGAAAGCAGGGTATTCATTAAGTATTAACAATGATGTGTTGTGTCAGGATGGGCTGAAATGTCTATCTGTATCCTTTTTGGTGGACAAAGGGGAAATTTGGGGACTAGAAAAGAGTGATTTCAGTGTGCAGCTATTTATTGCGTACTACTATGAGGAAGGGAGAGGACAAATGGATATTGTTTTGCAAGGAATTGGGTTAAATTCATATTAATAAGAGAAATCAAACTTTAAAAAAGTATATAGACCAGACATAGAGAACAGACTTGTGGTTGCCAAGTGTGGGGGAGGAGGAGGGAGAGGGGTGGACTGGGAGTTTGGGGTTGGTAGATACAAACTATTACATTTGGAATGGATAAATAACAAGGTCCTACTGTATAGCACAGGGAACTATATTCAGTATCCTGTGATAAACCATATGGAGAAGAATATGAATAAAAGAATGTCTCTATGTGTTTAACTGAGTCACGGCTGTACAGCAGAGATTGCCACAACTTGTAAATCAACTCTACTTCAATTAAAAAAAAAAGAAAAAAATGTATATAGACCAGATATCTTGATCTTTAGAAAGAAATTTACCTTTATCGTGGTAAGTTCTGTGCTGTCAGCTGGGTTTGATTCTGCTGTAATGTGGGGATTCTGCTGTAATGTGGGGATTCTGCTGTAATGTGGGGATTCTGCTGTAATGTGGGGATTTTGATTCTGCTGTAATGTGGGGTTTGATTCTGCTGTAATGTAAAGTGAGGAAGTGGCTCCAGACTTCCTCACTTTCTCTCTAATCCCTACGTATAGGTCTCCCTTGATTTCAGGAGGGTGGTTGAGGGTGATGAACGTTATTGTGCTATTGGATGTTAATTGTTATCAATATTTTTACTAAACAAATTAGTCTGTCATGAATCTAGCTATAGCTTAAAGAGTTTTAATCAAAACAGCATACATTTGTGGTTTTTCAAAGCTGTATCTTAGTTTAAAAAACACAATGGAGGACTATTACAACATTGAAGATGAACAATCAAAGCCCTTAGTTTCTTGAAAAAGGAAGAGGTGGTTGTCAATGATGAAACAATGAATACTTCTTGGGTTGGTACAATTTAAAAATATCCAAATATCTCAAGACATAAAATCTGTGTGCTTCTATCTTTTACTCCATGGACTTGTGTGAACTGGAATTTCTACATAATGCCATAGTGAAAATAAATATAAGAATAATCTTGGTACTGTACCAGAATCAGAAATATTCCTAATATTTAGAGGCTTTGTAATAAAAGAAAAAGCCACTTCTTTTAGTAAAATATTTTATATCCAAAATTTATAACAAAAATGTAAGATTAAATATATAATTTTGATCTTAATAAATTAAGATGATTTAAGTCTCTAATATTTTTGTTACTTCATAAAGTAAAATATGCTGAACATTTCTAGCATCATTTAACACATCTGAATGACTTTTCTTCTTTTTTTAAAATTATGTTCATTCAATCATGGATTATGTCATATAAGCGCCT
Source organism: Leucopleurus acutus (assembly GCF_964270905.1). Lineage (NCBI taxonomy): Eukaryota > Metazoa > Chordata > Mammalia > Artiodactyla > Delphinidae > Leucopleurus > Leucopleurus acutus. Next base: position 35,616,383 of record NC_139156.1, read on the forward strand.
ATCTCAGTGTGTTCAATGAACTACCTGTTTTTTTGTTTGTTTGTTTGGTTTTTTTTTTTGTGGTATGCGGGCCTCTCACTGCTGTGGCCTCTCCCGTTGCGGAGCACAGGCTCCGGACGCGCAGGCTCAGCGGCCATGGCTCACGGGCCCTCGCCGCTCCACGGCACGTGGGATCTTCCCGGACCAGGGTACAGAACCCGTGTCCCCTGCATCGGCAGGCGGACTCTCAACCACTGCGCCACCAGGGAAGCCCAATGAACTACCTTTTAATCAAATACCATGGTCAGATGAGTGGTGGTGGCTAGTGGTAGGGAGGATGCTGCTTTAGAATGAAGACTCTTCAGTAGGCGAGTAAGACTACTAGTTTCATAAGTGTGATGCAGTGGGATTAGAAGAAGCTTAGAGAGAGTAAACAATTAAACATTTTAATCATGCAGTTATTGGAGTAGCAACATAGAGGAATGAAACCAGTCCTTGATGGGGCCCATTGGTGGAGAAATCTAATCAAGCAGCACACACCTGAGGTTGGCCGGTTCCTTCCCTCTTACGGCTAATGTATCACAGGTGGAAAGTTGCAACCCTATAGAAAGTTACAGAGAAAGATTATGCAGCAAAGTAGGCCAGGGCCCTGGAAGGAGAGATGTTGGAGTTCAAATTTATGCTTCTTAAGCTCTCGACCTGTGTCTCACCACCTCAAGTTGGAGTTGGGAAGGATGACCTCTTAATTCTTTCATTTTATACCTTCCTTTGGAACAATGCAATCCATTGAAAATAAACAAATGCATCTTTTAAGAACCATTTTACTAATAAAATTAAAATCTGAACTTGTTACATAGTTTTTGCATTTGAACTTCACCTGGCATTTCCTTCCTGTTCTTCTTCCTTGATTCCGTTCCCTGCCACATGGTAATGCAAAATGCTAACCTTGTATATATCTTTCCATGCTTAAGTAGCTCTCTTGAATGTTTCTTTTTGTCATTGTTTTAGAAAATGAGATATTATTCCCATTGCAGTGCATTTGGATTTTATCAATTAATAATTCCTATGGAAATTTCTCTAGGATAATTGGGTTTTCTAGGTATAGAGACATATATCAGGAATAACATATTATTTTTTTTCTTTTTTAATGCTCACATTCATTGTTTTACTTTTTTTTACTTACTGGATTTTCTAGATGCTTCATGGAAATAATAAAGAATGTTGGTATTATATATCATTTCCTCTGTAATACTGGTTAATTTAAAATACTATATGACATTAGGATATCATATCAGCATCTGTTGATATGATATAAATATTTTGACGTGTCATCAAATTCTGTTTGCAAAAATTTATTTTTAGTTTTGGCATCTATGTTCACGAGGAGAATTGGTTCATTATTCACTCAAATGTTGTTTATTGAGCACCTGCTTTATGTCATGTATCAGTCTGGGTACTAAGGTTGTAGTATTTAAGCATAAACATCCCTGTCCTTATTGAGTTTATATCTAAGGGAAAGGGCTCTTTCTCGTTCTCCTCCCCCTCCTCCTCCATCCCTTCTTCCTCCTTCTCCTCTTCCTCTTTTTCTTCTTCTTTTTTGTTTAATACCTTTATCAGTTTTGATGTTAGAATAATTTTATCTTCCAAAATTTAACTGAAGAAATTTTCATCTTCTTCCTAGGAATGGAATAGATTAAATAAATATTTGTCTGTTCTTTAAAAGATAGCGATACATGGCTATGACCCCATCTGGTGTTGATGCGTTTTTGAATGGTGGATTTTTAATCTCCTTTCCAGTTTTATGATGATTGGAGTATTTGAGTTTTCCATTTTTTCTTAGGTCAGTTTAAAGAATTTGTGTTTTCAGGAAAAGCATTTTCAAATGTGTTTTGAATGCATCGTAAACAGTTTCGTGATATATTCTCTTACAATTCTTTTAATTGCTCCTACATCTGTGGTTATATTTCCTTTCTCAACTCTAATATTGCTTTACTTTTGCTCTTGTTTTTTCTTATTCAAGGGCCTGATGGAAAAAATTATCTATTTTTTTCCTCCAAAGAACCAGTTTGTGGATTTCTTTATCTTTTTTCAATCCTTTCTTTTTCTGTTTTCTATTTTATTAGTTTCAGTTTTTATCTTTATTCTCTCATCATTGCTTCTTGGTTCATTTTATGGTTCTTTTTTTCCAATTTCTTAAGATTAGTACTTAGCCCCTTTGCATTATTCTTCCTTACTCATTCTTCTTTAATAATAAAGGCATTTAAGGCTATAACATTTCTATGAAGTAGAGCTTTCCCTTTATCCCATAGATTCTGAATAAATGGTTCTCTCGTTGCTTTCTAGATGATAATGATTTCTCTTTTATTGTACTTTTTTGATCTAAGACTTACTAGAAATATGTTTCTAAATTTTTCAGTGGTAATTCTTGTCACTTATTTCAAGTTTCATTGGTGTATGATCAAAAAGATATAGTTTGTAAAAATCTTCATTTTTGGAATCCATTAAGTTTTTGAATCGAGTACATGATTAACTTTTCAACGTGTTCCATTGATATACAAGAAAAATTGTATCCTCTATTTGATTGTAAATGTTCATGCAGAGACTCAGTGGTGTGCTGATAAATGTTTAACAACCAAATCTCTAGATACGATTTGTAGCACTTGTAACATTTGTTTTCCATGGTGTATATACTCCCACCATGACCTATTTCTAGTTACTAATGTGACATCACTGAATATGAAGATCGGAAGAGATACTCACAATTGGCTTCCAAAAGCTGGTACAAACTAGTTCCTCTACCCTGCCACATAATTTATTAAATCAACCTTATTGACCGTATTATTAAATTTTTCTGTAACCTTAACTAACTTTTGACCACTAGGTTCTGAAAGAATTGTATTGAAGTCTCCTATTTCAATTGTATTTTTCAAGTTTTCTTTGTATATCTAATAGTTTTTGATTCACATATTTAGCTGCCATTTTTTTAGTATGTATAGTTTGTAGTGATTTAGCTAAATTCCTCAATTATACTTTTTATCACAACATAGTGATTCTTTCAATCGTATATAATGTTTTAGCCTTAAATTCCACCTTATATGTTATTAATGTTGCCATTTCTGTTTTCTTGTCTGGTATCTCCTTGCTGATCCTTTTATTTTCCATCTTCTTTACCACTTCAACTTAAATGCAAGTTTGCAAATAACAAAATGTATACAACGTAATCCAACAGTCTTTATATTTTAATAGGACACTTCAGTCTATTCACATTCAATGTAATGACTTTATTTCTTCAATCTTTGCATTTCATTAGTCATTTTCTTATTTCTTCTGTTTCCTTTTTCTTAACCTAGCTGGTTTAAGTTTATATTCATTCTATTTCTTTCCCCTTGTTAAATTGGAATTTCTTGTGTATTTTTCTCTTTTAGTAATGGTTGTCTTCCACCAGATGAATAAACGCTGACTTGGTGTGCACTCATTGTTTGATGCTGTTTCTCCAGTTCTCCCTGCCCTATAGGATGAGACCATTAAAATACTTTCACTTCTCTCACCTTTCTTTCCCCTCTTGCTACCATTAATCTTTTGGAATGCTTTTCGTTTTTCCAAATGCCTAGATTTTGTTATCACAATTTAGTACCTATTAGAGTTTTCCTTAGAGTATGTCCCTGCTATTTCAAAAGCCTTCTTTACCCCTTAGGTAAGCAATATCATGTAGTTTATCCTCATCTTTTTATGTCTGTATCTTCAGCTGTCGATCTCTATCCATCTTTATGTACAAATACATCATGTTTATTTTGTTCACTGCTCTTTTATCTTTCTCTTTTTCCATCTTTCGGTCAGTTTTTGGTTTCACTTATTATTTGGTTAATGTTCCTGAGTATTTTCCTTAGATGGAATATATAGGTGATTCACTCTCTGGGGTCTTGCACATCCTGAAAGGGCAATCATAGCTTGATAGGGCATAGAATTAAGTTGCAGTCTTTGCTCTTAGCTGTAGATTTGATTCTACTGTTTAACTTCCAATGTTATAAATGCTAGTCTGATTTTTTTCTTCCTGTGTAGGTAGTAGTTGTTATTGTTGTTTTGCTTGGGAGCTTGTAAGATATCTCTCTTTATCCTTAAGAGATCAAAAACTTTATTACAGCATGCCTCAGTGTCTCTTTTTCTTATTCCTGTCCTTGAAATCAGAGAGCCCTTTCAATCTGCAGACCAAAGTCTTCCATTATCTCAGAAACATTTTTCCTTTTATTTGTCTAAATACTACCTCCTCTCATCTATCTCCCTTTATCCTTCTAAAATATCTGTTATTCATATATTAGGTCTCCTGGATATAGACTCTAAGTCTCTAAAATTTTTCTTCATGATTTCCATTTCTATAGTTTTTTCCTCAAGTGTTTGGGATATTTCTTGCAGGCCATTTTCTAGGCTACTAATTCTGGTTTCAATATGGATCCTCCACAAAAAAGTGAAATGCTACTTTTGTTTGATAAAATTTCTCCTTTAAATTTATCCAGAGTTCCAGAGCATGGATGGATTTTGAAGTCACAGAACAGGTGTTGGAACCCTAGTTCATCCCTTATTAGCTTGTGACCTTGGACAATGTACTTGCTCTCTTAAAGCTCAGTTTCCTCATCTATGAGGAAGGGACTGATTTCACCCACTTAACTATAATAATGATTAAAAAATAGGAAATAAAGAGATTTTTTTCAAGGTATTGGAACCTAAAGAATGTTCCATAAATATTTCAGTGTATCATTTGATTAAGCATCAATATCAACTAATGTAAAATTGAAGCATGTGGGAGGAAATCATAAGGCTTTTCTCAACATTAAGTTTGTGTTTTTATGTATTTTTTGGTGGCCTTTGCATAAAAAGCTTTTAAACTTTGCTAATAAATCATAATGTCTTACATTTGTATAGCACTTGACAGTTTATCTATAGCCCTGTGCTTGAAAACTGGTATTATTATTATAATGCAACTGCTGTGGTAAACGATTTTCCAAAGATTACCTGGCGAACAGGTGGTATAGACTGCACTCATTCTCTGGTCTGAAAACATTTCTCCTGTTGAGAGTCAACGCCACAAACATCAATAACTGAGTTTTTAAAAATATAATCATCAGTTTCTGGTGGGATTTTATTCATTCAGTTATGTACACAATGAATAGAAATGAAAATATATGCGGAAGCATCTTACTATGTACCATACATTGTTTTGAGTGCTAAGGAGAAAATTGTGAACCAAAACAGATGATTTTTCTGCTCTCGTGAAGTTTACGGTCTAGTGAGAGAGAGATACATTAATCAAAAAATCATATACATACATGTAAACTTACCACTGAGAAGAAGTACATATGACAAGATGATTTTACATTTTTAGGAAGGTTAGAAAAGGCTCCCTGAGGAAATGATGATCAGGTGAGATTAGAAGGAAGAGTTCTGTTAGCCAGGCAAAGGAGGGTTAAGTGGGGAGAGGAGCCTTCAAGACAGAGGGAATAGTATACACAAAGGCCCTGTGTCAGGAGGAAGCCTTTCAGATTGAGAGACTGAAATCACACCAGTGTCACCAGAATGAGAGCGAAGGGGAGTGTGTGAAGGGAGGCTGCAGGGGACCAGAAGATGCAGGATTCTGAGAGGCATGTTAAATACTTTGGTCTTTACCTTAGAGTAATAGGACACCAGCTAGAGTTTTAAGAGGAGTATGTGTGTGTGTGGTGTGTGTGTGTGTGTGTGTGTGTGTGTGTGTGTGTGTGAGCTGATTGGCACACATCTCTCTGGCTGAGGTGGGAAGAAGGGATTAGAAGAAGGCCAGAGTGGACACAGGTAAACCAGCCACCTGACTGGTTTGAAGAAGTCCAAATGAGGGACAATGGTGACTTGGAGCAGGAGGTGGCAGTGAAGACAGAGGGAAAGGGGCAGATTTGTGAGGTAATTAGGAGGTCAAAGAAATAGGACCTGATGATGAATTATATATAGAGGCTGAGGTAGAGAGACTTGCCAGTATTAGCTCTAAATTTCTAGCTTGAATAGCTGGGCGATGGTAAATGCACTTATTGTTTTAAGGAATTCCAAGAGAATGCCAGATTTGGGGAGATTAAGATTATGAATTTGGTTGAGTATATTCAATTTGACACCATATAGAGGTATGAGTTTCACTTGGCTACATATGTCAGATGTAGGAGTAGTCTGGGCTGGAGATAAAACATGTTGAGTCACCTACTGTAAATGGTTATTGATGTCGTGGGTGTAGTTGGAATGATGAATAAGATTCCATCTCTTGTACTTTCTCAGACATTTATTTCTGGAACTCTTTTGACCACTTTATTTAGGAGATTTAGGAGCAGGGGCCAGCATGACACCCTACATCGCCAGGATTAGCTGCATCTCCACAGACGCTGGTAGAGAGTGCCTAGGAGCCTGTCTGCACCAACACTTGCATCGTAGAACTGTGAGGTAAGGAAAGCAGGTAGACTAGATGGCCCAGTCCTATGAGGAGAGGATGCATACTCAGATACTATACTGTGAAGAAGGAGGGAATAGGAGAACACTGAAATTGAAGAAAGAGGAAAAAGCTGCTGAGACGGAGTCTGAGTAGACTATTTGCTCAAATGAAGTTTTACACTGAAGGAGGCTTTTTAAAACTTGAAACGAAATAACCTTGAATTGTCATATTTATTTCCTTTTTCCACTATTGGTGGGAATGAGAGCCCCATAAAGATGTGATTAGTTATGGGACAAAAAGGACTTTTGTTTTGTTTTTGTTGCACATGTGAGTTGTATTGCACATATCAGTGCCCTGCCTCACCGTAATTTAAATTGTCTGACCCATGAGCTTGTTATGGACCTCACTGGATCTTGTAGATTTACTGAGCTAGTTAGTGGCAGAGCTGGAGGAAAACCAAGCTCTTTCCACCATGTTTCCTCTCAAGAACTATAATTAGATAAAGTTTGTATTCCTTTAAAATTTATTCTCCTGGGTGTTTTATATCCATGCCATGTATTAATTCAGTCATATAAGTACTTGTTTTGATCTATAAATAGTTTTAACTTTTGTGTATTTTTGTGGATGTGCAGCTAGTAATTGGGCTTTGATATATGTATATATATATACACACACACATATTAGGCATTATACAATGTCATATGAGATATTATATAAGTTATACATTATAAATTATATAATTTATATAATGTATGTGTTGTATATGTATAATACTATGTATTCTATATGTATTACATAGTATCTCTCTCTATATATACTTTCTGGATTTAGTTCCCATGAGTCCAGAAGTGGTAGCTGGGCTACTCAGTCAGCAGTTGCTACCATCTAATAGCAGCAAAATCCAGAAGGATGAGGTAATCTCAGCTGCATTTAGATAGCTGCATTTATTTTTATTTTTACTATTATTTTTTAATAGATCTTTATTGGAGTATAACTGCTTCGCAATACTGCACTAGCCTCTGTCACCCAAAGTGAATTCACCCAAAGTGAATCAGGGATGGATGCACACATACATCCCCATATCCCCTCCCTCTTGAGCCTCCCTCCCACCCTCCCTATCCCACCCCTCTAGGTGGTCACAAAGCACCCAGCTGATCTCCCTGTGCTATGCGGCTGCTTCCCACTAGCTATCTATTTTACATATGGTAGTGTATATATGTCGATGCTACTCACACTTCGCCCCAGCTTCCCCCTCCCCTACAGTGTCCTCAAGTCCATTCTCTACGTCTATGTCTTTATTCCTGTCCTGCCACTAGGTTCATCAGGAAATTTTTTTTTTAGATTCCATATATATGTGTTAGCATACGGTATTTGTTTTTCTCTTTCTGACCAGTCTCTAGGTCCATTCACCTCACTACAAATAACTCAGTTTCGTTTCTTTTTATGGCTGAGTAATATTCCATTGTATATATGTGCCACATCTTCTTTATCCATTCATCTGTGAATGGACACTTGGGTTGGACAGCTGTATTTAGATTGCAAACACAGCACAGCAAAAACTTGACTGTAGAGGACAGCTGTCTCTACTCCTCACCTCGTGCTAAGGGACTGACCAGGAAATGAACAGCTTCAAGAGGCCTGGCCTTGCGAACATTAATCCGTAAGTTCGTTGTTACCATTATTCTTCAAGCGTGCGTCCAACTAGCTCATCAGTGTGCACCTGAAATATCCACTGCATGACCTTTCAGCAGACTCTGGGGGCTGGTTCAGGGAATAATGATCCAGCCCGGCCTCAGCCAGCTGTCTGCACCCAACTCAGCTCTCTTCAGACTAACAGTGAAATCTTGGAGAAACAGAACGCCAGTGTTGAGATTTTTATTCCAGATCACACAGCCAGTGACTCAGGACATGTTTTACGCCGAGGTTCATACTCTAGCCATGGTCCACACTGCCTCTTGTGGGGCAGTGATTAAAAACCAGGGCATGGGAGCCAGACAGTCCTGGATTCAAATCTTCTACTTTCAAGCTGCTTGGAAAAGCTAATTAGCATATTTGAACTTCAGTTTGCTTGTCTGGAAATCGGAGATGATAATACTTGTATCATGGAGTTATTATGAGGAATAACTGCGATAGCAAAGGCCACATGCCCTTGGCACTACATCTGAAGTAGTTAGGACTCAATAAATAGCACTTTATTGATGGTGCTGTTTTTGTTTTTTGGGTTTTTTTGCTGTTATTTCCTTTAGAGGAATATTCCTCTGAAACTGCCATAAAAGTTCCAAATTCTTAAAGAAATCAACACCTGACTTACAGCTCTCTGTAAATGACTTTTGGTGCTGATAGTAAGTATAAACCATGTGGGTTCTGCACGAAGCACTTCAGTTGGAAGTTCCCCCTCAGGTTGGGTTTAGCATACCACTCTTTGGGTGCAACATGAATTTCCTCAGCTAGTTTAAGCACTGACCTTTTAATATTTTCACTAAGGGAAATGGAGATAAATAACACAATTTGAATCTGATAAACCCCTGGGAGATCAAGGAGGGTAATATTGTTGCTGACAAGTTAGTAAAATCACAAGTACCCTGAGAAATTATATATGGGCTCTAACCCTCATCCAGGGCTAATGTCCAGAATCTTCTGAAATAGGCATTGCATACTAAGGAAGCTTCTTGCTGCAACTCTTTTTGTTTTTTTGCGGTATGCGGGCCTCTCACTGTTGTGGCCTCTCTCGTTGCGGAGCACAGGCTCCAGACACGCAGGCTCAGCGGCCATGGCTCACGGGCCCAGCTGCTCTGCGGCATGTGGGATCTTCCCGAACTGGGGCACGAACCCGTGTCCCCTGCATCGGCAGGCGGACTCTCAACCACTGTGCCACCAGGGAAGCCCTTGGCTGCAACTCTTGTGGGGCATGGTGGTAGACACCATTGATCTGAATGTCTGTTCAGGTCCTCTTTTCTGAGAACGGTGTACCCTACTCTGATGCAAGAAACCGGATACCTCAGTGAGGCTGTGTGGGTCAAAAACAATATGCGCTGTGCAAAGGAAGAGGCTACCTGGCTCAGAGCTTGTCCCCTAGCTGCACTGGATAAAGGCTGTCTCCATGGTGCTTAGTGAGGAGGAACTGGATACTGACATCAGAACCCAAAGGGCGTTTCTGTTCCACTGTGTACTGGCTGGTATCATCACCATCATATGTGTCTTTACTAATAGCATCATCTTCACCGAATCCTCATAAAGGTGAAAACAAAACCTAACCTTATCGAACCAAAGGAAATCGACTTAATTCCAGCAAGGGTGCTGACACCCAATGTAGGAAACTCTGGTAAGTAGTTGCCCTGCCCTCTCACAGAAAACAGTTCCATGAGGCTTCCTTCTGTCTCTGTGTGGGAAGTGTCACTCTTTTAAAGCAGAACCCAATCCTGGCTTGGTCTCAGAACCCTAAGGAGATTAGATTTCCCTTGATATTTCTGAAGCATGTTTGGAGTTTAATTTAATTGCATTTAATTGGGCCTCAGAGTAGCTCCAGATTTCTGGGACAGTCCTGGAGCCCACTTCAGCTTCTGCCCGCAGGAATTCCCTTAAACTGAGTCCCTTGTGGTTTTAGTCCAGCAGCTTCCTGGAATAACAGAGCCCACCAGAGCCATTTCTTTTCCTCCTAGAGATGATGAAAGGGCAGGCTGCTGAGAGAGGCTCTCCTGCCTCCCATTGTCACCGCCACCTTGTATCTAAGACTGTGTTTCTCAACCCTATCAGACCCAACACCTAATTAAAGCAAACATTTGGTAATGTCCTCTTTACTATCCTAAAGGAAGATACCCATTCACACAATTAAAACGTTAATGTAACATTTTAGTGATAATATACAGGAGAAATAAAAAGAAAACAATTTCTGCTAAAGTGATATATGTATTTCAATATGTAAATTTTCAAACATAACCACAGTGGAAGACCTAATGAAGACATTCTATACCAGGCATTTATATATAGAACCTCTGTAAATGCAGAGACTACAAGTGCAAGCTCACACAGTCTAAGATCCAAAAACTACCATCCGTGTTGCTCTAAGTCATGATACTGTCCAGAATGGTGAACGGCTTGTGGAAATTTCAAACGATGAAACCTCTTTGGTTTTCCTGGCGGTTGTTGTTTCTGCAGAATTAATAGCTTGCAAAAGATACTTTGTGTTTCTGTGTAACACAGAACTGTGTTCTAGGCTCTGATAAGTCTGCCCAGATTTTGCTCGTCATGGCTCTCTGGAGTGATGTGTAAAAAGCGTGTGGAATGGAGGATAATTGTTTGGTAGGTGGGACCCTGCCAGGTGTTGTGGGACGTCTGGCAATTCCTGCCTCTCCCCATTACTGTGACAACCAAAAGTATTGGTTGGACAAATTCTCTTTGAGGATTTCAAATGTTGGCATTTAAATCTGCACAACTCAACTCATAACGCACACTGCTCTTCTTAATGATGTAAGCAGTATGCTGGTGACTTTGCAAAGAGTGATAGGGATTTGTCTTCTTATTTTAATAGCCTTTCTAGGCTGCTGGCCTGTGTTCAGGTTGGAGTCCAATCCCCAGGGCATTTTCCTCAATACTAGCCCCTGATAAAAGTGCATTTCCATTCCAACCCCCGGCCTAATGTCTGCCCCCTGCCCTCCCTGGTGGGGCTCTGTTTCACATGACCACACACAGGCTGAGATGGCTAAGACCTGACATCCAGGCCAAGCCTTAAGGACGGGGCCCTTCCGTCATTTGCCCTCTCCCTTCCAGGAGAAGCCTTCTGACTAATAATATTAAGTTCTTTTTCTCTAGTCATGAATCTTTCTCTAGAAAGAGCCTATTAGCCACCAATAAATTGAGCCCAATGGCATGAGCAGACAAATGGAATTAAAAGTAGGTCAGGCCTGGTATGTTCCAGCTGTCGTTTCCGGCAGTGGAGGAATGACAGGCACTTGAATTTAAAGGGAATGGGGCGCCTGTCAGCAGTGTTTCCCGCTGCTTTGCCCTTCCAACCATCCCCTTTTGGAAATAGCCTTGCTGGGCCGGGCCTCCCTCTGACTGAGTGCGGTCCAGTTCTTAGTCCAGCTGCCAGGTCCTTTCTGATCTGACTCTTCCCACGTCAGTGTCCTGTGCTGTGACACCTTTCCTGCCCACTTAATGCCCTGACAACACCAGAGGGCTCAGTAGTATCCACATCTTTACCCACGCTGTCCTGCTTAGGAGGCCTGCCCTCCCCACCTCCTGATTCATTCCAGAAAATTGCAGCTCAGACAGTGCCTCCCTCCTAAAAGCCCACCTTTACCACCCGCAACGTTGGCATTAACCCTTCCATTTTCTGTGCAGACCCTGCACATTTTACATGCATCCATCCTTACACATTCCACACTGCGTTACAATTTAATTACTTGTCTCCCCCGTCACTCTGGGAGTTCCTTGTGAACCTAACCCATATCTTAAAAAAAAAAAAAAAAACTTTAGTTTCTAGAACAGTTTTATATTTGTAGATAAATTGCAAAGATAGTACAGAAAATTCCCATATATCTCTGCAATTTCCCCTATTATTAATGTCTTACGTTGGTATGGTACATTTGTTACAATGAAGGAACCAATATGGTATGGTATTATTACTAGATCCATACTTAGATTTCTTTTGTTTTCACCTAATATCCTTTTTTGTTCTAGGAACCACCACATTACATTTAGTTTTCATGTCTCCTTAGACTCTTCTTGGCTATTACAGTCTTTCAGAACCTTCTTGTATTCAATAACCTTGAAAGCTTTGAGGAGTACTGGTGGTCAGGTATTTTGTTGAATGTCCCTCAACTGTGATATATCTGATGTTCTTCTCATGAGTTGGCTGGGGTTAGGGTACATGCAGTTAGCCTGACGCATCACTGTTGATGGTGACCTTGGTCATCTGGCTGAGGTAGTGTTTTGTCAGGTTTCTTAAAGTTGTCGGTCCCCTGCCACTTTCTACACTGCGCTCTTTGGAAGAGAGTCACCGCGTGGGGCTCTCACTTATGAGTGGGGAGTTATGCTCGAGTATCTACATAAATTATTTGGAATTCTTCTGCATGGCAGATTTGTCTCTTCTCCCCATTTATCCGTATGTTTTTACATTATTGAATGGACCAGGGAATGGTAGGCACTTAATATGTTTTATTAGTTCTTGTTTTCTGAGCATCCGTTGTAAATCTCTCTCAATATGGACATAACAGTACTAATAACAGCCTCAATAATAATACTCAAATAGGAAATACTATTTCAGAAGCACTATTCTAGGTATTTTAGCTCATTTAATCCTCACAACAATACTATCAGGATGACACTGTTTTTATCACCACAGAGGATTTTTTAACTTATCTGAGGTCACACAGCTAATAAGTGGTAAAGATACGATCCAAATCCATGTCTTTGGACTCCAGAGTCCACACGCTACAGCTGTAGACGCTGGACTGCTCTTTGGTCTCTTTTCCCATTACCTTGGACTTGCTCTGTTGAGCTTATCCCCTTAGAGAACAGGGTCCAATATACAAATAGTCCCCAGCTGGAAGTCCTCTAGTGGCGTCTTCTTATTTACCCCAGACTCTCCTTTCAATCCGTGAGGTCTCCAAAGCACACTGGAGCAGAAATTCTTAAGAAGTCATAAGACGCCTCCCTTCTGAAGCTTTCTTCAGAACAGTAATCAAGTTCCCCACGTTATGGAGGCCAGACCCCAACATTGTGTCCTGGAAATGGGCAGACAATACTCAGCTATTAGAAACAGGAGGAGCTGCCTAAGCTCATGGTCTTAATATTTTTCACCCTTAAAACGGAACACATGGCTCTTCAGGGTTATAGGGAAGTAATAAAAAAAACCACTTAGCTATTTGAATTTCCAGGATGATCTGAGAGTTTATGCTAAGAATAGGCCAGAATATTTAACATTGGAACTGGATTAGGAAATCAAGATATGTTGTCAATATGCTAATTAGGTATGAGTTGAGGGCATAAGCATCACCCCCAAACATCTGGGTTTTTTTGTTGTTTGTTTGTTTTGCAGTGTATGAAATCTGACAACGATAGAGTAATTCCTTTGCGTCTTGAATATCCTGCTGCCAGGTTGAATAAAATGGATGGATTAATGCTTTTATAGTCTGTCCCATGTCTAGATTTCAGAGTGAAATCTGTCATTATAAGTGAGGAAAAGAGAAACTAAAGATAGAGGGGAAGCTGACATTTTTACAACAAGCAGCTGCTATTCTTTAGTAGCAAGGAATCATGGAATCTTGTACAATTTATCTTGGTACAGTTTGTTTACATACTGTGTAATAATTTCCCAAAATAGAATCTATCCTAAGCCCAGAGTTTGAGAGATTTTAGCAATTTATTTTTAACTCCATTTAAAAACATAAACAACATCTCCCAAAGCATGATCTTATATTTTGATTTACAGCCATAAGGAATTTAAGAATAAACCCATTGAGTCATGGAGTTCCTTTAAGCCAAAAATAGCGGAATTCCTGTAAACCAAGATATTCAAAGAGTTCAGACTAAGAATTGAGCCTTTTAGATGCCCCTATGGGACGGGCCTACCTGTTTGTCATCAAATAATTGTGCTAAGCTCCCACATGTGCAGGCAGCTAGAATCTGCTCAGATGAAAAAAAACAATGCTTTATGCAAAACTGCTTGTTTCACTCATCCTTTAGAGATGATTTATTGAGAAGTCCATGTTCAGCAGGCTACAGATAGTGGTGGCCCATAACCAGTAGCTCTATTACGGCACTCTTGACAGCTGACATTACTCAACGATAAGAGAGGGAGGTATTTTCCCTCTTTTCCTCACCATTTCACATTGAGGTTCATGATTGTTTTCTTATCTGCATGCTTTCAGGATGAATTTAGGCCATCACGAAAGGGGTTTCACTTAGCTATTCTATTTGGTAGAATGGCAGGCACTACTCCGACTACTTTAGGTGTATTAACTCATTTCAGCCTCATAACATCCCTGTGAGGTAGATACTATTATTCCTCCCTTTGTACAGATGAAGAAACTGAAGCACAGAGAAGTTAAGCAATGGGCCCAAGATTGCACAGCTAATAAATGATAGAGCTGGGATTTGAACCCAGGCAATCTAAACTCAGAGTCTATGCTCATAACTAAGATACCATGCTGCCTTAGTGAATTCACTGGTATAAAATCATAAGCAATTAGGGCTTCTTTATTTATATCATCTGTCTTAAAGACCTCCACTCTCTATTTTCTGTGCTGGCAAAATGAATTCGGTGGAAACTCCAGCTACTCTGTTTATTCAAGTTCTGTGTCAGAACCACCTCTTACAGAAGTCTGTGACGTTTATTATCCTGTCAGGAAAAAAAGTGGGGCTGCATATGAACATCAGGACGTATTTCAGAGGACTCCTGTATCCTAAGAATAGTCAGAAATATGGAATAAACCTAAAGAACAAGAAAGTTTGTCACAGTGTAATTTATGAGGGCAAAAAAGAGAACCAGTTGGATGTTTCGCTGACCCTAGTTGGGAAATCAACTTAATTACATTTGACCCTTGAACGACACAGGCTTGAACTGTGTGGGTCCACTTATTTGTGGATTTTTTCTACAGTAAATACTGCAGTCCTACAGGATACTCGGTTGTTGAATCCAAGGATGCAGAACCTTGGATATGGAGGAACCCCAGATACAGAGGAATCTCTGACACGGAGGAATCGCATATAGGGAGGGTTGACCCTGACATCGTTCAGGTCAACTATATTTTAGTTCATTGGAAAACACATGTATAATTTACCATTTGCTAGGCAGTGTTGTCAATAAATATTAACTTATTTAAACCTTAACAAAATACTGTGAAGTGGATACTATTATCTCCAGTTGACAGGTATAGTACCTGAGGCACAGGGAGATTAGGGAATCTGCCCAATGTGATGGAGTCAGAAGTGTAACCCGACAGGCTGGCTCCAGAGCACTGGCTTTAACCACTCTGCACCTGGTTGCTTGGAGGCCACTATAATTGTGCTTTTTGAAGAATTTTGTTTTCTGGTATTTTCATTTTTCTGTTCTTTTTTCTTGCCTTCCTGAGGGCTACTTAAATTCAGTTTTGATTTATCTATAGCATTTTTGAGTGTTTCTTTTTGTATAGCTTTTATAGTGGTTGCTCTAGGTGTTACGTTACATATAAACACCTTATCACAGTCTACAGGTGTCCACATTTACCAGTTTGACTTAAGTGTAGAAAACTCACCCCTCTTTTCAATCCCTTTACTTTCTCTCATTATACTTGTCTTACATATTTCCTCTGTATACATTGAGAACCACAGCAGACAGTGTTACAATTTTTGCTTCAACCATCCAACACAATTTAGAAAATTTAAGAGAAGGAAATATTTCGGCATTTACCCATCTTTTGATTTTTCTGTGCTTTCTTCTATCCTGATTTTCCAAGATGTCTTCTTTCATCATTTTTCTTTCTGTTTAGAGAACTTCCTTTAGTCATTCTTTTCTAGTTGGTCTGCTGGCAACAATTTCTAGTTACCATTTATCTGGAAATATCTTATTTCCTCTTTATTCGTCAAGGATATTTTTTGCTAATTATAAGATTCTGGATTCATGGTTCTTGTCTTTCAGCATTTGAAAATTGTTGCGCTACCTTTTTCCAGGCTTTAGGGATTCCAATGAGAAGTCTGACTCATTCAAACTTTTTTTTTTTTTTCCTATAGGTATGCATCATTTCTCTCAGGTTGCTTTCAAGATTTTTTTGTCTTCAGTTTTCAGAAGTTTAGCTATAGTATGTCTTGACATAGATTTCTTTGGGTTTATCCCATTTGAGTTTCTTTCAGCTTCTTATATCTGTAGGCTTATGTCTTGCCAAATTTGGGAAATTTTCAGCCATGATTTCTTTGAATACTTTTTTTTCTTTTAATTAAAAAAAACCTTATTTGTTTTATTTATTTATTTTTGGCTGCATTGGATCTTCATTGCAGTGTGTGGGCTTCTCACTGTGGTGGCCTCCCCTGTTGCAGAGCATGGGCTGTAGGCACACTGGCTCAGTAGTTGTGGCTCACGGGCTCTAGAGCGCAGGCTCAGTAGTTGTGGAGTACAGGCTTAGTTGCTCCGTGGCATGTGGGATCTTCCCAGACCAAGGCTTGAACCTGTGTTCTCTGCATTGGCAGGCAGACTCTCAACCACTGCACTACCAGGGAAGCCCTCTTTTTTTTTTTGTGGTACACGGGCCTCTCACTGTTGTGGCCTCTCCCGTTGCAGAGCACAGGCTCCAGACACGCAGGCTCAGCGGCCATGGCTCACGGGCCCAGCCGCTCCATGGCATGTGGGATCTTCCCAGATCAGGGCACAAACCCATATCCCCTGCATCAGCAGGCAGACTCTCAACCACTGAGCCACCAGGGAAGCCCCGGAAGCCCTCTTTGAATACTTTTCCAGCCCACCCTCTTTCCCCTTTCTTACTGGACTTCACTGACATGAATGTTAACCTTTTGTCATAGTCCCCACGTCCCTGAGTCTCTATTAATTTTTTCTTTTTTTTTTTACTGCTTTCTCTCTGTTGTATAGATTGGGTAATTTCTATCGTTTTAATTTTCAACTTTATTGATTCTTCTCTGTCCTTTCCATTGTGCTGTTGAACCCATCAACTGAGTTTTTTATTTCATTTATGGTGTGTGTTCTAAAATTTCCATTTGGATCTTCTTCATATCTTCTGTTTCTTTTCTATGACTTTCTATGTTTTCATTTGGTTCAAGCATGTTCATATGCTCACTGAAGCATTTTTCTTAGATGGTGCTTTAAAATCCAAGTCAGATGATTCCAACATTTGTGTCATATTTGTTCATTTTCTTTTCTCATTTGATTTGAGATCTTCTTTGTTCTTGGTATGAATGATTTTCAGTTGAAACTTGCACTTGTGATGTTATAAGACTGGATCTTATTTAAATAGCTTATTTTAGAAGACTTTTTTTTTTAAATATGGAGACTCAGGGCTCTAAGCAGACAAAAACAAAAGCTGTAAATCCTCTTAAAGCCTAACATCATTATTTGTAAATGTCATTCTGCCACATTCTGCTGGCAAACAAGCTTCGATGTCAGCCCAGATTCACAGGGAGGGAAAGTCAAACTCCATCTCTAGATAAGAAGAGTGGCAGTCACATTGCAAAAGTGCATGCAGGAGGGAGAGGTGCTTTTGACCATCTTTGTAAACGATTTACCACTTAAATAGTTATTTTGTCTTATGAAATTATAGATTACTCTTGTTACATCAATTATTTGTGTGTGTGTATGTGTTTCCTAGTTTTCTATTTTAGAACAATGCTCCATTTACAGTTGACCCTTGAATAACACAGGTTTGAAATGTATGGGTGCACTTATATGCAAATTTTTTTCTATAAATGTATACCAGAGTACTACATGATCTGCCATTGGTTTAATCCCTGGTATGGAACTGTAGTCATGGAGGGCTGACTGTAAAGTTATTCATGGATTTTTGACTGCATGGGGGGTCAGTGCCACCAACTCCTGTGTTGTTCAAGGGTCAACTGTAGTACAAAAATGTATATCAAAAAACACCAAAAAATGTCATGTGTCAGATTATAATGTCAGGCGCTCTGCAGATGGAATTTAACAACTGTGATCTTTGCTCTTTAAAACTGTAAAATGTCTAAATGTAATGCCTGGGATGATTTCAAACACTTGGAAGTGATGACTTGCATGTGTGTCTTTTTCATCTGATCATCCAGTGTAAAGCATGGGAGGATACTCGCTGTATACCTGTCATCTTTGCCTTTACACATGTTCAGGCAAAGGAGAACCTCTGCAGCCTTCTCACCCACAGGGCTGCTGGGAGTTGGAAGATGCCAGATTTCGCTCAGAATCTCCCCCTCCCAATTCCTCCACTCATCTTATTGGCACAGGTGGGAACCATGCCTGGATCTCTGTCGCCATGTAATTATAACGTCCATGAAAATAACAGCAACTCTATTTTCCTGGATATGCATTAGGGAAGGCAAAGAAATAGGAGCGATTCTCTAGCTTCTCCTTAGGGGTAGATTAGGGCTCTGTACATATGGGGTCAGAAGCTCCTTGAGGGTGGAGGCTGATTACACATAATAGTGGGTGCTGAACATGCATTACTGAATGCATTTTAAATTCAACAGAATTTAAATGAATTAGATTTTAAATTCTGTGATGAAAATGCACTACTTTAATCTTTGAAAGGAAGACTTGGGAAACATTGTACTCCTTATCTTGAGTAATTATAACACCTTATGCTAATGTACAGTTTTCAGAGCGTTTTCATGTTACTTTTACTCTTCACATGACTTTCAGCGTCTGATCTGTAAAATGGAAATAATGATATCTACAAGCCAGAATGTTGACACTTAGATAACATCTACCACTTTAGATAGAAGCTAAGAGTTTTGTTTAGAATTTTTTTTCAACATCTTTATTGGAGTATAATTGCTTTACATTGTTGTGTTACCTTCTGCTGTACAACAAAGTGAATCAGCTGTACGTATACATGTATCCCCATATCCCCTCCCTCTTGCATCTCCCTCCCACCCTCTCTATCCCACCCCTCTAGTTGGTCACAAAGCACCAAGATGGTCTCCCTGTGCTATGCAGCTGCTTCCCACTATCTATTTTACATTTGGCAGTGTATATATGTCAATACCACTCTGTCACTTAGTCCCAGCTTACCCTTCCCCTCCCCGTGTCCTCAAGTCCATTCTCTATGTCTGTGTCTTTATTTCTGTCCTGCCCCTAGTTTCACTGGAACCTTTTTTTTTCTTTTTTTTTAGATTCCATATATGTGTGTTGGCATATGGTATTTGTTTTTCTCTTTCTGACTTACTTCACTCTGTATGACAGGCTCTAGGCCTATCCACCTCACTACAAATAACTCAGTTTCATTTCTTTTTATGGCTGAGTAATATTCCATTGTATATATGTGCCACATCTTCTTTATCCATTCATCTGTCGATGGACACTTAAGTTGCTTCCATGACCTGGCTATTGTAAATAGTGCAATGAACATTGTGGTACATGACTCTTTTTGAATTACGGTTTTCTCAGTGTATATGCCCAGTAGTGGGATTGCTGGGTCATATGGTAGTTCTATGTGTAGATTTTTAAGAAACCTCCATACTGTTCTCCATAGTGACTGTATCAATTCACATTCCCACCGACAGTGCAGGAGGGTTCCCTTTTCTCCACACCCTCTCCAGCATTTATTCTTTGTAGATTTTTTGATGATGGCCATTCTGACCAGTGTGAGGTGATACCTCATTGTAGTTTTGATGTGCATTTCTCTAAGGATTAGTGATGTTGAGCATCCTTTCGTGTGTTTGTTGGCAGTCTGTGTAACTTCTTTGGAGAAATGTCTATTTAGGTCTTCTGCCCATTTTTGGATTGAGTTGTTTGTTTTTGTGATATTGAGCTTCATGAGCTGCTTGTATATTTTGGAGATTAATCCTTTGTCAGTTGCTTTGTTTGCAAATATTTTCTCCCATTCTGAGGGTTGTCTTTTCGTCTTGTTTATGGTTTCCTTTGCTGTGCAAATCTTTTAAGTTTCATTAGGTCCCATTTGTTTATTTTTGTTTTTATTTCCATTTCTCTAGGAGGTGGGTCAAAAAGGACCTTGCTGTGATTTATGTCATAGACTGTTCTGCCTATGTTTTCCTCTAAGAGTTTGATAGTTTCTGGCCTTACATTTAGGTCTTTAATCCATTTTGAGTCTATTTTTGTGTATGGTGTTAGGGAGTGCTCTAATTTCATTCTTTTACATGTAGCTGTCCAGTTTTCCCATCACCACTTATTGAAGAGACTGTCTTTTCTCCATTGTGTACTCTTGCCTCCTTTATCAAAGATAAGGTGACTATATGTGCATGGGTTTATCTCTGGGCTTTCTATCCTGTTCCATTGATCTATGTTTCTGTTTTTGTGCCAGTACCATACTGTCTTGATTACTATAGAATTAAATATGATGATAAATGTGAAAGGAGCATTTAAAATTTTATGATGACTTTCAACAGTGAATAGTTACTATTCTTGTTCTTATTCCTTTAGGCACAGCATTTCCTTTTTTTCCACTTAAAAATGAAGAAACTGAGATTCTCAGAGGTTAAACAATTTGCGAACTAGTTAAATGATGGAATTTGCCTTTAACTTCCATGTTGTGGCTCCTATTTCAGTGATCTTCATGTTACTATTATTATTGCAAATTATTTTATAGCTTTGCAACATTCCCTTGTCTTCGTCCATAAAATCTATCAGGCCTTGAATATCTCTGTAGAGATAAGACCATCACTTATATCAGGAGTCAGCAAACTGCAGCCAATGGGTCAAGTCCCCACCACGTGTCTTTGTACTGGACACAGCCATACTCATTTATTTGTTGTCTGTGTCTGCTTCACACTATAAAGCCAGGGTTGAATAGTTGCAACAGAGACAATAGGCCTGCATAGCCTAAACTATTTATTATCTGACCTTTTACAGAAAAAGTTTGCTCACCCCTGACTTTTATTGTCATCCCAAATACTGTAGAACACTTGCCCACAAAGAATGATTTTCCAGAGTTCACAAGCAACATTAACAAGCGCCCTTTTCAGCTCTTCACCCCCGTTAGGTCAAGGTGGGAAAATGGAGCCCTTTAATTTTCATGTATTTCCTCCCCAGGAGAAACCTGGGTTCTGTGTACACTGGAAGCATTTATTCCTAGGAATCCCTCAGACCCTAGCTTCATTGAACATTAAATCAGGAAGGAAGGGACCTTAGAAACATGTGGTTCAGCATCCTCACTCGAAGGATGAGAACAGTGAGACCCACAGAAGGAAAACAACACCTCTTAAGTTAGGTAGTGGTTGGCAGTTAGATGAAAACCCAGGTACCCTGACTTCTGGTGGTTCTGTTACATTGAAAACTGAGTTAGACTGAATTATGGTTCCTCACTTTGGGATTGCAGGTATGAATTTTTATCCAGGTATTTTGTGCTGGGTAGGAAAAGGCCACAGATTAAATGAATCGCAAGACATCCCCCAGAAAGTTCACATTAGGATCTGGAGCCCTTGAGCCTAAGTATATAGATCAAGCATCTCCTTGCTTTGCTAAGAAAAATTACAAAGAATAGCCTGCACTCTTCATTTTGGTCTGTTTTGCCCCTGATTTTCCTCATCTCCTAATTCCCTCCTGGCTAAATATAGTATTGATGTTACTGTCTGACCTGACGTCGTGGAGGGTTCAGAAGACCAGGCTGAGCCTGTGACAGCTGTTCAAATAGCATAAGGGAGTTCACAGAGGGAGGGAGTTCATGGAGAGGCCACATTTCTGCTCTGGTTTCTGAGTTTCTTTGTGTTGTTTCTGGGTGAAGATCACAGTTTTTAAGTTTTTTTGAGTCATCAATTTTGTGGAGTTTGTTTGCATCTCTAAGTGAGAAAACCAAGTCTTACATTTGGAGCACCTAGGCCTACCCATTGGATTGATGGTGTTTTATGTCCTAGTTAACCCATAAAGAGCTTTGCCCCTAAAGGCAATTAAACTCAGCAGGACTTCCAATGGGAAATTGGCTGGAAGCACAAAAGGCCCAACAGGCAGGCAGGTTGGGGAGCAGGAAAGGTCATGGCAAGGACATAACCAGAGGGTGATATCACTGAACAGGCCATTAAAAAACAAACAACAACAACCCAACAATGCCTTTTTAGAAGGATTTAACCTTGTGTGACATTGATGATGACTCTCCTGACTGGGCGTGGAATATGGTTTCTCTCTTCCCAGCAACATCTGTCTCTTATTCTGGTAACAGTACCTCCTCCCTTCAGGGATGTCACCCCTCTTCACTTCATACAGCTTGAACGGGGTTTTCCATCACACAGCTCTTTCCCTTTGACCAGATGTCATCGTATGATCCAAGCTAAGCCAATTGGCTTAGGTCTCCTGGCAGTTTCCATCCTAAACACAGAAGGTGGGTGGGGCAGGGACCCAGGTAGGAACGTTCACTCTACTGTGGGGATGCCCAAGTCTGCCCTGGGCGCAGTCCTTCCAAGGTCTGGTTGCTCTCTCTTCAGTTTTCTGAGCTCACTCAGTAGCATTTATTATTACCAATTTATTATTAGTTTTTTGCTTAAGTTAGTAGTTTTCTGTTTTTGTTGCCTATGGAGTGTTTACACGATCCCAAGGGGCACAAAATAACTGGGCTTAACATATGTTATCTTATGTACTTAACAAAAATACCATCTATTATTGTGTATGTAGGTTAAATATATATTATTAGTTCTGTTGCACGCATGAGGAAATTAAAATTAGAGCTTAGGTAATTTGCCAAGGTTTATGCTGGTAATAAGGGAAAGAGCTAAGGCTGGAGCTCAGGGCTGTCATACCCTGGATCCATGACATCACAGAGCCCGGGGGTGCAGTGTGCTGCTGACAGAAGGCACGACAAGTCTGGGTCTCAGGAAGCATCCAGGAGAGCTGCAGGGAAACCAGTTGTTCCTTTAGGAACAGGAGCCAAGCATCAATCCCATCCCTCCCACACCCTTTCTGATTTCCTGGGAGCAGTCACATTTTACCTGCTTGGTTTTTTCTCTTGGTATAAAAGGGTTAAGGCACATTTCTCAGAGTCAAAATCATTTTACAGGTGAGGGAACTGAGCTCCAGAGATGTCAAATGGATTTTGACACACAGCAAGGTCACATAGCTCTTGGTCACATAGCAAGTTAGTGCCAGATCAGGGGTCAGGTCCATGGGATCCTGGTTCTTAGTCTGGTACCCTTTCCAGTTCTCCACATACTCTTACTTCCTTGATGACTCTGGAAGTGACGGCATATCATGCTTTCCTGAAACAGTGGAGTGGAGTTGCACCAAATACACGTTTAACTTTTGTGAATTTGAGTGTTTAAACACTTGGCAATGGAAAGAGACAGGAACAGAGAAAGAGCAAATTTTAATATCCCAGTGATTCCATCTGTCAGTCTGGCTTATGGGCCAAAGGAAAAATGAAATGGGAGAGGTGAGTATGATGATCATTCAGTGGGTTTCAAGTCTCATATATCTCTCGTAGTGTGAACATCTAACCATTTATAAAATACATGGCCGTGTGTGTATGTATTTTTTTTTTAAATTCAACCTGGACTCTGAAACTCTATCTGTTTATACTGACCTCTCTCCCTCCCAAACTCTAGCTGTCTGTTCAATACTGGAGGAAAAAACTGACTCTGGTGGACTTCCTGACAGCTGGTGTTGTAATTTATAGACAAAGACATTTTCAAGGATAACTTGAACTGCAGTTATTATTGGCTTAGTGTACTGATGTTAGATTTTCAGCCCCATTTAAGTTGCAGCTTTATGCCTTACCATAGTGAGAGGCAGTAGAATATAATGGAACTGTAGGACATGGGCTCTTGTGTTAGAAAAATTCACATTCATAAACGTTCCCTGTGTGATTCTGAGCAATCCTTCATTCCTCCAGATTATGGGGAAAAACTGATGTAAAATGTTTAGCATAATCATCTGTCTAGATTAAGTGCCTAAGTGCTAGTTAGTAATATGTTTATCGTAGTAGAACTGATCAAAGAAATTTTGTAATATTAGCTAAATGTAGTAAAGAAAAGAGCTGGTGCTTCTGACTCTTAGTTCATGTCCTTTATGTTTTATCTTTACTTATATTCACAAACTGAGGAAATTAGACCCAGATTCTTCCCAAAGATCTATATCTCTGATGGTGGCAATAGGGATGCTCTCATCTATTTCTGTTTTAGTTATCTATTGCCTAACAATTTGTATAAAACCAAATCTTAGTGGCTTAAAAATACAAGTGTATTTAGTTTGCAAGTCTGTCAGCTAGGCAGTTCTGGTCTCCCATGGGCTCATTCTGTGTCTGTGAGCAGCTGTGGGTTGGATAAGCAACTCTGCTGATCATGAGGAGGCTCTCTTACACATATGTGGATCAGCTGGCTGTAGGCTGGTCTAGGACAGCCTTGGCTAGTACAACTGAACTCTCCTCCAGCAGGCTAGCTCGGGTTTGTTCATATGATTGTGGCAGGGTTCCGAGAAAGAAAGGGGAAGCACATGATGCCTCTCGAGACTTAGGCTCAGAACTGGCACAACATCACTTTCTCCATATTGTATTAGCCAAAGCAAGTCATAGGACTGGCCTAAGTTCAAGGGGTGAATAAAGAGACTCATCAGGGGCTTCCCTGGTGGTGCAGTGGTTAAGAATCCGCCTGCCAATGCAGGGGACACGGGTTCGAGCCCTGGTCTTGGAAGATCCCACATGCCACAGAGCAACTAAGCCCGTGCGCCACAGCTACTGAGCCTGCGGTCTAGAGCCCGCAAGCCACAACTACTGAAGCCTGTGTGGCTAGAGCCCCTGCTCCGCAACAAGAGAAGCCACCGCAATGAGAAGACTGTGTGCCACAACGAAGAGTAGCCCTCACTTGCCACAACTAGAGAAAAGCCCGCGCTCAGCAACAAAGACCCAATGCAGCCAAAAATAAATAAATAAATTAATTAATTAAAAAAAAAAAGAGACATCATTTTCGTAGGATAAGCTGCAAAGATACATTTTTAAGGAGCGTGGATACAATAAGGGCTATAATTGGGACTATTTTTTTAAACCAATTTTTCATAGCTTCACATGTCTTGGTATCTGTCAGTGAGCTCTGGTGTGTTCTCCAGACAAATTTTTGTCTTCCCTGGGGGAGAATTCAGGTTCTCCAGTAGCTTATGGTGATTGACACATGTAGAACACTAAGTTTTCCCTCAGTCTGTTCTCTCCCCACAGGATTCCTGAAGTTGAGACAAGGTTTTTAATAGAGATGGTTCTAGCCCTGTCAGAACTTGACCTGGAGAGACAAACATTTGTTTTCGATTTGGAATAAAATGCTATGCCTATTAACTCAGAATTGTGACCATCTGGACATGGCCTGAATCGACAAATGCATTCGTCAATTAGGATTGCTCAAAAAAGCAATTATTGCCCCAAATAATGACAGAAGAATCTACTTCATGATCTTCAGAAGAGGGGAACATAGGCAAACATATGGCAAAGAATGCTACTTTTGATAGCTACAATATAATTTTTGTTCTTTTCCTTAGCAATGGTAGAGATGGTGATAGTGTGTGTGTGTGTGTGTGTGTGTGTGTGTGTGGAAACTTAGAATGTCCAGCAAATGTTCTTTAAATAGGAGAGTGGCTTATCATCATTAGATGTCAGCCAAGTGGTGTATAGTGTTCTTGTAGCTGCCGCTGGTGCTTATACGGGTATATTATTTGTCACTGATGAAGATGAGGGTCACTAGCTCTAGAGTTCAAGAATAGAGAGTGTGACTTCTGATATCATGGTATAAGGTCCCTGGGGCACAAAAAAATACTAGTTCTACTATTAATTGCTGAAGGAAGTAGAAAATGCAAAGTCTGTAGCCGTGTTTTTTGTTTTATATTTTAAAATTTATATTAATTATATATACATATATATGCACATATCATTAATATTCAGCTTGATAAATTTTCTTTGTGTGAACACAACTTTGTAACCAACACCTACATCAAGAAATAAAAAACAATATGGGGACCAAGGAGCCTCTCTTTTTCCCTCCCAGTCTCTACCACTCTGCAAATGTACCCACTCTACTGTCTTCTAACAGCATGATTGGTTTTGCCAGTTTTTCTGCATTAAATAGGTGGAATCATCAGAATGTTTTCTTTTTCCCCCCTGATTTCTTTCATTCAACATAATGATGTATATATTCATCCAAATTGTTGCGTCTATCAGTAATCCATTCCTTTTCATTGTTGAATAGTACTCCATTGTGTGTGGATAATTCACAATTTGTTTTCTCATTCACCTCTTGATGGAATTTTGGGTTGTTTCTAGATTTTGTCTGTTATAATTAAGCGATAGATCAATTTGGTGAGAATTCCCAACTTTACAATATGAGTCTTCCAATCCATGAACATGGCATATTTTTCTATTTATTTAGGACTTTCTTAATATCTCTCACAATTTTTTACAGCTTTAAGTTTCAAGGTATTGGGTGTTTTTGTTAGATTTATTCTTAGGTATTTTATATTTTTGATACCACCCTGAAAGGAATTTTTTAAATTTCACTTTGCAATTATTTTTGCTAGTATATAAGAATACCATAGGTTTTAAAAATAATAACCTTGTATCCTGCATCCTGGATAATGTTTTTATTGATTCTACTAGTTGTTCTGTAGACTCTTTGAAATTTCTATGTGAAAAATTATATCATCTGCAAACAATGATGATTTTCTTTTCCTTTTCCAAGTTTTGTCTTTTTTGTCTTTTTCTTATCTTATTGCAATGACTAGAAGTGCCAGAACAATATAGGTTAGAAGTGGTGAAAGCAAGCATTCTTCCTTTGTTCCTGATTTCTGGATAAAATAATTTGCACTTTCACCATTAAGTATGACATTAATGGTAGATTTTTAAAAATACTGTTTACCACTTTGAAGGTATTCACTATTATTTCTAGTTTGTTCAGAGCTTTCATTATGAATAGTGTTAAAATTTTTCAAATGTTTTCTTCTGCATGTATTGAAAGTATTATATAGTTTTTCTGCTTTATTTTTTTAATATAGTAAATTATATAGATTGATTTTTGTATGTTAAGCTAACCTTGCATTCCTAGCATAAACCTTAGTTGGTCATTATCTATTATCTTTTTAATTTATTTAAAAAATTATTTGCTTATATTTTCTTAAGGATTTTACTTCTGTATACATGAAGAATATTCCTTTGTTCCTTCTCTATTTTTTAATAAAGTTTGGGTAATATTGGTGATATTTCTTCCTAGAATATTTGATATTCACTCTTAATATGAATTTTATTGGAATTTTCTTTTGGGGGATGTTTTTGATATAAAATTTAAATTATTTAATATATATTTAACTATTCCTGTTTTCTGTTTCTTCTTGTGTCAGTTTTGGTAAATTGTGCCTTTCAAGAAGTTATCCATTTCTTCTAAGTTGTTGAATTTGTTGTCACAAAGTTGTATGTAATTTTCTCTTATTATCATTTTCATGTTTGTGGTGATAACCTTCTTTTTGTTCCTACTAAGGGTGACTTTTGTTCTTTTTTTTTATTGATCAGTTTATCTAGAGGTTTCTCAATACTACTGATATTTTCAAAAAAGCAGCCTTTTATTTTTAAAATTATCTATTATCTGTCTATTTTAAAATTTCATTAAATTCTGTTTTTTATTATTTTCTTCCTTCTAGTTTCTTTGGGGTTACTTTGCTCTTTTTCTAGTTTATTTTTAAGGGGGGACATTATATCATTGGTTTTAGATCTTTCTTCTTTTCCAATTTAGGCATTCAAAACTATAAATTCCTTTTTAAGCAATACCTTAGCATCATCTTGCACACTTTGATGTATTATATCTGATGGTTAATTTTATGTGTCAACTTGTCTTGGCTATGGTGCCCAGTTGTTTGGTCAAATACTAGGCTAGATGTTACTGTGAATGTATGTGTGGATGTAGTTAACATTTACAATCAGCAGACTTTAACTAAAGCAGATTACCTTCCAAAATGTGGGTTGGCTTCATCCAATTAGTTGAAAGCCTTAACAGCAAAAAATGGGGTTTCTTAAAGAAGAAATTCTGCCTCAATATTGCAACATAAAATCTTGACTGAATTTCCAGCCTGTTGTCCTGCTTGCAAGTTTCAGACTTAACACTGCAACATCAACCCTTACTTTGAATTTCCAGCCTGCTGGCCTGCCCTACAAAATATTTTCAGATTTCTTTGGTTATTTCATCTTTCAGTCACAAATATTTAGAAATATATTATTTAAATTCTATCTCTTTAGAATTTTCCCAGATATATTATTTATAGTAAATATTTAAAAATCAAATACTATTGTGGTCAGAGGATACACTTTGTGTGATTTCAGTGCTATAAAATTATTGTGACTTGCTTTATGACTCAGCACATTGTCTCTCTTGGTGTATGTACCATGTGAACTTGAAAAAAATTTGTATTTTGCATTTTTTGGATGTAGTGTTCTATGAATGTTAATTAAATTAAATGTTTCAGGGTGTTGTCCAGATCTCTTTGTCCTTCCTGATATTTTAATGTTTAGTTTCTCTATCAATTATTGAAAAATGGATGTTAAAATCTACTCTATTTGTATAGTAGTCTATCTCTCCCTTTAATTCTTCAGCTTTTGATCCATGTAGTTTGAGATTCTGTCACTAGGTGAATACACATTTTAAATTGTTATATCTTTTTCTTTTCCATCATTATGAAAAATCCTTCTGCATCTCAGGTAATATTTTTTGTCTTAAAGTTTATTTTTTTGATATTTGAAATCTTTTCTTTTGATATAAAAAGTCATTCTAGCCTTCTTATGCATATTGTTTGCATGGTATATCTTTATCCCTCCTCCCTCCCATTTCATTTCACCTATCTTTGCCTTTGTATGTAAAGTTTGTCATTTTTAGGGAGCATATAGTAAGTTCTTGCTTTTTAAAATATATACTATTAATTTCTGCTTTTTTTTAACTGTAATGTTTTCTTTAGACCATTAATAGTTAATGTAATTAATGATATGGTTGGATTTAAGTCGACCATTTTACAGTGGTCTCTCTGTATCCATGGGGGATTGCTCCCAGGACCCTGTGAATACCAAAATCCATGAATGCTAAAGTCTTCTATATAAAATAATGTAGTATTTGCCTATAACTTAGAGGCATCCTCCCATATACTTTAAATTATCTCTAGATTACTTATCTTTTATAATTTAAATGCTATGTAAATAGTTATAAATACAATGTAATTGCTATGTAAATAGTTGCTGGAGTGCCACAAATTCAAGTTTTGCTTTTTGGAATTTTCTGGAATTTTGTTTTCAAATATTTTCAATCTGTGGTTGGTTGAATATGTGGATGCAGAACCCAAGGATGTGGAGGGCTGATTGTATTTGTTTTCTGTTTAACTTTGGGTTTTATTCCCCTTTTCTTTCTTTCCTGACCTTTTTGAATTACTTGAATATGTTTTTTAGTATTCCATTTTAATTTTCTATTGGCTGTTTGGCTATATCTCTTTGTATTATTCTTTTTAGTGTTTGCCCTAAAGATTACACTACACATAGCCAATTTCTCACTGCCTGCTTAGATTCAATACTATACCACTTCAAGTAAAATGTAGATTCTTTGCAACCATTTACTACCTTTCACTAACCTCTATGTTATAGTTTCCATATGAATTTAATCTACAATTATTGAAATCCATTGAGATCTTATAATTTTTGCTTTCATTGGTCATATATATTTTAAAGAACTCAAGGGGAAAAATAGATTTTTACATTTGCAAAGATATTTATCATTCTCTTGCTCTTTCTTCATTCCTGAAGATTTAACTTTTCCTCTGGCGTCATTTCCCTTCAACCTGAAGAACATCCTTCATCCTTTATCAGTTCTTTTACAGTAGGTCTGTTGGTGACAAATTGTCTAAGTTTTCCATCATCTGATAATGGTTAGTTTGCCTTCATTCCTGAAGGATATTTTCACTAAATATAAAATTCTGGATTGAGGGTTTTTTTCTTTCAGCATTTTAAAGGTGTAGTTCTACTATCTTCTGGTCTCTGCTAGGAATTCTGCCATCATTCATATTGCTCTTCTCCTGTATGTAATGTATCACTTTACTCTAGCTATTGTAAGATATATTTTTTCCCTGTGGTTTTCTGCTATTTGATTATGATATGTTCAATTGTAATTTTCTTGGAGTTAATTCTACATGGGGTTCACTGTGCTTTTTTAAATCTGTAAATTTATTTCTTTCACCAACTTTGGGATGTTTTAGAACAGTGCTTATTAAAATATATTTTTTTGTACCTGAATCTTTCTGTCCTCTCTTTCTAGGACTCAAATGACATGGAACTGAAGATCTTGTCCAACCTTCTGATTATGATTTGATTTTCCTTGTACACTTTCCTGTAGAGATACAAAGAGCTATCCATACAGGCTTAAATATTTCAGTACTTACATATTATATTTCTCAAAATAAATTAACAAAAATGGACAGTCTGATCTTATACATCAGGCTTGTGAGTTTGTAAGTCTGCCCCAAGCAATGAATTTACATTCATGTGCCCTTAATGTCAGATTTCTGAACCTTGCAGGAGTAAAATCAACATATCCACATTCTAATTCCTGAATCTATGTTACCTTATATGGCAAAAGGGACTTTTCACATGCTACTAATTTAAAGATCTTGAGATGGGAAGGTTTGCATCCTCAATTATCTAAGTGGTCCCAATGTTACGACAGGTGTCCTTATAAGATGGAGGCAGGTGATTAGGATTGGAGAAGGCAGTGTGACAACAAAAGCAAAGACTGGAGTGGTGTGGCCACCATCCAAGGAATGCTGACAGCCACCAGAAGCTGGAAGAGGAAAAGAAGGGATTTCCCCCTTGGAGCCTTCAGAAAAAACCTAGCTGACACTTTGATTTTTAGCTTCACTTCAGACTTCCAACGTCCAGAACTAAAAGAGAATATATTTGTGTTGTTTTAAGCCACTCAGTTTATGGAAATTTGTTACAACAGCAAAGGAAAACCACTAAGCAAGTGATCAAGAAAAAAGTCAGAAGGGTCAAATATTTAATGGAATTAGGCTAAGATGGTTTGGTTTATCCACCTAATAATAGGGATGTACAATTAAAGTCTATTGAACAAAACTTCATAAGGTGTGAGTGTGCACTACTATAAAATCATTTTGTGAAGTCTTTTAAATGCTCCATTGACTGACCTATCCAGTCACAATTGTCACAGTCTTACTTTGGATATTTATTATATTCATATAGGTCTCAGGTAAGTTGTGCTTTTATGAGACTAACTCTATTTTTGTAGGTTTGATTTTGCATAATTTCACTTTGATCAATTTTCTGTCCATATAAAATATTACTGTCATAGGTCAAGCTAATTCCCATTATTACCAGTGATATGGCAGGGTCTCATTCTGGACTCCAAACACCATGCCTGCTTATCAAGAAAGAGGTTTATATTCAAACAAACAAATCATTTATTGAATTCTAAAGTCCCTTTTTCATCATGTAAAATAGAAAACTTGGTACCTACCTAATAATCATGTGGATAAGGCAGCAGTAAATGTTTATTTGCATAAATCTTCAGATCATCCCTCCTCCTCTTATTTTTTTGCTCTTACAATGTAATAAACTTTCCAATAAAAAACTAAAATTTGCTGATATTCCTTAGTTTTACCTTTACAATCGACTTACTATATTTGACGTCTTTTTTTTTTTTAGCTGTACGCGGGCCTCTCACTGTTGCGGCCTCTCCCGCTGTGGAGCGCAGGCTCCGGACGCGCAGGCTCAGCTGCCATGGCTCACGGGCCCAGCCGCTCCGCGGCACGCGGGATCCTCCCAGACCGGGGCACGAACCCGCGTCCCCTGCATCGGCAGGCGGACTCTCAACCACTGCGCCACCAGGGAAGCCCTGACGTCTTTTAATGAGGAGAAATGACAACAAAATTTTTCAGTGTGTAATGCCACATATTGTAACTCACTAGTAATGCTCAATTCTATAACCCTCAATTATTGCACATAAAATATTATGAAACATAAATTCCTAAGAAAGTTTACAGGAATAGATGATAAAATAAACTGTATAACCACACATGCCAAAGATCTTTAGTGTATGTGTGTGTATGTGCATTAGCAATCCAGATCAGACTCCATTTCTTCACTTTAATGCTGAAATTCTTTATTTCTTTGCATATCCTTTGAAGTACAATTGTATCCTGTTCACAACATATTTGCATTTTAAAAACTTTTTCCAAAACGATTGAAAAAAAAACCCCTTTAAGCAGCGGGCTTCTAAGACTGGTAAAACCGCCAGAGTAAGAGGCGTAAGACCTTTCTTGGCATGTTCAAGACTATTCTTGGAGAAGGAAGGTAAAATACTAAGTGATTGTCTGAGAAATCTTTTAAGTAATAATTTCTGATTAAAGGTAGCAGTCTAGGGCTTCCCTCGTGGCGCAGTGGTTGAGAGTCCACCTGCCGATGCAGGGGACACGGGTTCATGCCCCCGTCCGGGAGGATCCCACGTGCCGCGGAGCGGCTGGGCCTGTGAGCCATGGCCGCTGAGCCTGTGCGTCCGGAGCCTGTTGCTCCGCAACGGGAGAGGCCACAACAGTGAGAGGCCCGCGTACCGCAAAAAAATAAAAATAAAAAAATAAAGGTAGCAGTCTCAAACTCTCCAAGTTGGGAGACAGGTAAAAAGAACTTGAAAAACAGAGGCTTGGCCTCAGAAGGAATAACTGCAGTTGGAGGGGGGACGTTTTAGAAGCTCAACCAGGGAGCAAGCCAAGACAGGATGGAAAACGCAGACAGGCAGTGCAGCCTGAAGGCAGGTTCTGAGGAACACCTGGGGGTGGGTAGAGTGGGTGTGAAGAAGCCCATAGCCAGGTGCAGTAGGTTAGTTTCGGAGATAGTTTTCCTAGAGGAGTCAAAATGATATCGAGATGATATTTAAAAGTAGTATGTTGTCCATTACTAAAACAGATGGTGTTTGCAAGGCAGAGTAACTGGACCAAGGACTTTTAGCCAGAGGTTCATGAACTCTTCAAGAGTCCATGGACAAACTGGGAAACATGCAACTTCCTGAAACTCTTTATGAAATGTGTGCATGTGTGTGTGTAGACTTTTATGGGGGTAGATGTCCCATAATTTATAACAAATTCACACAGGGGCCATAGTCTCCAAAATGTTAAGACTGCCAACTCTAGGCTCAGAGGTTATAAACTGGTGGGCTGTGTACCATTATTTGCCATTGTGTACTGGCTGCAAAGCATGTTTAAAAGGCATGTGATTAAGGCTGGTCTGAAGCTTAGTTCCAGCCCAACCAGCTTAGCACCCATTTTAAAATAAATCCAATTTAAGTATTTATATAACCACATGCTCCCAGCAGGCATTTCGGTTGTGACACCTCAGCTCACTGAATCAGTGTAAGGCTGGTGGTATAGAAACAGTCAGAAGGGGCTTGTTGAAATTTCAGATCTGCGAGAAGGTTTGGGGTGGTACTTTGGAATTTGTAATTTTATAAAGTTCTCTGTGAGGTCACTACTTAAAGGGGGAAGCATAGCAACAGTGATATCACTTAGGGACTTATAAGAAGTACAGAATCCATGAGCTTCCCCCTTTGCCCCTTCCCCTACCTACTAAACCAGAATCCGCATTTTAACACTATCCTTGAGTGCTTTGTATATGCATTAAAGTTTGAGAAACACTAGAGCAAGTTTTAGGAACTATCAGCCCAAGTCTTCTCTCTGTTTCTCTGTCCTCACTGATATATAGGAATTCTAATTAGGGTAATAAAAATATTTTATTAGGTATGGCTAGTTGTTTCAAAGCATCTAATATATTTTCACATTTGATTATTTTAGAAAACAAGCTGTATTATAGGTTCTTAATAAAGTAACATTATGTATTAGTTAATGTCCTCCTAGGAGATGAATAGACACGTTGAAATGTCATTAGAAGCAAGCCTGAATAACAAGGGAAACATTTAGGTAAAACAAGTTTCCAGTACAGTATTAGAACTGTGTTGATCTCTTCACAAATGTACTTTCAATGTCACTTGATTCTTCTAGAAGCAGCAACTTGAACCTTCAAAACACAGCTCTATCTGTGTAGCAACCCTTGCAGGGTTTTTTTGTTTTTTTTTAAACTAGAATGAGCTATCAGGAGACTGTCCATCTCTCCTTAGGGCATTAAGTGAGTGGATGTTCTCCAAATACCAATTCAAAGGAGAAACAAAAGAAAAGCAAGTACATTTCTGCATGGGCTTGCCCTACTCAGATTTTGCCAAGTTTTTGATCGTTTGTTTGTTTGTCTTTTGTTGGTCGGTTGGTATCCAGTCACATGTCAAGGGCCTCTTAGCAGTGCAGATCTCTTCCATGGTTAGAAGACAAAACTTACTCGTGCTTATGGAGCACGTGCTTTCTTGCTATGCCTGTTCTAATCAGAACATGATTAGAATGTCCTGATTCTAATCATGACTGATCTCAACGACCAGTCAAGAAGCTGTAGGTTTTCCCCTCTCTCCTCCTTTAATCCTCTTTGTTCCTTCACTTATTCCTAGTGAACTGCTAACAGTAAATGAATTTATTTAACCACTTTCTGCATTTTTATAATCTCTACCTTTTTCTCTGCTTAGTAACCCAGAGCCATACCAGTCACTGCACCCACGTGCTCCAGAAAGTTTTCACCCAGAAGGAAAAAAAAAAATCATTGTTTAGCCATGAAATTAAGCCCCAGTAAACCATAAATTAATTGGAAATTGGACGCAGGTGATTACAGTAAAAGTTCGATTCCTTTCCAATTTAATTTAATATTTTGTTTCAACTAAAAAACTGTACATGTTGGTAATTGTAGTGGCCAGAATAATGGCCCAGAAATGTCCATGTCCTAACCCCCAGAATCAGTGACTATGTTACCTTTCATGGCAAAAGAGGCGTTACTGATGTGATTACATTAAGGGTCTTCAGATGGGAAGATTATCTTGGGTTATCCAGGTGGGCCCAATGTCATCACAAGCGTCCTTATAAGAGTGGGGCAGGAGGCTGAAACTCAGTTGCTGATGTGAAGATGGTAGTGAGAGGTTGTGCTGATGCCGGGAAGCAAGCGGCAGCTAAGGCCTGCAGGAGGCCTTTAGAAGTTGAAAAGTCGAGGAAAGGATTTTTCCCCGAGAGCTTCCAGGAGGAGCCAGCCCTGCGAACACCTTGATTTTAGGTCCGTGAAACTGATTTTGGACTACCTACCTCCAGAACTGTAAGAGAACAAATTTTTGTTAAGTCACTAAGTTTGGTCGTTTTTTTATAGCATTAACAAGAAAACTATTGCAGTTATATAGATATTTTACTAGTTATTCATCCTATAATTTTATGTAAGTGCATTCTTATTTAAAAATGGCTGTATTGTGAGTATTGCTAGCTTTTCTTCCCTAGAAATGTTGATTTTAAAAAATCCTGTATTTTGACACCGTTATCAACCTGGTGAATGTTTAGAAACAACTAGCCTTGTAAGGGTTATGAGTAAACTATGATTTGGCCTGAGTTGACTGTGTCTCATCCCCCCACCTGGCACAGAGCATTGCATTGTCACGGTAAGTTCTCAGAGTTTGTGGTTAACCGTTTGCTTTTGGGAGTCAGAAAGGTGTGTATTCAAATCCTCGTTCTGCAACTGCTGAGTTCGTATCTTTGGGTAAGAACTTTTCTAAGCTTTGGATTCCTTACATGGAAGATAGGGATCACAGGGGTGCTGTGAAGAGTATATGAAGTAATGCGTGCAAAATGCTGAGGCAAGTTTCCAATAATGGCAACTACCATTGGTTGGTTAAAACTGTAGTATGCTCGGTCGTGGTACACCCATGTTTGTTGATTATGATTGCATCTGGGCCCCAACTGATAGACTGTCATGGAGGAACCTCAAGCATCTAGGTAATGAGAAATCTCTGGTAATCAATCAACCAGCTGCAAAGAATAATCTTAAGGGTGGAAAGAAACTGTATCTTAAGAGCATGTATTCTCATTGGCAAACATGGTATCCTCCCAAGGGGCAAATGTGTAGCTAGCTCTGCTCTACATGTGGCAAAGAAATACTGCCTGATGGGCTTGGTGCATGGGAGGCCATTCTTTCTTACGGTATATTAATCTCCTAGCAAAAGATGACATTCTGCTGTGGTTCCCATTAGAGAATCATATAACTAGGGAGTTGTAAATGCAAGAAAATAGTATTGTTACAATGTTGGATGTAATTACGCTGTTTGCTAATTGGGGATCACTGCTTAATTTCAAAGCACATTTTTGTATTTTCTCACTTGTGAAATTGAGGCAAAACATTCACTATCCTGTAATAAACTCACTTGTTGATCTCCTGATTTCTGAAATGAAGGCCTAAGTGTTCACATACAACGTAGAAGATGTAACAGAGAAGGAAGTCACTTTCAAAAATGCTGCACTAGGGCTTCCCCGGTGGCGCAGTGGTTGCGAGTCCGCCTGGCGATGCAGGGGACGCGGGTTTGTGCCCCGGTCTGGGAGGATCCCACGTGCTGC
Source organism: Leucopleurus acutus (assembly GCF_964270905.1). Taxonomy (NCBI): domain Eukaryota; kingdom Metazoa; phylum Chordata; class Mammalia; order Artiodactyla; family Delphinidae; genus Leucopleurus; species Leucopleurus acutus. The sequence continues at coordinate 35,652,892 of NC_139156.1, forward strand.
AGAGCGGCTGGGCCCGTGAGCCATGGCCGCTGAGCCTGCGCGTCTGGAGCCTGTGCTCCACACGAGAGAGGCCACAACAGTGAGAGGCCTGCGTACCGCAAAAATATAAAATGAAATAAAATAAAATAAAGGTAGCAGTCTCAAACTCTCCAAGTTGGGAGACAGGTAAAAAGAACTTGAAAAACAGAGGCTTGGCCTCAGAAGGAATAACTGCAGTTGGAGGGGGGACGTTTTAGAAGCTCAACCAGGGAGCAAGCCAAGACAGGATGGAAAACGCAGACAGGCAGTGCAGCCTGAAGGCAGGTTCTGAGGAACACCTGGGGGTGGGTAGAGTGGGTGTGAAGAAGCCCATAGCCAGGTGCAGTAGGTTAGTTTCGGAGATAGTTTTCCTAGAGGAGTCAAAATGATATCGAGATGATATTTAAAAGTAGTATGTTGTCCATTACTAAAACAGATGGTGTTTGCAAGGCAGAGTAACTGGACCAAGGACTTTTAGCCAGAGGTTCATGAACTCTTCAAGAGTCCATGGACAAACTGGGAAACATGCAACTTCCTGAAACTCTTTATGAAATGTGTGCATGTGTGTGTGTAGACTTTTATGGGGGTGGATGTCCCATAATTGATAACACATTCACACAGGGGCCATAGTCTCCAAAATGTTAAGACTGCCAACTCTAGGCTCAGAGGTTATAAACTGGTGGGCTGTGTACCATTATTTGCCATTGTGTACTGGCTGCAAAGCATGTTAAAAGGCATGAGATTAAGGCTGGTCTGAAGCTTAGTTCCAGCCCAACCAGCTTAGCACCCATTTTAAAATAAATCCAATTTAAGTATTTATATAGCCACATGCTCCCAGCAGGCATTTCGGTTGTGACACCTCAGCTCACTGAATCGGTGTAAGTAAGGCTGGTGGTATAGAAACAGTCAGAAGGGGCTTGTTGAAATTTCAGATCTGCGAGAAGGTTTGGGGTGGTACTTTGGAATTTGTAATTTTATAAAGTTCTCTGTGAGATCAGTACTTAAAGGGGGAAGCATAGCAACAGTGAAATCACTTAGGGACTTATAAGAAGTGTGAATCTATGAGCTTCCCCCTTTGCCCCTTCCCCTACCTACTAAACCAGAATCCGCATTTTAACACTATCCTTGAGTGCTTTGTATATGCATTAAAGTTTGAGAAACACTAGAGCAAGTTTTAGGAACTATCAGCCCAAGTCTTCTCTCTGTTTCTCTGTCCTCACTGATATATAGGAATTCTAATTAGGGTAATAAAAATATTTTATTAGGTATGGCTAGTTGTTTCAAAGCATCTAATATATTTTCACATTTATTTTAGAAAACAAGCTATATTATAGGTTCTTAATAAAGTAACATTATGTATTAGTTAATGTCCTCCTAGCAGATGCATAGACACGTTGAAATGTCATTAGAAGCAAGCGTGAATAAAAAGGGAAACATTTAGGTAAAACAAGTTTCCAGTACAGTATTAGAACTGTGTTGATCTCTTCACAAATGTACTTTCAATGTCACTTGATTCTTCTAGAAGCAGCAACTTGAACCTTCAAAACACAGCTCTATCTGTGTAGCAACCCTTGTAGGGTTGTTGTTTTTTTTTAAACCAGAATGAGCTATCAGGAGACTGTCCATCTCTCCTTAGGGCATTAAGTGAGTGGATGTTCTCCAAATACCAATTCAAAGGAGAAACCAAACAAAAGCAAGTACATTTCTGCATGGGCTTGCCCTACTCAGATTTTGCCAAGTTTTTGATCGTTTGTTTGTCTTTTGTTGGGTGGTTGGTATCCAGTCACATGTCAAGGGCCTCTTAGCAGTGCAGATCTCTTCTATGGTTAGAAGACGAAACTTACTCGTGCTTATGGAGCACGTGCTTTCTTGCTATGCCTGTTCTAATCAGAACATGATTAGAATGTCCTGATTCTAATCATGACTGATCTCAACGACCAGTCAAGAAGCTGTAGGTTTTCCCCTCTCTCCTCCTTTAATCCTCTTTGTTCCTTCACTTATTCCTAGTGAACTGCTAACAGTAAATGAATTTATTTAACCACTTTCTGCATTTTTATAATCTCTACCTTTTTCTCTGCTTGGTAACCCAGAGCCATACCAGTCACTGCACCCATGTGCTCCAGAAAGTTTTCACCCAGAAGGAAAAAAAAAATCAGTTTAGCCATGAAATTAAGCCCCAGTAAACCATAAATTAATTGGAAATTGGACGCAGGTGATTACAGTAAAAGTTCGATTCCTTTCCAATTTAATTTAAAATTTTGTTTCAACTAAAAAGATGTACATGTTGGTAATTGTGGTGGACAGAATAATGGCCCAGAAATGTCCATGTCTTAACCCCCAGAATCAGTGACTATGTTACCTTTCATGGCAAAAGAGGCGTTACTGATGTGATTACATTAAGGGTCTTCAGATGGGAAGATTATCTTGGGTTATCCAGGTGGGCCCAATGTCATCACAAGTGTCCTTATAAGAGTGGGGCAGGAGGCCCAAACTCAGTTGCTGATATGAAGATGGTAGCGAGAGGTTGTGCTGATGCCGGGAAGCAAGCGGCAGCTAAGGCCTGCAGGAGGCCTTTAGAAGTTGAAAAGTCGGGGAAAGGACTTTTCCCCGAGAGCTTCCAGGAGGAGCCAGCCCTGCGAACACCTTGATTTTAGTCCAGTGAAAGTGATTTTGGACTACCTACCTCCAGAACTGTAAGAGAACAAATTTGTGTTAAGTCACTAAGTTTGGTCGTTTTCTATAGCATTAACAAGAAAACTATTGCAGTTATATAGATATTTTACTAGTTATTCATCCTATAATTTTATATAAGTGCATTTTTATTTAAAAATGGCTGTATTGTAGGTATTATTAGCATTTCTTCCCTAAAAACGTTGATTTTAAAAAATCCTGTATTATTTTGACACCGTTATCAACCTGGTGAATGTTTAGAAACAACCAGCCTTGTAAGGGTTATGAGTAAATTATGACTTGGCCTGAGTTGACTGTGTCTCATCCCCCCACCTGGCACAGAGCATTGCATTGTCACGGTAAGTTCTCAGAGTTTGTGGTTAACCGTTTGCTTTTGGGAGTCAGAAAGGTGTGTATTCAAATCCTCGTTCTGCAACTGCTGAGTTCGTATCTTTGGGTAAGAACTTTTCTAAGCTTTGGATTCCTTACATGGAAGATAGGGATCACAGGGGTGCTGTGAAGAGTATATGAAGTAATGCGTGCAAAATGCTGAGGCAAGTTTCCAATAATGGCAACTACCATTGGTTGGTTAAAACTGTAGTATGCTCGGTCGTGGTACACCCATGTTTGTTGATTATGATTGCATCTGGGCCCCAACTGATAGACTGTCATGGAGGAACCTCAAGCATCTAGGTAATGAGAAATCTCTGGTAATCAATCAACCAGCTGCAAAGAATAATCTTAAGGGTGGAAAGAAACTGTATCTTAAGAGCATGTATTCTCATTGGCAAACATGGTATCCTCCCAAGGGGCAAATGTGTAGCTAGCTCTGCTCTACATGTGGCAAAGAAATACTGCCTGATGGGCTTGGCGCATGGGAAGATGGTATATTAATCTCCTAGCAAAAGATGACATTCTGCTGTGGTTCCCATTAGAGAATCATATAACTAGGGAGTTGTAAATGCAAGAAAATAGTATTGTTACAATGTTGGATGTAATTACGCTGTTTGCTAATTGGGGATCACTGCTTAATTTCAAAGCACATTTTTGTATTTTCTCAGTTGTGAAATTGAGGCAAAACATTCATTATCCTGTAATAAACTCACTTGCTGATCTCCTGATTTCTGAAATGAAGGCCTAAGTGTTCACATACAACGTAGAAGATGTAACAGAGAAGGAAGTCACTTTCAAAAATGCTGCCCTAGAAAGTTTCCCAACTAGGTGTGAAGTAGGTGTAGTAGAACTGAACAGGATGTGTGAGCACATGAAGGCCCATTATATTCTCTTATGTTGTCATATTCCTAATGGAATTATCGAACAGTATTTACTCAGGATTGACAGGACTGTTTCCTGTCTTGGCTTTGCCGTCAGCCAGACATGTGACTGTGGGCATCAGTATCATCATCAGGTCCCCAGGTGTCAGTTTCTTCATTGGTAAAATCATGGGTTGAATTTCAATTTGTATATTGGCTTGGCAAATTTTGCAACAGGAATATATCTGTGTTCTAATTTATTTAATACTCTTAAGTTGACTCGTTTAAAAAATTTTTAAAGGAAACGTTCTATTGTGGCTGCAAATTAAAAAAAATTGATATGACATCACAAATAGCAGGTAACCATAAAATGAATAAATTAAAATAAAACCTTGTTAATCCAAGATAGATGAGGTGGTCAGACGATTCTGAGACAGAGGTTTCTCTATGTAAAAGGCAGTTTAGGAAGTGCTAGCGAGGTCTTGAAGATATATTAGCACCAAACTGAAACCTTCTCCCAGACCAATCAGGGTGGTTGGAAGAGAATTGAAAAGAGAATACTATCTTACCATGTGACTCACTGTTAATGTTTTATGTATTCCCTACAATCTTGTCACTCTCTAGTGGAATGCATCCCATGCTTTGGGAATCACTCAACTTGGTTATTTCAACAGTCCTTTCTAAAGGCAAACGTTTTATAAGTTTGCATCCCGTTGGAAAGCATTTTGATCCCCAAATGTGATCAAGTCCTAGACAAAGACATGTAGATGGAAAGGAATTATCTTTTAAGGGAATTCATGATGAGGATAGAGACGGTTTCTCTGCCAGGGAAATGCAGACAGGGCTACATCTCCTCTTGGTGCAGTGAAGCTCGGAGACATTACCCTGAGCAGTGGTAGTGGCTGGCTTCCTCCCTGGGAATTCAAAAGCCAGGAGCCCCTTGTCTGAACAAATATACATATATAGACACTGAATAAATGAAAAATTTGCAGCCCCTCACCATTGACTTAGTTTTTGTGTAATATAAAGACCAAAAGAAGTTTGAGATATTTATAAACCATAGAAAATGGATTAAACTTTAAAGTTTTTGGCTCCTGATCTTTTGCTGCAATCTGTTTGCCATGGATTGTGTACTGACTTCTGTATTTGACATACCTATATTAAATGATTCTTAAATTAGACTGAAGTATCAAAGCAGAGATGGAGGCAATAGGTGAAACCCACAAGTGTCAAAGAGATCAAAGCTTTGATCAGGCAGGTGAGGGATAGAGTGTTTTGGAAGCGAAGGTGAATAAGATCCCGGTGTAAGCATGACTCTCTGGCACACTCGTAACTCTTACCGAAGAGGAGGGAGCTGGCTGGATCAGTTTAACTCCCTCTGATGAGGGATGTGGGGACATGTACTAGGGCATCAGACTAATAGGTAGCCTGACAACTGAATAGCAAATTTGAGAGATGAGTCCCATGTAGGCTGAGGATAGTGGCTACCTGGGTAGAGGTGTGCTTTGAGGGAATGCTGTGAGTCATGTGTTGGAGGCTTGAAGATGGGTGGTGGTGCTCATAGACGTGCTCTCCAGAGGAAAAGAGTTTGCGTGAATTAGGTGAAAGGTTCAAGCCCTCTAAGTAACTGGCTGGAGTCTAGGGCTCACTTCAGTCTTTGAGATGAACCAGAGAGAGATTGGGATTGGAAAGCAGTAGAGACAGTGATGCAAGCACTTTAGACATGGCAGAAAGATGAGTCTACTGCATAGGGCTGGGCCCATCTGCCACTAGTGGCGTGGTCAGCCCTGGGCATGAGGTGGTTCCTCATGGGCCACCAGGCTGACTTCTCCCTGGCCGAGGTGTGGGGTGACTAAGCTAATAGTTGGTACTCATGACAGGCAGCCCAGACTCTGATGGGACATGAGATTTCCTTAGTCACTAGTATAATCTAAAACACACGGACTTCTGGGTTGTACATTTACATTAAGAATAACTCACATTTACTTGAGCATTACTGTGTGCTGAGCACTGTGCTAACCTCTCCACATGCTTTATATTCTATAATTATAAAGTAATTTTAATAGGCAAGCACTTTCATTATCCCCTTTCTTAACTGAGCAAAATAAATGAGAGAGGTTAAGTAATTTGCCCAAAGTCACACAGGTGATACGTGGTAATGTTGGAATTCAAACTTGCGTTGTTTCGTCTGGATAGCCTATGTTCTTAAACCACTCAGGTGTGCTACCCCTACAAGTCCTGAGACTCAGAATTGATCCCATTATTTACAGGAGACAGGAACTGGGCGAGAGGAAGGCTTTGGGCTTGGCTTTCTCCCACTGTAAAATGCTCCTTCTCTGTAGGGTCCAAGAAAGTTTTTTGCACTCCATCCCTGCCTCCTTGTGGGAACCCATTTGGCATAAATCAGGCTGCTCCCCCTTTTGTAGCTGGGCTGCCTTGACCATAAGTGGAGACTCCATTGCCTCCTGTTGTGAGGAGTCCGCCATGCTACCATGGTATAATAAGCTGCCCAGTGTTACCCATTACTTTGAAAAATTGGTGACAACCTCGGGTGAGAGAGGACCAAGCAACTGGATCAGACATTGGTATTTGTCTCTGTCATTGAGAACAGACAGAGGCACCAAGACTGATGAAGAACGGAACAAGAGGGAATAGTTCTAGCGAGAGGCTAACACACATGCATGAGCCACTGAATCTCAAGCCAAAACCAGTTCTCAACAGTGACACTGGACTGTGTTTTTTCCACTGACCCATTGGACAAGTTAACCAGGATGTCCAATCTTTACCGTATTTCTCATCTTTACCGTATTTTTACCCCCCAGCAAGAGTGGTGTATATGGTAGTGCAGACAAGTGAGCACTTAGGAAATTATAATCAGGATCCTAACATGTAGGACTGTGTAAATCAGTGTAACATCTGTGACCCTCGACCCTGGCTACAGAATCGCTTTGGGAGCTTTTAAAAACTACGAATGCTTTGGCTTCACCCCTAGATGTTCTAATTTAATCGGAGCTCAGGCATAAGTGGCTTTTAAAGCTCCCAGGGTGATTTTAAAAGTACAGCCAAGTTTGAGAATCCTTGTGTGAATCATTCCAAGTAAGCCTTCCTTTGATTTCTCTGGGAGGAAAGCGTTTCTCCCCAGCAGTATTGCCTAGAAATGAAAATCTGAGCGGAGAGTCCTGTCTGGGGGCTGGGCTGGGGCATTTTCCTTCTCATTGTTCCCAGATCATGTCTGTGTTGCCCCAGCTCACCTGTCCCTTCTAGCGTGTGGGTGCCACCCACCACCTTGGTAGAATGTTAGACCCCATGAGAGAGAAAAGAGAGGGAAGCAAGAGAATCCCGTAATGCCTGGCACGTAGTATGTCCTTATGTGTTTGAATGAATGTAAGAGGATAGGGGATGATCTATTCACTTTGGACTTTTATATACTTAATGTATTGGGTTGGCCACAGAGTTCATTCAGGTTTTCATATCATAGAAAAACCTGAACGAACTTTTTTGGCCAATCCAATAATAGTTTCTATATGTCGACCTGATTGGGCACAGGGTGCCCAGATATTTGGAGAAACATTCTGGGTGTGTCTGTGAGAGTGTTCTTGGATTAGTTTAACACAAATCAATGGACCAAGTAAAGCAGATTGCCCTCCGTATGTGGGTGGCCCTCATTCCATCAGTTGAAGACCTGAATAGAACAAAAAGCCTGACCCTCCCCTGAACAAGAGGGACTACTTGCTGGACGGCCTTTGAACTGGGATAGAGGCTTTTTCATGCCTTTAGACTCAAACTAAAACTTTGGAAACTCCTGGGTCTCAAGTCTGCTGGCATTTAGTCTAAAATTACACCACCAGCTCCCCTGGTCTCCACCTTGCCAACTGCAGAAATAGGGACTGTAGCCTTAATGATTGCTGGAACAAATTCCTTATAATCTCCCACATGTACATGTATACATATGCACCACTGGTTCTTTCTCTGGAGATCTCTAACACATTTAATTCTTCCTTGTCTATGAAAAATCAAAAGCCTACTCTTTTTGCATCAGTATTTTCCTGTAATAACTAGTGGCTATTATTTCTTTTCCCAACCTCTCCTAGAATGAATTTCAGGATGTAAAAATATTCAACAAATTGATTGAGGACCTCGTATGTGTCAAACGGTGAGGCAAATACTTTGGATAGATAAATGAGACAAATTATCTGTCCCTCTTCCCCAGTGTTTCCTCTTCTAAAGGGAGACAGATAATCATTTAAAAAGTACAAAAGGTTAGGGGCATTATAATAGAAGTGTATACAGGTTATTGTTGACAGAAAAGTAGTTATTTTGCTTTGAGAGATCTGAGGGAGCCTTCACTGCAGAGTAAAACCTCAGTGTAAACTTTATTTTCCTCATATTCTCTTGTGTGACTCGAGAGCAACCACCTCAGAAGCTGCCATACCACTGAGCAGATTATATTTGGGACATTAGTGCTATACAGTCTTCCCCCCCCCCCCCCCCGCCCAAGAAGGACGGACACAATAGAATGCACATTGCTGTTTCCCAGTGGAGTGCCAGAGGCCACACTTGTCCTCCAGCTTGGAGAGGGCTGGTTAGATGACTGATACAGGGCAGTTTGGTGACAATCAGTCTAGAGGGCATTTGAGGGTAGGGGAAAGAAAAGAGTTTCTAATAGAAGAATTAGAAGTCGGAGAATCTGAGGGCCAGAGTTGTTCAGCAAAGGAGCTGAAAATCCAAGCAGCTCCAGGACAAATGCAGTAGCCTCTACCCTGCATCTTCTCCATCAGATAGTCACCAGACGAGAAGTGACATGCTCTTGGCTGATAAATATTCATCTGTAGGTGGAAACTGTATAATCGCTTACATTTGTTTGATCTGATTTGCTACAAGCACCAAGCTGCTCGGAAAGCCCAGATCCTTTGGAGACACAAGACAGCAAGTGCGTACAGCAAAATACAGAGGGAGGACAATCTCTAATGGGAGGCTGATGTCTCCTACCTCTCCTAGCAGCGCCCACCTGCTTCCGATCATATGATAAGGGGTTAATAAATCAGAATGGGGGCAAAACTGAGAGGGAATAGCAAAATAGTAAATGCTTGTTCTAGGAGAAGAAACTCTGTGTTTTCCTGTCAGCCTGCAAGCATCCATTTTTGGAGCTAGGCTGGAGATGCTCATGATCGCTCTTTCAGGATGTCTTGTTAGAAATCATAGGGTTCAGAAAATTTCCCAAGATGTCTCATCCAAAAATTTTCTATCCCCTCTTGATGATCAAGATGCTAATGTCTCTAATGGCTTATTACTAAGCACATAAGTACTCAGTGTCAATTCCTTTTTCCTTTACTGTCTTGCCTGTGCACTCAGGCAAATCTTCTAAGGGCCCAGTGTCTTCATTACTTCCCGGTCTCTGTCTTTGTCACTGTGCCCGCCCTGCTGCTGCCACAAGTGCCCACGTATTCTATTGCAGCCAGGATATTTACTACTGAAAAAAAAATCTGTGTATAAGTGGACCTGCACAGTTCAAGCCTGTTACTTCAGATCAAGTATAATGGAAGTGTACTGACACTGCCTTGGATAAGACAGTTGACAGTTCATTGTTTCACCAGTCATACTTGTTTGCCAAAATGGAATTGTGCTCAAAACAACTTGCTCAGGTGAAATTTGTGTACTCATTACTAAACATTTCACAGGAATAATCTCTCTAATTTTAGCTAACCATTGACTTACTGGGAATATGACACAGGATGAGAGTTTTGAAGAGAGGAAGCAGCAACAAATGAGGACGAGGTTTGAAATAAACAAGAGGATTTGGAGGTTGATCTGACATTGTCCATGAAAAATTAGTTGATTTAAAAGAAATGGAAACTTATTCTAGCCAAATTGAAGATTGTAAGCTGGGAACAGCATCTCAGAAAGCTCTGAGAACCATTCTGCCCATTAGAAGTCAAAGGCACAGTTGCATAGCTTTTTGAAACAGAGGGCTGTACATTAAATGATGCATTATTGACAGTTTACACAGTCCGCATCTAAACGTCATTGTGGCCCCTTAAGAGATTAACAAAGGGGCTTCCCTGGTGGCGCAGTGGTTGAGAGTCCTCCTGCCGATGCAGCGGACACGGGTTCGTGCCCCGGTCCAGGAAGATCCCACATGCCGCGGAGTGGCTGGGTCCGTGAGCCATGGCCGCTGAGCCTGCGCGTCCGGAGCCTGTGCTCCGCAGCGGGAGAGGCCACAACAGTGAGAGGCCCGCGTACCACAAAAAAAAAAAAAAAAAAGTTACCTTTTAAGGAGTTGTTGATGCTGGGAGAATGTTGCTGTTTATGGTTGGGCAGGTATTCCTGCCGATGGGGGAGGTTTGGTGGATGCATAATGTAGGTACACAGTGCACAGTAGAGGGGAGAGAGGAGGCCAAAGGACAGAACATTTTTCTGTGTGTTTTAAATTTTTCTTGTCTTGCCGTAAAATATAAATTGTATTTCAAAATACAAAGAACATGACAAAAAACTGAATTTCAGTAAACATGACTTCATTGCAAACCTACTTCATCTTAACAGGCAGTTTCTCTTAAATTCCTAAAGGGTATTTGTGTAACAAAGGCTCTAAATGATTTTAGGGGTCAGCTCCCTGTCCATATGCATCGAGGGTGGTACTCTTAAACTGGTTTGGGAAAAAGGTTCCAAATACCAATCTCTATTATGCTTTTTTTTTCTTAAGCCAGTCTGTTCACTGAGGTCGTATATTACCTCCATTATAAAAAATTGACTTGCTGAAGGTACCACAACTGGAATATGGTACAGCCAAGGTCTTAACTATGATGACACCTGCCTCTATGAGAAGTAATGTTATCTGCTGATAGAGGTTTAACTTTTTCATCTTGACCAGAAGATCACTAGCTGTTTGATTTGGACTCCATTTTTTTTTTAAGAAAAAGTAGTGCTGATGTTGTGAGTGCCTTTGTTTCTTTTAATTATTTTTTGCTTTTGATTAAATCAGTTTTGATGAGTTGAAGTCAAAGCCTCTGTTCTATTCTATAAAATCATTTTTTCAGAGGTAAGAAAGAAATGAACTGCAGAAACTTACCCCATACCATGTGGGCCCCATCTTTCAATCCTGTGCAACTAAAGTGAATCTGTTTCCCAGGAAGTAGAGAAACCAGTGAACAATGCTACTGGAGCTCTTTTTTTTTAATATCTTTAGTGGAGTATAATTGCCCCACAATGCTGTGCCAGTCTCCACTGCATAACAAAGTGAATCAGCCACATGTATGCATATCCCCTCCCTCTTGAGCCTCCCTCCCACCCTCCCTATCCCACCCCTCTAGGTGGTCACAAAACACGGAGCTGATCTCCCTGTATTATGCAGCTGCTTCCCACTAGCTATCGATTTTTACATTTGGTAGTGTATATATGTCAACACTACTCTGTCACTTCGTGCCAGCTTACCCTTCCCCACCCATGTCCTCAAGCCCATTCTCTAATCTGCGTCTTTATTCCTGTCCTGTCCCTAGGTTCGTCAGAACCCCCCCTTTTTTTTAGATTCCATATACATGTGTTAGCACATGGTATTTGTTTTTCTCTTTCTGACTTACTTCACTCTGTATGACAGACTCTAGGTCCATCCACCTCACTGCAAAGAACTCAATTTTGTTTCTTTTTATGGCTGAGTAATATTCCATCATGTGTATGTGCCACATCTTCTTTATCCTTTCATCTGTTGATGGACACTTAAGTGGCTTCCATGTTCTGGTTATTGTAAATACTGCTGCAGTGAACACTGTGGTACATGACTCTTTTTGAATTATGATTCTCAGGGTATATGCCCAGTAGTGGGATTGCTGGGTCATATGGTAGTTTTAGTTCTTTAAGGAACCTTCATACTGTTCTCCATAGTGGCTGTATCAATTTACATTCCCACCAACAGTGCAAGAGGGTTCCCTTTTCTCCACACCCTCTCCAGCATTTACTGTTTGTAGATTTTTTGATGATGGCCATTCTGACTGGTGTGAGATGATATCTCATTGTAGTTTTGATTTGCATTTCTCTAATGATTAATGATGTTGAGCATTCTTTCATGTGTTTTTTGGCAATCTGTATATCTTCTTTGCAGAAATGTCTATTTAGGTCTTCTGCCCATTTTTGGATTGGGTTCTTTGTTTTTGTGATATTGAGCTGCATGAGCTGCTTGTAAATTTTGGAGATTAATCCTTTGTCAGTTGCTTCATTTGCAAATATTTTCTCCCATTCTGAGGGTTGTCTTTTTGTCTTGTTTATGGTTTCCTTTGCTGTGCAAAAGCTTTGAAGTTTCATTAGGTCCCATTTGTTTATTTCCATTTCTCTAGGAGGTGGGCCAAAAAGGATATTGCTATGATTTATGTCACAGAGGAAAAACATAGGCAGAACACTCTAAGAGTTTTATCGTGTCTGACCTTACATGTAGGTCTTGAATCCATTTTGAGTTTATTTTTGTGTATGGTGTTAGGAAGTGTTCTAATTTCATTCTTTTACATGAAGCCGTCCAGTTTTCCCAGCACCACTTATTGAAGAGGATGTCTTTTCTCTGCTGTATACTTTTGCCTCCTTTATCAAAGCTGAGGTGACCATATGTGCGTGGGTTTATCTCTGGGCTTTCTGTCCTATTACATTTCTATTTTTGTGCCAGTACCATACTGTCTTGATTAGCTTTGTAGTATAGTCTACTACAAAGGTGGGCAACCTTGTCTTTTTCCTGATCTTAGAGGAAATGTTTTCAGTTTTTCACCATTAAGAATGATATTGGCTGTGGGTTTGTCATATATGGCCTTTATTATGTTGAGGTAGTTTCTCTCTTCCCCCTTTTGGAGAGTTTTATCATAAATGGTTGAATTTTGTCAAGAGATTTTTCTGCATCTATTGAGATTATCATAGAGCTTATATCCTTCAGTTTAATATGCTGTATCACATTGATTTGAGTATATTGAAGAATCCTTGCATTCCTGGGATAAACCCCACTTGATCATGGTGTATGATCCTTTTAATGTGTTGTTGGATTCTGTTTGTTAGTATTTTGTTAAGGATTTTTGCATCAATGTTCATCAGTGATATTGGCCTGTAGTTTTCTTTTTTTGTGATATCTTTGTCTGGTTTTGCTATCAGGGTGATGGTGGCCTTGTAGAATGAGTTCGGGAGTGTTCCTTCCTCTGCAATTTTTTTGGAAGAGTTTGAGAAGGATGGGTGTTAGCTCTTCTCTAAATGTTTGGTAGAATTCACCTGTGAAGCCGTCTGGTCCTGGGCTTTTGTTTGTTGAAACATTTTTAATCACAGTTTCAAGTTCAGTGCTTGTGATTGGTCTGTTTATATTTTCTATTTCTTCCTGGTTCAGTCTGGGAAGGTTGTGCTTTTCTGAGAATTTGTCCATTTCTTCCAGGTTGTCCATTTTATTGCCATATAGTTGCTTGTAGTAAGCTTATGATCCTTGGTATTTCTGCAGTGTCAGTTGTTACTTCTCCTTTTTCATTTCTAATTCTATTGATTTGAGTCATTTTTTCTTGATGAGTCTGGCTAATGGTTTATCAATTTTGTTTATCTTTTCAAAGAACCAGCTTTTAGTTTTATTGATATTTGCTGTTGTTTCCTTCATTTCTTTTTCATTTATTTTTGATCTGATCTTTATGATTTCTTTCCTTCTGCTAACTTTGGGTTTTTTGGTTCTTCTTTGTCTAATTGCTTTAGGTGTAAGGTTAGGTTGTTTATTTGAGATGTTGTTTGTTCCTTGAGGTAGGATTGTATTGCTATATACTTCCCTCTTAGAACTGCTTTGCTGCGTCCCATAGGATTTGGGTCTCTGTGTTTTCCTTATTTGTTTTTAGGTATATTTTGATTTCCTCTTTGATTTCTTCAGTGATCTCTTGGTTATTTAGTAGCATATTGTTTAGCCTCCATGTGTTTGTAATTTTTTTAACAGATTTTTTCCTGTAATTGATAGCTAGTCTCATAGCGTTGAGGTCAGAAAAGATACTTGATACAATTTGTTTTCTTAAATTTACCAAGGCTTGATTTGTGACCCAAATATGATCTATCCTGGAGAATGTTCCATGAGCACTTGAGAAAAATGTGTATTCTGATGTTTTTGGATGGAATGTCCTATAAATATCAATGAAGTCCATCTTGTTTAATGTGTCATTTAAAGCTTCTGTTTCCTAATTGATTTTCATTTTGGATGATCTGTCCATTGGTGAAAGTGGGATGTTAATGTCCCCTACTATGATTGTGTTGCTGTCGATTTCCCTTTTTATGACTGTTAGCATTTGCCTTATGTACTGAGGTGCTCCTATGTTGGGTGCATAAATATTTACAATTGTTATATCTTCTTCTTGGATTGATCCCTTGATCATTATGTACTGTCCTTCTTTGTCTCTTGTAATAGTCTTTATTTTAAAGTCTCTTTTGTCTGATATGAGAATTGCTACTCCAGCTTTCTTTTGATTTCCCTTTGCATGGAATATCTTTTTCCATCCCCTCACTTTCAGTCCTATGTGTCCCTAGACTTGAAGTGGGTCTCTTGTAGACAGCATATATAAAATAAGACCTGTATACAGGTCTTATTTTTGCATCCATTGAGCCAGTCTATGTCTTTTGGTTCGAGCATTTAATCCATTTACCTTTAAGGTAGTTACTGATACGTATGTTCCTATTACCATTTTCTTAATTGTTTTGGGTTTGTTATTGTAGGCCTTTTCCTTCTGTGTTTCCTGCCTAGAAAAGTTCCTTTAGCATTTGTTGTAAAGCTGGTTTGGTGGTGCTGAATTCTATTACCTTTGCTTGTCTGTAAAGGTTTTAATTTCTCCATCAAATCTGAATGAGATCCTTGCTGGGTAGAGTACTCTTGGTTGTAAGGTTTTTCTGTTTCATCACTCTAAATATGTCCTGCCACTCCCTTCTGGCTTGCAGAGTTTCTGCTGAAAGATCAGCTGTTAACCTTATGGGGATTCCCTTGTATGTTATTTGTTGTTTTTCCCTTGCTGCTTTTAATATTTTTTCTTTGTATTTAGTTTTTGATAGTTTGATTAATGTGTCTTGGTGTTTCTCCTTGGATTTATCCTGTATGGGACTCTGCACTTCCTGGACTTGATTGACTATTTCCTTTCCTATGGTAGGGAAATTTCCAACTGTCATCTCTTCAAATATTTTGTCAGAGCCTTTGTTTTTCTCTTCTTCATCTGGGACCCCTATAATTCTAATGTTGGTGCATTTAATGTTGTCCCAGAGGTCTCTGAGCCTGTCCTCAATTCTTTTTTTTCTTTTTTCTTTATTCTGTTCTGCAGTAGTTATCTTCCACTATTTTATCTTCTAGGTCACTTATCCATTTTTCTGCCTCAGTTATTCTGCTATTGATTCCTTCTAGAAAATTTTTACTTTCATTTATTGTGTTCATTATTTGTTTGCTCTTTAGTTCCTCTAGGTCCTTGTTAAATATTTCTTGTATTTTCTCCATTCTATTTCCACGATTTTGGATCATCTTTACTATCATTACTCTGAATTCTTTTTTGGTGGACTGCCTATTTCCTCTTGACTTGTTTGGTCTGGTGGGTGTTTTCATTGCTCCTTCATCTGCTGCGTATTTCTCTGTCTTCTCATTTTGCTTAACTTACTGTGTTTGGGGTCTCCATTTCACAGGCTGCAGGTTCATAGTTCCGTTATTTCTGGTATCTGCTCCCAGTGGGTGAGGTTTGTTCAGTGGCTTGTGCAGGCTTCCTGGTGGAAAGGACTGGTGCCTGTGTCTTGGTGGGTGGGACTGGATCTTATCTATTTTGTGGGCAGGGCCATGTCCAGTGGTGTGTTTTGGCATGTCTGAACTTAGTATGATTTTAGGCAGCCTCTCTGCTAATGGGTGGGATTGTGTTCCTGTCTTGCTAGTTGTTTGGCATGGGGCATCCAGCACTGGAGGTTGCTGGCCATTGGGTGGAGCTGGGTTTTAGTGTTGAAACAGAAATCTGGGAGAGCTCTTGCTGTTTGATATTACCTGGGGCTGGGAAGTCTCTGGTGGTGCAGTATCTTGAACTCAGCTCTCCCACCTCAGAGGTTTAGGCCTGACAGCAGGCTGGAGCACCGAGATCCTGTCAGCCACATAACCAGGAAATCGGATGTTTCCCAAAGGTCCCCATTGATGGTTTCTCTTGTGAAATCCAAAGTCCTCTGGATGTGGTTCTGTAGTATGAATTGATTGTACTAGATAACTAGTTTATTACACAAGGATGTAACTTAGGAACAGCCAGATGGAAGAGATTCATAGAGAAACGAATGTGGGATGGGTCACGAAACATCCATGCTCTTTCCAGGTGCCCCACTCTCCCCACATCTCCATGTGTTCACTACCGGGGCTCTTTAAAGACAGGACTCTGAGCCTGATTATCTCAAGATTTTATCCAGTGGTAAAGCCTCATTTTATGACATACCGGCTTCAGTTTATAAAACAATTACTTTTTATTTCTGTTACTCTAGGAGGTGGGTCAAAAAATCTTGCTGTGGTTTATGTCAGTGATTTTCCTACATTTTCCTCTAAGGGTTTTATAGTGTCTGGTCTTACATTTAGGTCTTTAATCCACTTGGAATTTATTTTTATGTATGGTGTTGGGAGGGTTCTAATTTAATTCTTTTACATGTAGCTGTCCAGTTTTCCAGCACCACTTATTGAGGAAGCTGTCTGTTCTCCATTGTATGTTCTTTCCTCCCTTGTAAATTAGGTGACCATATGTGCATGGGTTTATCTCTGGGATTTCTATCCTGTACCATTGACCTATATTCCTGTTTTTGTGCCAGTACCATACTGTCTTGATTACTCTAGCTTTGTGGTATAGTTTGAAGTTGGGGAGCCTGATTCCCCCAACTCTGTTTTTCTTAAGATTGCTTTGGCTATTCAGGGTCTTTTGTGTTTCCATACAAATTGTAAAATTTTTTGTTCTAATCTGTGAAGAATGCCATTGGTAGTTTGATAGGGATTGCATTGAATCTGTAGATTGCTTTGGGGAGTATAGTCATTTTCACAATGTTGATTCTTCCAATCCAAGAACATGGTATATCTCTCCATGTGTTTGTGTCATCTTTGATTTCTTTCATCAGTGTCTTACAGTTTTCTGAGTACAAGTCTTTCACCTCCTTAGGCAGGTTTATTCCTAACTATTTTATTCTTTTTGTTGTGATGGTAGATGGGATTGTTTCCTTAATTTCTCTTTCTGATTTTTCATTGTTGGTGTATAGGAATGCCAGAGATTTCTGTGCATTAATTTTGTATCCTGCAACTTTACCAAAATCATTGATTAATTCTAGTAGTTTTCTGGTGGCATCTTTAGGATTTTCTATGTATAGTATGTCATCCACAAACAGTGATAGTTCAACTTTTCCAATTTGTACTCCTTTTATTTTTCTAAACAAATGGGACCTAATGAAACTTAAAAGCTTTTGCACAGCAAAGGAAACCATAAACAAGACAAAAAGACAACCCTCAGAATGGGAGAAAATATTTGCAAATGAAACAACAGACAAAGGAATAATCTCCAAAATATACAAGCAGCTCATGGAGCTCAACAGCCAAAAAAAACGAACAACCCAATCCAAAAATGGGCAGAAGATCTAAACAGACATTTCTCCAAGGAAGACATACAGATTGCCAACAAACACATGGAAGGATGCTCAACATCACTAATCATTAGAGAAATGCAATCAAAACTACAAAGAGGTATCACCTCACACCAGTTAGAATGGGCATCAAAAAATCTACCAACAAATGCTGGAGAGGGTGTGGAGAAAAGGGAACCCTCTTGCACTGCTGGTGGGAATGTAAATTGATAGATCCACTATGGAAGATGGTATGGAGGTTCCTTAAAAAACTAAAAATACTGCTACCATATGACCCAGTAATCCCATTACTGGGCATATACCCTGAGAAAACCATAATTCAAAAAGAGACATGTACCACAGTGTTTATTGCAGCAGTATTTACAATAGCCAAGACATGGAACCAACCTAAGTGTCCACTGACAGATGAATGTATAAAGATGTGGCACATATATACAATGGAATATTACTCAGCCATAAAAAGAAATGAAATTGAGTTCTTTGTAGTGAGGTGGATGTACCTAGAGTCTGTCATAAAGAGTGAAGTAAGTCAGAAAAAGAACAACAAATACCATATGCTAACACATATATATGGAATGAAAAAGAAGAAAACATGGTACTGATGAACTTAGTTGCAGGGCAGGAATAAAGATGTAGACATAGAGAATGGACTTCAGGACATGGGGTTGGAGGGGGAAGCTGGGGCGAAGTGAGAGTGGCATCAATGTTTATACACTACCAAATGTAAAATAGATAGCTAGTGGGAAGCAGCAGCATAGCACAGGGAGATCAGCTTAGTGCTTTGTGATGACCTAAAGTGGTGGGATACATATGATGGGAGGGAGGCTCAAGAGGGAGGGAATATGCGGACGTGTGTGCATATGGGTGATTGGCTTTGGTGTACCACAGAAACTAACACAGTATTGTGAAGCAATTATACTCCAATAAAGATCTATTAAAAAGGCAATTACTGTGAGAAATAGTGGAAAGGGGGAATTTTCTTAGGTGGAAAATACTTTGAAGTTAGTAGCAGTAGAATATGCGGTTGAAGTGCTGTTGCTTTGGGTCATCCCTGTTACTTTATCTATTGTACATAGAATTTTTTACCCAAACGAGGATATGTCTTTATATGTGAAGATCCTTCACAACAGAATGTCAACGTTAGTGTTTGGAACTGATGACTGAGACAACACACATTTTCTGCTGGAGGCAGTTGACCACAGTCACCCACCCAGAAAACCCAGAAAGGGTTAGACAGGAAAGCAGAAAAGAAGTGAAATTCTTCTATAATTTGCTTGTGGTTGATAATGGCTTTATTTTCAGCAGGAACAAATCAGGGTTATAAAGCAACAGATCTGTCTGAGAATCCAGATCTCAGTCCCATCAGTCTAGGTCTAGTATGGACAGTAGCTGAGGAGGATATCTCTGCCCTCAATCTGGAGACTTCTAAGTAATTCCAGTGGGCTTGAGATGGCTTAAATATGACCTTTACTGAGAGCCAGGCTGGTTTGATGAATAGGCTGCTTTTTATCTTGTGGGAATTGGGGCTTGTGGCCAGGAACTTGCTTGTGGATGTTCTACGCCAAGACACAGGTCTGGCCGATCATGGTTCTCCGTTCTCATGACCACAGTGCTGTGTTCACTGTGAGACACACAACTAGTGAAGGCCAGTCACTGAGGCTGGGGGATGGGGTCCTGTTATTGGCAGCTCCGATCAAGAATGCATGATTTTCCTGAGAGAAGAACATTAGCCAAGGAAAGAGGTGGTGCTAGGCAGACACAAATGGCAGATCCCCACTCTAGGGGAAGTGAGATGACAAATGTGAGGCAGGAGAGGGGAAGAGAATGAGATTTCGGTTAAAGCAGAAGTAGAAGGGGGCCAGTCTGCAAGTGAAAAAATAATTCACCCAACAGTGCTTGTATTATGGGGGTGAGGGGTAATTTTGAGGAAATGATCACTTTTTAAATTATATAATTTTGTGGTATTTACATTTCCTGCCACGCTTAGATATTTTTAAGATCAGAAAAACATACTAATTTCAGAAATATTTAGTGTCTACCTATGCATCTAGCATTTGAGATATAATAGTGAATAAGACAGACATACCCCAAGGAACTTACTGCAGAAGACTTAAAGGGGATTTCTACCAGGCAACCCAGAAAGCTTTATGCTCTTCTATGGAATAGCTGAGGTGCATGCAGCTTGGACTTAAGAGTTGGCACTTCCCTCGTGGCACAGTTCAGAATCTGCCTGCCAGTTCAGGGGACATGGTTTTGAGCCCTGGTCCGGGAAGATCTCACATGTCGCAGAGCAGCTAAGCCCACGTGCCACAACTACTGAGCCTGTGCTCTAGAGCCCGTGAGCCACAACTACTGAGCCCTCGTGCCACAACTACTGAAGCCCGTGTGCCTAGAGCCCGTGCTCCTCAAAAAGAGAAGCCACAAGGGCTTCCCTGGTGGCGCAGTGGTTGAGAGTCTGCCTGCCGATTCAGGGGACACAGGTTCGTGCCCCGGCCCGGGAGGATCCCACATGCTGCAGAGCGGCTGGGCCCGTGAGCCATGGCCGCTGAGCCTGTGCATCCGGAGCCTGTGCTCCACAACGGGAGAGGCCACAACGGTGAGAGGCCCACGTACCACAAAAAAAAAAAAAAAAAAAAGAGAAGCCACTGCAATGAGAAGCCTGCGCACCGCAATGAAGAGTAGCCCCCGCTCGACACAACTAGAGGAAGCCTGCGTGCAGAAATGAAGACCCAATGCAGCCAAAAATAAATTTATTTTTAAAAAGTTAAATTTTATAACATGCCTAGTGCAGCAGGCAGGTGTCCAAAAGAAGTTATACAATAAATGCTAGCTCCCTTTCCTTTCCCTTACATCTTCAAAATTCTTTGGACGTTAGTCATCCTTGAATTAAAAAACAAGTACTTAATAACCAGGAAAATTATCTTTTGGAAGATCAGTGATATTGCTTCTGTTTCTTAAGACAGAATTGAATTCATTAAACACTTAGAAAATGATCTATGACGAAGCAGAAGGTACTTTCTTCCTCAAAGGCTCAAGGACTTGGAGAAAAACAAAGGTGGAGAAGAGAAGAGTTAAGGTTGTCCTAGGTCCAGGCAAGAGAATGTACGTGAGACCAGAAGCAGCGTGTGGAATTTCTGTTGCGCGTTATTGATTTGAGAGCTTCTCTAAAGATCATACCAGACTTCACTAAACTAATAGTGGCTTTTGTATCAAAAATCATTATTGAGGGTAATGTCCTAAAAGCTCATGCCTGAACAAAATCACAAGATAAATTCTGCAAGATCGTGTCTCGCTTGCATTTCAGGGTGAGCTAGGTGGCAAGGTGGGGTCACTACCCACGTGGAAGCTCTAGGAATAAACTAAACCAGGAGAGGGTGTTAACCATTGAGAGGCAGGGGCAGAGGTCTGGTGGGAAAACAAAAGGCATGAGGCAAATCCAAACTTAAAAAGAGGATAGAGAGGAGAGTTAGGGGCATCCTGAAGTCAGTCTAGTAGCATGGCCGGGGCAGCTGGTTAAGTTCTCAGGATCTGTGTGGGCACCAGAGAATGCCCAGGGTGTGCTTGAGAAGACCGTATTCTAGTGGTTCAAAGCTGCACTGTCAAACTCAGTGCCTGGGAATGAAGAAGGTATTGGGCCTAGGGGAGATAACTTTATTTTTACAGAGAAATTCAGCAAGACCATTAAGAAGGAATTAGAAAAATGTCCTGCCTGCAGTGTAGAAAGTAAACTGGATTAGAGCAAGCCTGGAAGTATCTAAAAGAAGTGTTTCTCCCTCATACATACTCCTTATAAGGAAGACAATGCAACCACTTTTCTGCCTTCCAGGCTTGAAGACCACAAGTTCTTCTCTTTCAGAAAGTTTCTACCAGCAGCCAGATTTTAGGATTCTTGTTTGGAGAATGCTGGAAGCAGTGTGTTTTTTGCTTTGTGAACTGTGAGTTCCCAAGTCCAGTTCAAGGACATGCCTAAACATCCTTGTATTTTATTTCTAAAACAGTGATTCTGTAACATAAACATGCTTTGGCACCCAATTTCATGCCATTATGGCAAATGTACTGGAAAGAAAACCTGATCTTTCTTAACCTCTTTCTCACACAGATGTACTCTCTGTACCCTTGACTCTGGCTCTGTGACAAGTGTATATGCTTGTGAGGATTAAATCATGAAGTATTTCACCTAAATCCTAACACATAGTCAATCAACAAATGCTAGTTTAGCTGTCAGTTGTAATCAGCAGCAGCATCATTATTCTCACCATCTAGATGCAAGTCTAGCATGCAAACATCATAGTAGTGAAGAGTATTTTTTTAAATTTATTAAATTTTTTTAATTTAACATTTTTATTGGAGTATAATTGCTTTACAATGGTGTGTTAGTTTCTGCTTTAGAACAAAGTGAATCAGTTATATGTATACATATGTTCCCATATCTCTTCCCTCTTGCGTCTCGCTCCCTCGCACCTCCCTATCCCACCCCTCCAGGCGGTCACAAAGCAGCGAGCTGATCTCCCTGTGCTATGCGGCTGCTTCCCACTAGCTATCTATTTTACGTTTGGTACTGTATATATGTCCATGCCTCTCTCTCGCTTTGTCACAGCTTACCCTTCCCCTTCCCCATATTCTCAAGTCCATTCTCTAGTAGGTCTGTCTTTATTCCTGTCTTACCCCTAGGTTCTTCATGACTTTTTTTTTAAATTCCATATAAGTGTTAGCATACAGTATTTGCCTATCTCTGACTTCACTCTG
The DNA here is from genome assembly GCF_964270905.1 of Leucopleurus acutus. Lineage (NCBI taxonomy): Eukaryota > Metazoa > Chordata > Mammalia > Artiodactyla > Delphinidae > Leucopleurus > Leucopleurus acutus. Next base: position 35,675,175 of record NC_139156.1, read on the forward strand.
TATGACAGACTCTAGGTCTATCCACCTCATTACAAATAGCTCAATTTGTTTCTTTTTATGGCTGAGTAATATTCCATTGTATATATGTGCCACAGCTTCTTTATCCATTCATCTGATGATGGACACTTAGGTTGTTTCCATCTCCGGGCTATTGTAAATAGAGCTGCAATGAACATTTTGGTACATGACTCTTTTTGAATTATGGTTTTCTCAGGGTATATGCCCAGTAGTGGGATTGCTGGGTCATATGGTAGTTCTATTTGTAGTTTTTTAAGGAACCTCCATACTGTTCTCCATAGTGGTTCTATCAATTTACATTCCCACCAACAGTGCAAGAGGGTTCCCTTTTCTCCACACCCTCTCCAGCATTTATTGTTTGTAGATTTTTTGATGATGGCCATTCTGAGTGGTGTGAGATGATATCTCATTGTAGTTTTGATTTGCATTTCTCTAATGATTAATGATATTGAGCATTCTTTCATGTGTTTGTTGGCAGTCTGTATATCTTCTTTGGAGAAATGTCTATTTAGGTCTTCTGCCCATTTTTGGATTGGGTTGTTGGTTTTTTTTTTTGTTACTGAGCTGCATGAGCTGCTTATAAATTTTGGAGATTAATCCTTTGTCAGTTGCTTCATTTGCAAATATTTTCTCCCATTCTGAGTGTTGTCTTTTGGTCTTGTTTATGGTTTCCTTTGCTGTGCAAAAGCTTTGAAGTTTCATTAGGTCCCATTTGTTTATTTTTGTTTTTATTTCCATTTCTCTAGGAGGTGGGTCAAAAAGGTTCTTGCTGTGATTAATGTTATAGTGTTCTGCCTATGTTTTCCTCTAAGAGTTTGATAGTTTCTGGCCTTACATTTAGGTCTTTAATCCCTTTTGAGCTTACTTTTGTGTATGGTGTTAGGGAGTGATCTAATCTCATACTTTTACATGTACCTGTCCAGTTTTCCCAGCACCAATTATTGAAGAGGCTGTCTTTTCTCCACTGTACATTCCTGCCTCCTTTATCAAAGATAAGGTAACCATATGTGTGTGGGTTTATCTCTGGGCTTTCTATCCTGTTCCATTGATCTATCTTTTTGTTTTTGTGCCAGTACCATACTGTCTTGATTACTGTAGTTTTGTAGTATAGTCTGAAGTCCAGGAGCCTGATTCCTCCAGCTCCGTTTTTCGTTCTCAAGATTGCTTTGGCTATTCAGGGTCTTTTGTGTTTCCATACAAATTGTGAAATTTTTTGTTCTAGTTCTGTGAAAAATGCCAGTGGTAGTTTGATAGGGATTGCATTGAATCTGTAGATTGGTTTGGGTATTAGAGTCATTTTCACAATGTTGATTCTTCCAATCCAAGAACATGGTATATTTCTTTCATTAGTGTCTAATTTTCTGCATACAGGTCTTTTGTCTCCTTGGGTAGGTTTATTCCTAGATATTTTATTCTTTTTGTTGCAATGGTAAACGGGAGTGTTTTCTTGATTTCACTTTCAGATATTTCATCATTAGTGTATAGGAATGCAACAGATTTCTGTGGATTAATTTTGTATCCTGCTACTTTACCAAATTCATTGATTAGCTCTAGTAGTTTTCTGGTAGCATCTTTAGGATTCTCTATGTATAGTACCATGTCATCTGCAAACAGTGACAGCTTTACTTCTTTTCTGATTTGGATTCCTTTTATTTCTTTTTTTCCTCTGATTGCTGTGGCTAAAACTTCCAAAACTATGTTGAATAGGAGTGGTGAGAGTAGGCAAGGGGCCTACTCTTCATTGCGGTGCGCAGGCTACTCATTGCGGTGGCTTCTCTTTTTGCAGAGTACGGGCTCTAGGTGCATGGGCTCAGTAGTTGTGGCTTGTGGGCTCTAGAGCGCAGGCTCTGTAGTTGTGGCGCATGGGCTGAGTTACTCCGTAGCGTGTGGGGTCTTCCTGGACCAGAGCACAAACCCGTGTCTTTGGCATTGGCAGGCAGATTCTTAACCACAGTGCCACCAGGGAAGTCCTGTACAGATTTAATCTACAGAACTTGATGAATGTAGAGAGAAGTATATACCTCTGAAACCATCACCACAATCTGTGCCATAAACACATCCATCACCTCCAAAAGTTGCCTCCTACCCTCTTATTTTGTGATAAAAATACCTAATATAAGGACTACCCTCTTAGTAATTTTTTTGTAATACAATACAGTATTAATTATCTGACAGCATTTTCTGATATAGATTCATTTACTGGTTTAGGCAAGGACATGGTTTTAGACTGCCCTGTGTACCCTTTTCATCCTTTCCTATCCTCTGTGACCAAAGGAACACACTTGAAGATGGTTTGGGTGGGATTAGAGTCGTCTTCCCAGAAATAGAAATTGTTCCTTCAGGAGCTTGAATGCGATCTTTCTCCTGACCTCATTAAGGATAGGCTGAGCCAACCATGTTAGGCGAATCCTGGAGTTACATGGGACTTTCTTTAATCTTCTGGCCCTGGGTCTTTTCTACATAAAACTTTATTTTATCCTTTATTCTGTGACATTTGCTTTGGCTATTATCTCCAGAAGTTAAACTACGTCAAAAGGTTTTTGAAAAATGAGTGTATTGCCCTCACTGACTCATTGTCATGAGAATAGACAATTTCAATGGCTGTAGCAGGTATTAAGACAAGGCCTTTTTTTTCCCCCTGAATCTAGGCTGGTGAATCTTAATCAAAATGTTCTTCTTTTTCATAACCTCCACCCATGTTTCTGAAGTGCCTTTCAAACAATTTATTTTAGAATCTTTGTGTTTTATTTAGGTCCCTATGGACAGCACACATTAAATTTAGAGAAGTACTCTTCTTTCATGCCCTCCGCAAGGCAGTTTGAATTCTTCTCCTCATACTCAAATTTCCCCAACACAGTTTTCTCCATTCCCTTGTTTAGTGTTGTTTTCCACTAGGGTTTTCCCTTAAGACCTAAAGAAAATACGGAGGTAAGTGGATGTAGTGGCTTGTTGGCTATTTAAGGGGGTAGGGAATTCCCTAGAAGGTTTCTTCTCTAGGAATAAAGATCCAGATGTGATGTCCACTTAATTTCTTCCTCTTAAACCATCTGAACTAGGCTTCCCTACTTTTGTGAGTAAAAAGGGGATTTATTATTAGAAAAAAAGATACAATAGAAAAAGAAATAGGACATATGTAAACTGTAATCATGGTGATATTTGAACTTATCTGGTACTCATCTAGGCTTTCCTCGGAGGCTCTTTCCAGCCCTTGTGGTCTGGCACCTATCCTTGGGATGCAGTCAAAGTAGGATCAGAAGTAGAGTCCCTACTGGGCAAAGTGAAGGTATCTGCTCCCCAACCTTGGATCTTGCCTGAGGAATTTGTGGGGCACTGTTTCACAGTTAGAGATGTGAAGTTTTTGAGCCCATTATTGACTAGAGAGCTTGGACCATGTTTGCCTTAAGTGGAAAATAAATTGCAATTGCAACATATTTTGGTATCTCAAGCAGGAACGATGTAACAGAGGCATGTGGGTGTCAAAAGCAATCATCTTCAATGGCCAGGACAGTTTTGCAAGGGAGGAAAATATATGGGAGGCACCAGGGGGCAAAAGCAGAGATGAGGTGGGCCTAAGAAAAAGTCTCAGGATTGGGTCTCCCTCCTCTAAGATTGCTGATTACTTTCTGTCTGATGTTGAGCTAGTTTTCCAGGTTTGATCTGGAGCAAAGGAAGCTGTGATAATGTTATGCTAACATGAACATATAAAATACGAAAGGTCTCCTTCCAAAAACATCACTCATACTCCCTTAGACACCTTCCATGTTCCTGTCCCTTTTACACCTCCTTCCGTAAGTTTATGGAGGTCTGTGCTTTCACCTATCCCTATCAAATATTACTCCCTACTCCCAAGAAAGGAGCTTATCAACTTGATTATACTGAAGGCAAAAGTCTTGCCTTCCCTCTATCCCCTACCCCAGGGCATTTGTCATTCTATAGAAAAATTTAAGGCAGAGAACCACGGAACGTTAGAGTTTCCATATTTCAAGTTTTCTTTGGCTGCCTTTTTCTGTTTTCCATGTGGTAATATGGAAAAATCTGTCTGAAGTTTTAGCTTTTTTTCTTAGCAATTAACTTCTTTGGTCTACCTTTTTTATCCCATTAGATTGAAACTAACAGTTTAATTAAAATAGACTACAAAGTTAGAATTCGATAGGTCAAAAAAAGCCTGCTTTTACACATAGTAGCAATTCTTCTACACAGCTGCCACCCTAAAGATAATGAGCGCCTCTTTACGTACCTCACTCCTCTTACTGCTGTATCTATCTGCTTGGTCTTGTGGGAGAGACTCAGCATCTCCTTGGGTTGTGTGGTCAGTGCCTTCTCCCAATTCCAGACCTCTCCCCTAGTGGCCTAGTATACTCTGCATTTCTAAGTAGGGAAATGTCAACAGGGCAGTGCTGTTTATAGGTAAATATTTGATAGTTCTCTCTTCTAAAAAGTGATTTGAGCGTTCTATGTTATATAGATAAAATACCAAAGAGGAGACGGGCATCCAAATGGGAGGAGGCTGACTGATTGCTAGGGTAAGAGAAGGGAAGCAGCTAGATATTAATGGAAATGTAAAGGAATGATAGAATTTTCTGGTAGCTTAGTAAGGTAGAAACCAGTAGCCCTCATCTCTGGCTGCACTAAATCACCTGGTACTTCTTGAAATACTTATGCCTGGGCCGCATGCCCGGGGGTTCTGATTTAAGTAGTCTTGAGTGGAGGCCTTAGCATCTGTATTATGAAATGTACAGCCAGAGTTGAGAAACACTGATCTAGGACCAGAAGAGTCTTCAGATTTTTCAGTGTTTTCAGAAATGGCTCCTCAAACTGAGGGATATAATAAGATTGTGTCTTCTGCTATACAAATCCGGACTCTCAATGGAGGGGGTCCTAGAACATGATTTTTTTTTTTTGTAGAAGCCTCTCTGATACTAATTCAGATGGTTCATGGACCATCCTTGGAAAAATACTTTAGAATGGAAAGAGAAGAGAGTGTTTCCTTTCTATATACTAATTGTTTCTGATGAATGTTTTATTTTAGCTTCATAAGTATCCTATGAGGAAAGCAATATTATCCCATTTTATAGTTAAAGAACTGGTAAAGGAGATGAAGTAACTTGTCCAACAACACAGAGCTAGTAAATAGCAAAGTCTGAAATCGCTCATGACTGTTGAGTTGAAGTGCTAAGGACAAGGAAAGCTTTAACAATGAATTTGTTTTCCTACACTTTGCCATGCTTCCTGTTGGTACACTAGCGGAGCCCCAAGGGTTATCAGCTCTTGGCTCAAAGAGGATGGATGAGAGGACCTGGCTGAGAAGCAGAAGCACAGCTGTTGACATAACTTGGCCCAGGCAGGGAGAGGTTCTAGGGAAGTGCTAGGGTCAGAAAGATGTTCCAGTGCTGCAAATTCTGAGAAATTGTAAGCTTGGCCAGCCTTGCATGTAAGAAAAAGACAGTAGTTTTAGAGAAAATTAGAAAGGCTCAGTGCTTTAATTCTTGTTTTTTCCTGTTGTCTGTCAAATGTCAACTCTTTTTGTCCCCGTAAGGAAATAAACCCTCTACCAGTAAAGAAGGTTTGAAAGCTCCATTGACAGCCATTTGTGGCTATAAATGTAATGGGCAGAAGGGCAGCATTGTCAGAGCTGTGAAGGTTTATGAATGGAGAAGGGAGTGAACTCACGGTAGTGATCTGGTCTTTGTTGAATCTGGCTTCTGAGGAGGAGAGAAGCCCATTTTCTCAGTTATTCTCTCTCCCTCATCAGAAGGGACCATCTCCCCTGAGTTCTACACATTTTAGCCTAAAACAAATACAGCTCAGATGTGGTTCAAGGTTCTCTGTATTCTGGACTCGGTATACCACTGCTTGCTCAATACTTCCATGTGGATTCCTCAGTCGCTTAAACATGTTCGTCTTCTAGCACATTCTCAATGTCATAGACTTCCTAGTTACTCCAAGCGGAAACAGAGCGTCTCCCCCTCTCACCCGAGAGCTAATCTAGCGCCAGGTTCTAGGGCTGTAGCCTCACAAATCCATCTTGGATCTGTCCACTTCTCACTATCCTCGTTGTCACCTGCTCCTTCAAACTGCCATCATAACCCGCCTGGACCACGACAGGAGCCTCCCTTTCACTGCTTTTCCTCCATCCATGCATGCCCCTTGAATCCATTCTTCCATTGTGTCAGATGAGTGATCTTTTCAAAATGTTAATTTTTATTTTAAACCTGTAGATTTTTAACATGCTGTTGTTAGAATAAAGATCACAATCTCTGACTTGGCTGGTCAGGCTTGGCCCCTGTCCACTTCCCCAGCTGCCTCCCCCTTGCTTTTTCAGTCCCATTCATGCTCATCTCCTTTGGTCTCTTGAATGTTTCATATTTGTTCCTTCTTTGGGGTCTTTGTACTAGTGTTCCTGCTGCTGGGATTCCCACCGCTTTGCACGTTAATGCTTTCTCACCCTTCAGATCTCTACTTGAAATATTATTTCCACGGGCGTCCTTTCCTGCCCCTGCTAACCCTCCAGCAGTGCACCCTGCCTTCCTACATACACCTTCCAACTGCTTATACGAGCATGCAGGGCCAGGGCAGGGGCTCAGCCTGTTCTGTCTACACTCTATCCGCATCATAACTTGAGTGACTAGCACATAGCAAGTACTCTATTTGTAAGTGAAGAAATAAAGGCATAATAAGTGGCACAACAACACCCACCTTCCCCTATTCCCCCCCACCCCATTCTTTTTTTTTTTTTTTTTTTGGCGGTACATGGGCCTCACTGTTGGGGCCTCTCCCGTTGTGGAGCACAGGCTCCAGATGCGTAGGCTCAGCGGCCATGGCTCATTGGCCCAGCCGCTCTGCGGCATGTGGGATCTTCCCAGACCGGGGCACGAACCCGTGTCCGCTGCATCGGCAGGCGGACTCTCAACCACTGCGCCACCAGGGAAGCCCCTCTGCACCCCATTCTTACATAAACACTTCTACATTTCCTCTATCTGAGCTACAGAGGATTCCAGAATTTCACTTCTTAAAAACTTCAGTTGCTCAACTCACATTTTTAATATCACCTGGCCAGAGTCGAAAAGACTATGATCAAAGACTATTTACTAAACACCCCCTACTATTCTATCCCACTTGATTCTGTTAAGGACTTGGTGAATTGGGTAGGGCTGCTGTAACTGTCTACAGAAGAGGAACCCGGAGCCCAGTGAGATGGACTGTTGAGCAGAAGGTCAGACTGAGGCATGAAAGGGAAAAGTCCTTAGGATTTCTTTCTAGCACAAGTGATGATAATGTTAGTAATAATAATAGCTAACTTACTGAGTGTTGGAAATATTTGGACACCGTGCTCATAGCTCTGTATAAACTGTCTTATAGGTACCATAAAACCCTGCGAGGTAGTATGATGGAAGCTGAGCCTTAGAGGGGGTGAATGACTCACTGTCAGTGAGGTACAGAGAGCCCTAGGCACTGCGGCGCCAGCCCTCTGCTTTTGTGTTTCACCGACATTCACAGGGGCTCCTGGCTTCCTAGATGCCATTTCTATCATGCGAAAAAAAAAGCAAAAACAAAACCTTCAGTTAAAAAGTCTTGTTGGGGCTTCCCTGGTGGTGCAGTGGTTGAGAGTCCGCTTGCCGATGCAGGAGACACGGGTTCGTGCCCCGGTCCGGGAAGATCCCATATGCCGCGGAGCGGCTGGGCCCGTGAGCCATGGCCGCTGAGCCTGCGCGTCCGGAGCCTGTGCTCCGCAACGGGAGAGGCCACAACAGTGAGAGGCCCGCGTACCGCAAAAAAAAAAAAAAAAAAATTTTGTTGTTGTTTTCCTTTTTGCTATTCATTGGTCTTTCTTTTGTGGTTCCCTGTTTCCTTTGTACCACATCCTGTTTTCTCCTGGGACTCTTCATTCTTCATGGAATGTAAGAAGTTGGGTTGCTGCTGAAGTAGCAGCCACAACAAAAAACAAACCTTGCTGAAGAGTGCCTCTGAACTGTACGTCCACAGAGTTTTCTTGTTGAGGATGTGATGGTCTTTTGCCAAAAAAAAAAAATTGCTTAGTTTGTCTCATTTCCAATCTTGGGTGAGAGAAACTGCCAGTGATGATATGATGTGGGCTGGGTTGAAGCCTTTGTAGTTGCTCAGGTAAACTCACTGGTGGAGTGAAAAATGTTCTGAATTTCAATTCAGAAGACTTGGCTTTTAGGCCCTGCTTTGTCATTTAGTCGTGTGATACATGGCAAGTCACTTAACCTCTCTGAACCCAAGTCTCTTCATCTATAAAGTGAAATAGCTTTGTCTTGTGAACAGTCATCTTGAAATGTAAAGCATCTTTCTATAATGGAATTACTGTGTTGTACTTCTTTTAGGAAAAGGAAAGAACATGAAATAGAACACTTTCATTAATACTTTAGAGTGCTAAAGAAACTCTTTTCTCAAAATAGCGAGCTGGTGCCGTTGAATACACTGAGTAGGTTACCAAATGGCCAATGTGTGATGGTGCTCAGGGAAAGGAGGGGTGGGGTGAGGGAGGAGGAAAAAGTGAATAATTTCTTCTTTAGGCTTTGAGTTGAACACGGCTGGCATGGCTAGAGCCGAGGGGTCACATAAAGATTGTTACTCTTTCTCCGTTCTCAACAATCCTTAGGGTTAGGAAATTGTTTCTCTTATGTTTCAATTTAATGCCTGCTAGGAACACTTTGTTGGGGCCGTATCAGGGCTCTCTGGGAACTGCGCTGCAATGAATCTGCAAGCTTAGGAGGGCAAGGTGGCCTCACTTAACATGAATTTGCTATCTCTTCCCTAGATCTGAATTAGGATGATGGAAAAGATATCCAGTGTAAGGGGAATTTAGAAATCTTAGCTTGGGGATTCTCCCTGCCCTCCTGTGTTGTATGCAGTACAAAGCACCAAGGTTGAAAGATGGCTTTTCATGGTTTGGGGCAAAAGTTATAGCCAGCTGACTCACAATGCATACTCACCAGCTTATACGAGGTGTAGCAATTTGTAAAACAGGCCCTTTTCTTCACCATTATTTCTACACCTGCCTTTCAGGGGCTTATTGACTTTGGAACTCAGGAGCACCAAGGACCTTTGGAGATACCTTTTGAACTGTTAGATGTTGAACAAAACCTGGCTCCTTGGTCATCTTGGTGATGTGGCTGTCTGGGAATAGGCTGGACCCAGGTGAAGGTCTTTAGGACAGAGATGGACCTGCTAGTAAATTCTCCTGTGCACTAGTACAGATTTATTTTCAATTTACACCATACACAGGCCTGTGAGACAGCTTCACTGGTAGCTGACATTTTTTGTTTATTTCCATTCATCATCTAGTACTGTGATTCCTTCTTGCTCTAGGTCTAAGATGAAGGTTTGGTAGTTTGGACCTTGCTGCCTCTAAGACCAGATTCATGTTCATCTAACATTTGCTTAGCCTTTATAATGTCTTGGGCCCTTCCATCTGTATCAGCTCATTAAATTTATTTCATTCAGTCCTGCAAGGTGCCTGTTACCATTTTGCTCTTTCTACTGAGAAACCTGAGGCATAGAGGGGATTGACTGACTGCCTACGCCCTACAGCCGATGACTGGCGTATTGGGGCTTAATGCCCAAGTGTTCTCAGGCTCGTTCCTGTGCTCTCTCCCTAAGCCCCAGCTGCCCAGTGGGTGACGATGCTGACCTTGTCGCCAGGATGTCCTGTGCAATTCAACTTCGTGCAGCCGAAGATGGGGGCCTCTCCATTCTCATCTGAGTCCCTTTCTCAGGACTTGTTCACTGACCTTTTGACTATGAGGTGCCCTTGAGGTTGTCATCTCCCAGAGCCTGTCATCTCCTGGCCCTTTAAACATGCTGTTCTTGTGGGAAGTTACTTTCTATGCATCTGTTGCCTTCCGACTCCAGCGCTGCACTGAGGATTGAGCAGTGAACAGAAGTCAAAGTTCCTGCTCTTGGGAAGCTTTTTCTAGTATACGAGACAGCAAAGAAATACTATCATGTCAGATAGTGATGATCCCTCTAGGATAAGCAAAGGAGGACATGAGGATTATGAATAATGGGGATACAATGTTAGACGGAGAGATAGAGGAGACCTCTCAGAAGAGGTGGCATTTGAGATTAAACTTGAATAATATGAGCAGTGAGTCTTACGGATATCTGGAAGGAAAGTGTCAGAGGAAGTAGGCAGTGCAAAGGCCCTGAGGTAGAAACACACTAGATGTGCTCACAGATGAACAAGAAGCCTGACTGGGGTGGGTGAGGGAAGAGTGAAAGGAAATGATAGGATTGGTATCTGGGAGAGGTGGGCACAGCAATTAGACTGTGGTAGGGGCTTTGGGTTTTCAGTGTGATGGGAATCTACTGGAGGGTTTTTGAGCTGGGATGTGATACACTGTTTTTAAAAAACACTATTGGTAAAAGACTATGGGGTGGGATGGGGGGGACAGTAGAGCAGACAACCCAATTAGGAGGCTGCCACCAGGTTAGGCATGTTGGTGGACTTAGGTGGTCAGAAGTGGCTGAATTTAAAATGTATTTTGATGGCAGACAAGATAGGATCTGCATGTGTATTAGATGTTGGGGTTAGTTCACGCACTCTGGCCCAAGGCCAACACTCTCATATACATACTTGGAACTGGTGGCTACCACCCGTGAGAACTGTCAAAGAGGCAGAATGGTGGGCACTTGTTCTCAGCCTCTTACCTTCTTCCTGGGGTATTCGATCCTTCCATTATGGAGGGGTGTCCTCTAGAGGTACGTGTAACTTTGCTGTGTCTTCTGTTACGCATTGCTGTCTCCTGTACCTGGGAAGTTGAGATGATGAAAATATACATTAACTGTTTACTGCCCTCAAGGAGCTCTTAATCCAATGAGAGAGGTTATATTATAAGATGGAGTGAAAAAATGCTATAAAGAGGTCAAAAGTGCTCTGAGGGAACAGGGAGGTGAGTGACTGATTCTAACTTTGGTCAGAAGGCACAAAATCAGGTTTGATAAGGGGGAAGTGGCAAGGGATCTGAGCTTCAAAAGAGATCCTCCAATTTCATGTTCATGTCTGTTCATGGTCAGTTTCCTAAATTTTTCCCCTTACCCTTTCTCCCTCTGTGACTATTTGCTCCTTGGTATTTATTGTTCCATAAATGAGTAATCCTCCTTCAGCCTGGAGGCGGGGGTGGAAGAAGTGTGCATTTGTCTCAGTGACTAAGTCCACGGCCGAATTAGAATGGAGACCCAAGGCTATTTTGTCCTGTGGCCGTAGTCATCAGGTTTCAGAGTGAGCCTTGATTGCCCAGTGACCCATCAAAGCCAGGACAGTGAGGGAGCTTCTTAGAACTTTGTAACCTGAAACTTGTGAAATCCTCTAACCCAGGGAGCTTGTGCCTCTGGGCCTAAAGAAGGTCTATGAACCTTGCTCTGTGGGCCACCTGATAGCTTTCTGAGCTGCTAGGGAAGAGCATTTCTAGTCATGACCCATCTCAGGCTGAGGCAAGTTCTGTGAGGGTTCGCTTCTGTCCTGCAGAGCTCCTTTTCTCTGGCTTGACCAAGCATTCCTTCGTAATACAGATGCAAACATCATCATGACAAAAGGCCTAAGGTTCTTGACGCTGTCAGGGCCCTGATAGATTCTCATGCAGAATTACTGTAGATCTGTTTATAAGGTCCATGCTTCCTGAGGAGTATGAATATGTTGCTATATTGTCAAGTGTTATTAGCTGACACTGATAGGAGAGACTCCTATTATTGTGGGGTGGTGGGGAAGCAGTCTGTCTGGACTTTCTCTGGAGCACTTGACAGCTAAGCTTGAGTTGTATACACGTGTCTCCCATACTGAACTCTAAGCTCTTGGAGGACAGTGTCTTACTCATTTTTTTTTTTCCTTCCAGGATTAGAATAGTCATGAGCAGACCATGCTTCAAATTGAATATTAGTCAAGTTGTTGAAATCTTCTGTGCCTTAGTTCCTTTAGGTAGGAAAGGGAAAACGTAAATAGTTACAAAGTTATTGAAATATTAAACAAGATGATGCAACTATAAACACACTTAGTACTGTGCTGAATTCACAGTAAGCAGTCAATAAACAAGACTACTGCTGTAGTAGGGCAAGTGCTCAGTACTGTATACTGAATGGATGGAGGCTGTTGGAGACCAGAGGGGTCTGCTGGAGGAAGTGAAGTCCTATGACTGGCCCAGGGAAACAGGCAAGAGCTAGTGGCCCTCGTCCCAGGCTCGCTCCTTTCCTAATGGGTCAGAGCTGGGACTGTGGTTGGTGAAAGATGTCAGAGTTTGTTTTGGGTGTGCCCTAGTAAACCAGGACACTAGCCTATGGAAGGCATTTGCCAAAGGTTGAGGACCCCCTCCTTCGAGTAGCATAAGGAATGTCAAAGGCTGGAAATGGACTAATGTTTGGGCCACTTGTCTGGGAGGCAGCTCGACTCACGGGATGGAGCAGAATGGACTGACACCCGGTTCTAATCCATTTCTATTTCACTGACTTTTACCTTCGTTTACTGTTGACTTTTGCTGAGTAATATCTATCGAATGACATGGGATGAAGTGTCATGAACAACCGTATGGGGCAGAACACACGTCCTCTGGTGTGAGGGGTGGGTCTTCTTCGGGGTAGACCTCTAGTGACTCCGGGGTGTGTTGGGGAATTCTGGATCAAAATAAACCAACTCCTGTGGTTGCCTCTCTAAGCATCCCATGTTTTAAGTGTGTGTGAGCACTTGCCTTTCTTTTCGGGACCAGAACCCAAGAGTTTCCAGATAGCTTCTCATATCAGCTTTACTCTAGGCACAATTTAATTGGAGATAAAGATGATTCCCAATTGTAGATTTCCTTCTTGATAACTTATCTTGTTTAATCCTCACCAAAAGCCTGAAATAAGTATTATCTCCATTATCCACATGAAAGCAGAGATTTAAGTAACGCTCCCAAGGTCATAGGATAGGAAGGATTTAAATCTAATCTTTTAAGCTTCAGCTATACCACTCACCTCCCAGTAGGTGTCTCACTTATTAAAAAGTGAGCTTGCAGTGTTACGTGAAAATAATTTTAACTTATTAGTAGACTGTTGAGCCTTTTCTAGTGCTTTACATTCTCTGGTCACTAATTTAATAGCTTTTGTTAATAAAGGAAATAAAGTGTTAATAATTTCAGAACAATTTTCTTAGACTCATCTGGTAAACTGAGTATTTTTTTCTTTTGTACCATGCAATATTGAAACATTATCTAGTAATACAGGTACTTGTAGAAGTATTTTAAAAATGCAGTGCCTTTCACCCTTTATGAGCTGTGATAAAAGAATTTTTATGTATGTGAGCATGTGTTGTCCTTCAAAGTGTATACTGTAGGAGGTCAAATATTTATTTCAACATAAGTCACCGTTGGTCCCTCACTTTGGGAATTATTTTCACACTGAGTTAACAAGCTGTGAAAGAATCTGTCCCATTTTAAAAATTTCTATCGAGATTACAAACACATGTGTAACATTCACTAAATTAAAGATCTGTTGCCCAGCTCATTTATATTCAAGATCATATGCTTTACAGATGATGTGGGAAATTGAGATCTGTTGTTTAAGATTTCTCCATTTACTACATATGGCATGCCCAATTAAAAATTGGAAATCCTTTGAAACCCACCCACCTTCCATTTTGCATGACATTGTCAAGGGTGCTTCACCTTCAGACATGTCTAAATATAGTTTAATTGGACCAAGTGTGGAAATCTACAATCTGCACTACCACTTATGAGCAGTGCTCCAAATCCTACTTTTGAATTTTTATAAACATCGTTAATATTAGTTCAATTTTGTATTTGCTAAAAGACCACACATATGGTTTTTCTCAAAATTGCAGTTCTTGAATTATTGAGAGAAATAAGATGTTTTTCTTCTTTATAAAGATGAGATAAAGACAACTGTAGTGTTGACAGATGTGAAGTCAGATGTCTTTAATTCCTGACTGTGCCACTACTGGTTATCAGTCCTGATGGGGCAGACCTGACCTCTCTGTGACTCAATTTCCTCATCTCTTTCCTAGTGTCTGTTTTGCTGTTGAGAACTCTATCAGTGTATTCCTTTGCTGGGTAATCTGTCTTTTTCTCTTCTGGTAACTTCTAGGTTTTTATTTTCAATATCTTTGATATTCTGCTATTTGTCTACGATGAATGTAGATGTAGATATTTTGTTTAATTTGCTCAGGACTTCTGGTGCTTATTCAGTCTGAGGTTTCATGTGTTTTTATTAATTTGGGAAGTTTCACAGCCATTACCTCTCTGAATATTGCTTTCCTTTGTTCTCATTTTCTAATATTCCTAATACACAAATGTTGGATGCTCTCCTTCTGTTCTCCATATCTTTCAACATTTCCTAAAATGGCATCACTATCACTCAGTGATACATCTTGGGTTATTTCCTCAGCTCTTTGTTAATTGATTCTCCCATTGACTATATTAGTTTTCTCAATCAATTGGATTTTAAATATCAATGAAAAATATATTCATTTCTAGAAGTCCCATCTTTCTAGATTTCTTGTATTTTTTTATGGTTCTTTACATTTCTTATTTCCATTCTTTTATCTCTTTAGGCATTTAAAATATTCTAAGCTGATTCAGATTGTCATTCTTAGGGGCTATTAATCTTACTTATTCTGTCTGCTGATTATTTTCTAACATGTCTCATAATTTTTGACTGGGAACCTCTTGTATGTCATTTTTCCCTCTTTAGACATTTCACATGGCACTGGTTCAGCCCAGTTTTCCATTTTCTCATGCTGTGTGTCTCAGTGGTATCAGCTTGGATTTTCATCACTCATGGGCATTGTAAATTGGACTCAAAATCCCAGATGATGTAGGCTTGAGGTTTTGACTGAGGTAATTTTTTTTTTCTTATCCAGAATCCGAGATAGTGAAAATATTATTGAGATCTCACTGTGAAAGTAGGCACATTTTTATCTGTTCCCCATTTTCTGAGGGTGTAGCATTTTGAGGGTCCTGGCTTTATCCAGGGATTTACGTTTCAATTCCTGATCTCACACAGGTCTGATCACCCACATGGGCATTAGGATCTGAACCCCTAGCAATTAGAGGAGACCTCCTGGGTTCTGTATCCTCCTGCATACCACTCATGTTGACCCCTGGCTATTGCAGTGTCAACTTGTGTACTTTCCACTTTTTTAGTTCCTGATGCCCACGGCTTTTGCTTCTTTTTCTAGCTACCTCAATAATGTATTTAAACATGCTGTTTTAAAAATGCTTTTCTTTTATTCAGAATTTCTAAGCATTTGCAGTGGGAGTAGTTATTTATTAGTTCAATCCATCAAGGTTACACCATATGGTTTTATTAATATGAAGATTAAATGAGGTTTTGCATGTATGGAATTTAGTACCTGATGGTAAACTTGACATTTTCAGTATTAGCAAACTGACAGGACAACTTTCATAGAGTCAAAATGAACCTCAGGCTACTACTGAGAGGAGGAAGAAGTAACTTGAGCATATAATTTTGGTTATTTCCACATGAAATCCTTTGATAAATCATAGGATTTGGTATTGATAAGCATGTCAATTTGCTCGCACTGTTCCTGGAAGATCTCCATTTTCCTCATCATAGCCTCCCAATAGAGAGCTCTCTAGTGGCATCTTGGTTTTGTCAGCCTTCTTTTAACCATTTCACCATTGTTTTCACAAGAGTTTTATGAGAACATGGTTTAATTCTTTGCCTATAATGATACATAATGCCAAGTATATCTTTCACTAGGCTACTAGTAAAAGTAACATGATTTGCAAAGGTGACATTTTTTTCCAATAAAATGAAACCCGAGACCATCTCAGGGCAATGAACAAAGAAAAGCCCTTCTTGACCATGTCTGTCATTGACCACAGTTAGTGTCCCAGGTCTTTGATGCTAAACAGATGGTCATATTTTCTTTGGCAATTAATAAAAATATACTACAAATAACATGAAAATAATATTTAACTCTAAGTCTGGGGGCATTAAGAAATGTATTCTAGAGTCTTTAGTGCAAATTGTCCTTTTAGCTTTTATGAATTTTTCTGGTTTTTATAATATGTATTACTATACCCACTAAAGTAGTATTTTTAACAAAATATAATTATTTATAATTAACCAAAAAAAATTGAACTAACCTACAAGCAAAACTGAGAATAGTTAATATGTTTAGTCTTTTCAAAGCATAGAATATTTCATTGTCATTAAATAATTATGCAAACAAAAATGATGTAGTATCAGCAAGCTATATTCAGAGCAATATGATTCACAGCAAATGGTTTATTAACAGCAAAGAATAAAAATCAGGTATTCTATTCAAGAATCTAGACAAACTAAAAGCTAAGGAAAATAAGAGATGGAATCAATAAGGATAAAAACATAAAAATAAAGCCATGAATAGGCTTTTGGAAAGACCAGTAAATAGCTCAAACCCTGGCAATGCAAATGATGGAGAGACCACACATGCATACTATTTGAATGAGAGGATATAACCAGAAACCTTAAAGCAATTAAAAATATAGGTAAAAAAATAGAAAATAGGTAAAATAGAAAATCTCAGTGAAATTTTAAAAACATCAACTAATAAAAATCTTGAGTAGAACATATAAACAGTGTAATTATCATGATAGCTTTTATAATTTATTAAGGATTCACTATTAGGCTTCAGACTGGAGTACCTCACAGGTTAGTTCCTTCAGATCATTCTTAAGCTGTTAAAACTACTCCAGATTTCTGGTAGAAATATTCAAGTTAAAACATGTTTATTCCCCTCATTTTCTTAAAACCTTCCAGAAAAAGCAAGAAAAAAGCAAACTCATCTACAATGATAGAAGGCAATGATGTCTACTACAGCCTCAAATTACAAAGCACTGGCCAGAGATACTCAAATATCTCAGGGAAGGGACTTTGCTGAGAGCTGAGGGGTGCTCTTGACCTTCTGCAAGATAAGGAATGGAACACTCATGGGAGATATAGAATGTCCCTGAAGAGACTTGGTTCAAAACCACAAAAAGTCAAGGAAGTACAATTGAACAATATACCTTGTTATGGCATTTCTACTGTCTCTAACCAGCCCTCTTAATTGAAGTGGGTACTTGGGGTAGGGTAGAGTGACCCAAGAAAAGGAAGGTAGCAGTTGCAGATTGAAGCAGAGAGGTCACAGAGCCATATAATAGTTAATAATGTTAACATTTAATCTAAAGCAGCTCCTATCACATACTAATTATTATATAAAAGTTATCTTGCTTAATTTTCATAACCTATCAAAGAGTTTACTATCCTCATTTTACAGATGAAAAAACAAAGACATTTAAAATTATTAGTTCTTGGATCTTAAGCTAGTAAGTGGCAGCACTGAGATTTTAATCCAGTGGGTGGCTTCAGAGCCTGTTTTTAATTATAATCCTCTGTGCCTTGCCTCCTCCTCCCTGCCAATTTTACTAGTTTTTCCCTAGGTCAATAAAATATTTAGTGAGAATGTAAAGGAGATCAAAGAGGAGGCTGCAGGTTGCCTCATCACACCTTTTTCTTCCACAGAATGTTCTTCATCTGGAATGTGGCAGATGAATCATACAAAGATGGGTAAAAGTATTAAACAAAAGGAAATTAACAATACACGTTGTAAAATGAATTGCCCAAAGAAACATAGGGTTCAGTTCAGTAATTCTCTATATTCTCTTTTGTTATTCCAACAAAGTATAGATAATACAATTCTAAAAAAAAGAAAAGCTCAGGGAGACGGTTATATGATAACAGGATAATCTGAAAAGCCAGTAGGAAAAG
Organism: Leucopleurus acutus; assembly: GCF_964270905.1. NCBI lineage: Eukaryota > Metazoa > Chordata > Mammalia > Artiodactyla > Delphinidae > Leucopleurus > Leucopleurus acutus. Next base: position 35,692,959 of record NC_139156.1, read on the forward strand.
CTAAGAAAATACATGAAAGTGAAACCTTAGATATTATAGAATGAAAGCAACAAAAACTAGAAAAATAACAAACTCTAGCAAAGATACAATGGATGGCTTGGAAGATCATCTAAAATGAAAACTAAAAGAGTAAAGGTTTTTATAATATATACAAAAAGTAAATAAGGGAAGGGGAGGTCTAATATATGTACAGCTGGTATTTTTGAAAATGAGAACAGACCAGATAGAACAGATTCAAACATTCAATGCCAAGGAGGGTAAGTTTTAAGAATGCCAAGAGCTTCAATATTAGAAAAAATAGCTAGTGTTAAATTATCAATAAAAATATATTGGTAGATGCTAAAAAGGCACTTGAAGTATGAAACACATCCTGATTTAAATATTAAGTTTAGTAAAATAGGATTAGATGAAATAGATATGGTAAAAATCTCGAACTACCAGATATGTTTAGTTATTGGAAGACTAGATTTATTCTCATTAAAACCAGGATAAGAATAAAGGTTCTGTTATTAATTACTATTTAATTTCACTCTTTAATGTTAGCCAATTCAATTAGATGAGAAATAAATACCTATATTAAAAATACGGAAGATAAAGGAGTAATATAAACTCATATTTTTAAATGGTTACAATAACAAATAAGCATATCAAAAGTTAAACCTAGAAATAGAAGAAAAATAGTCAGTAATTCTATGAAACATTATTTAGCCTTGATAGTAATCAAAGGGATTCAAATTAAGACAATGAGAAATAATGTTTTTCCTACTAGATTAGAAAGCTAAACTTAGTAATGATATTAAAAATTGCTAAGTGTCTGAAACAAACATTCTTAGGTACTTTCAGTATAACTGCATATTTGTACAACCTTCCAGAAATCTTGGAAATAGCTTTTAAAATATTACTACAGTTTGACTCGGCAATTTCACCTCTAGACATTTCTCCCGAGGAAACAATTGGACACGTGTCCAATATAAGCAAGGATATACCTTAAAACATTTTAATTTGTTTTTTAGTAACAAAATTAGAGATACCTAGGATGTTTATGATCTATTGCTAAATAAGAAACTGGTCAGAAGGTTTTGTATAACTTTTTAAAAAAGCTTGTATTTTTTAAATCTATTTGTATAATATAAAACTTCATAAGAACTTTTCAATATCACATTACATGGAGAAAATATAAATATTTCTTATTCAGTATGATTCCAAGTGCTAACCAAAATGCTTAGAAAAAACCATGAAATTAAAATGTTAATGGCAGTTGCCTCTGGGAAATGAAATTATGAATGATTTTCCTCATGCATTTCCCTCTACTTTTCCAAAATTCTTTTTTGTAACTTATTAAAAAAAAAAAAAGCAGAATGCCAAAAACAGAGCAAGAAACATGAAGGAAAGTAACCCTTATCCTATTGATTAAATTAAAATTTGCTCTTCCTTTGCCTTATTTCATTAATAAGTGGCTTCAAGTGTGGCCCCAGCAGGGGGCTCATTTGAATTGCATCTCTTTAGCATCCATATTTTACATTTCCTCCAGGCGGCTTCTTTTGAGGAAATATACAAATTAAGACTATAAATGAAGAAATGGAAGTGAAAAGAGCCCTACTTCATAGTCCCATGCTTCTGACCATTTCAATTTTCAGTTCTTTTGGCTCAGACACAGGACTGTCTCTGTCCATGGGTTTCATTTCATTACCTTGAGGTTGAAGTAATGAAATGGGGACAAAAAGAGAATCTGTTTGTACTGAAATAAAGCTTAAAGGAGCTCCACATTCTTTCTCTATTTTTTCTTAAATTGTAATGTTATCATTTATCTTAGTTTTATAAAAATAAGCTTATTTAAAATTCAAGTAATAGAAAAATATGGGAGACGTAAAATATCATTTAAAATTCCAACACAGAAGTATATTGAGTGATGTTCACCAATTGTTAATGATACCTTCTCTGGATGAGCTCAGAGAGGAAGACGACTAGATCAATAGCAAGAAGTAATTTAAGAAAAAAAGCATCAGTCGATACTCCTTAAAGTAAAAATAAATTACTGAATTTACCTTGAGCTAAACCAAAAGAAGAAAATTAAATGGAGTTAATTTGTAGTTTAGAAATTATTATTTCACCAGCAGAAGACATCATAGGTCCTTAAAAGACAATGCTAAAGTTAAGGAAAAACAAATTAAGAGAAACTTTATAAGAATAAAGTCACACATATATAAATATATTCATATATGTATACATGAATATATACACATCGTTTAAATATTTTTATATTTTAAAATGTATGTTTTAAAAATAACTTTTTTCTTATGAGTGCCTTTTTATCCTTTGTTTATCTATCCCACTAAGATGTGTAGAGTTTGGAGTTGAGCTGAAGGAAGCCACTGTAATATTAACCATTGGAGGCCAACAGATTAATTTATATCAACAATGAAAAAGATGAAAACCAGGAAAGATGTACCCATCAGTACACACCACCACTGCTGGATTCCAATACTCCTGCTTCTGCAACTCACAGGGATTCCAGTCAGCAACTCAGTGTTCACACCACACGTGACAGTTGTCAGGGCTGACCTTACAATACATCAGAGGTGGCTTACACTCATTTGCACATGAAATCATAAGGAAAAGAAAAGTAAGAAATCTCCCATTCCTCTCACCCTCTTTCATGGTCTCAAGCTAGCCAAACAGATGTAGGTTTCCCACCCGCACCCCCAGTGTGGTCATTCATCAGACCCAGATTTCTCCAGTAATTCACAGTCAAGGACTGCTGTTTGTAAATGAAAGCTGGTGGGCTGGTGGAGCAATAATGGGAGACCTTGCCTGCATTCATGGAGTCGTTGTAAAAGGCAGAATTGAAGCATTGCCTAGACAGTAGTTTCTCATGTTACTATTTTGACAGAGTGTGCTTCACATGATGTAATGTATACTGAGATTCTTTGCTGGTTCCTCTCATCACTTTCCCTCAGTACTGGAAATATGGCTTCAAATGGATCATAGCTATGCCCTCCACTGAAATTGCCCTCAGCTGCAGGAAACTGCCTCACCCAAGGTTATACTCCCCGGAAGACACAGCCTGTGGTCTATGACTGAGGCAGGACGTGAAGACACAGCCCCAAGGCTCAATTTGGGATAACTCTGAAGTCATTCCAGGTCCATTGCTCCTTGTAGGATTGAATGAGGTCAACTACAATCCTTTTTTTGTTTTGGTCAGCAACTGGACTTTAATGAGTAAAAAAGTATTTTTGCAGATATGCAGGTATAAAACACATAAAATAATGAACAAAAATTCCTTCTCTCCTTAAGTATGTCTTAGAACAGCCATGACTAAGTTTAACGTGATGTATATTTCAGAGCTTAAAACCCAAGAAACTAATTTTTGCACAGTTTAACTTGAGGCACATGCATTTATTGTCCTAACACTGGAAATACTTTCTTGACATTTGATCTGATGCTCTTAATGGTAAGCTTTTGCCTTTTAAAAGTTTTCCTAGGAGAAAATACAAAAAAAAAATGAGGTCAGCATTGTAAGTCAACTTCCTTTGACCCAGTCTTGCCTTCCTTACTTTATTACAGCTGTATCTTTTGAGGGTGTTCCCCGAAACACCTCTGCAGAAAATGTAAGACAACATTCTCACTACTGAGAGGCAAAAGGTGGAAAATAAATATAATATATAGGAAGTTTTTCATAAAGCTAAAATTTAAAGAATATCTTTTATCCTTTCTGGTGTGGGTTAAAATGTTCTTTTTAGAAAAACAAATCCATAGTGATGATAGATGGTAATTACAATGTATGACCTCAGCTCTGGGGTTTGCTTCCAAGCAGTAATGCCGACAGGGAGTGCAATGAAATCATAAGTTCACATTTTTTTTGTCCTGGCTGTGACCATGCCAGAGGGGATAATGACAGGTAACTATGTGTCCAAGATGATCTCAGCACCCAGTCTAGGGGTTTCCCTTTGAGTGACCAGCTAATCTCTTCCCCTTATGATTTCACTCTATGCCCCTCCCCCAAAGCTCATTATAATGTCATCAGCATGGTAGAGTTACCATGTAAGCAGGGATGGGGAGGGCAAACTGGAGGGGTCCTGTGAATCTCTGTTCACCTGGCCAAATGCCAACTGAGTTGATTGCACAGGTGACTATTAGAGCTGAATCCAGAACAGACCCTTCTGCCTTCACCTCCCTGTGTCTTCATATATAATTGTGACTCTGGCATTCTCTACTAAAACACGCACTTCGTACATTCTAGTTCAATTGACATAGCGTGCAACGTATTTTCAAGCACATGACATAACAATTGAACGCACAAATTTTTCAGTGACTGTATTTTATGCATATATTAACTAATACATTTCTTCGCAGGCCAACAGGCGGCCAGATCTGCTCCTTTCCACTAGGCCACTGTCTCTGTGGAAACAATCTCTTCCAAGCTCACCCCACCTCTCCCAGCCCAGGTCACCCTCACTTAGTCTGGGGAGTCGATGTCTTCCACTCTTTCCAATCTGTTGTTCTGCCCTGCCTCTTCAGAGCTTTCTCTTTGATTCTTAAAGAGTCTTCTTTCAGCCAAGCTCTCTCATGATTCAAAACTTTCACAACTATTGCTTCTGTTAATAGATAAGAACCTCTATTTTAGGAATAAAAAAAAATCTCAGTATTTACTGTTTTTCTTGGTTATCTTGCCATAAGGAATTTAATTCTTCTAGAGACAATGTGAATGCTTGACCCACTAGGAGAGAGACCATCGGATCTAAAGGGCTACAGAAAACAATTTAAGATACGTTGGGCAGAACAAATCAAGTGTTTACAAGGCTATACTGTACCCCTGTTCTGACTGCTCTGTCTTCTGCTTGAGGAGACTGCTGCCAGGTGTTAAGTCACTACTTGTGATGCCACTACTCCCCCTCTCGTAGCTTATTTATCAAAATCTTTCCCAATACCTTCCCCATTGTGCCAAGACACATCTTCTCACAATCCCATTCTTTTCAGTCCCTATCATTTGATCAGTGTTAAGTTTAATCAAGATTAAATCTATTACCTGTCACCTTGGTCTTCTGGGTGTATGTTTTAAATAGGGTTTGGGAAGGGAAGCTTGAATACAAATGCAGGGGCTCTCTTGGGATATCTCTCTCCAACATTGCCTAGTGGTGGTGATTCGTGGAACCCACGGGTTTTGCAGAATGGATTCAAAATCACTATCTCCCTTAATTCAGCACATAGAGAGTTTAAAAAAAAATGTATAACAAAGATGCAGATGAAGCTTTGTAACTAGCTACAGAAAGCCTTGTTCCAACTAAGCTGCTTTCTATTTCTAATTAAACCCGAATTAGAACTCATAATTTAACTGAGCTGCATTAACATTCCTTAAGATATGAAAGCTTACTATGGTTGTTTAAAACCCATGGGTCTTGAAATAACAGCAAAGCTGTCTCACCTGGTTGTGGAGAGATTTATATATAGAATAAACTCCTCCATTTGGTAGTAACTTCAAGACCTGTTTCATAAAATGTGCTTCCCATAGGCTATCAGTTCTTTCCTCTCTTTAATCCATCTTTCACTCTGTTGAGCTACCATTTTAACACATAGCTCTGATCTCACACCTTTGCCTCCATCCATGTCTTAAAACCTCTTTTGGCTACAAGATATGTATTGTCCTAAGTTGTCACCTGACACATGGGACCCTACCTAACCTCCCAACCACTCCTCTCACAAATGCCAGCACTCTCCGTATCTCCCTCGACCAAGCTTACTCTTGGACCACATGTAAACGTTTGCCATGCCAGGAACCCAGAGATACAGTTTCTTTGTGTTTTCACACACGCTGTTTTCTGGTTGGGCTGTTCTTCCTCTCTCTCCTGTACTAAAACTACTAATCATCTTGAAGATGACATAGCGATGAAGTGTGGACTCTGGATTCAGACAGTATTGGTTGGGTTTGAATGTCCATTTGCACGCTGCTTACTAGCTGGATGACATTCTACAAGTTACATCATTCTCTCCTACCCCGTGAGAAGACTAGTTCTTGTGTTCTGCTCAGATGAAAAATAAAAGCAAATAGAGGCAATTATATGTTTATCGTCATGATCAAAGGGGAGGAACTTGTATGAAACTGGAGATAATTACTTACAGTTTTGATGTGGGGTAGTAGTTAGTATTTCAGCTTCATTTTCTGTACTTCAGAGCGGTAGGCATAACTATTTGAACAGCTTGAGAAACTGATTTCACTTCAACAAGTAATTGGCTTATTTGAAGATAGGTGATGGCAAGTGTCAATGCTCTCCAGCCAAACACAACCAGGAGTATGCCTGTAGTTGAAGTTGGGTTTATTACTCGTTGCAGTGAGAGAAAGCGCACACACAAGGAATTGTGGGGCCTCTCAGTAAGAGGGTGTCAGAAAGATCTATTATAAGATTTGGGCTTTGGTTGGGTGATTTTTAGAAGGGTCTAAGGAAGTGAAGATTGCTCTATATTGGGTGCTGTCAAGAAGCAGAGCAATCCTATGATAAGATTGATTGAGACAGGCTATCTGTAGGAACGGCAGAAGAGAGCAAGGATAATGCTGTAATTGGTAAAGAAAAGCAGTCAGTCATACCAGCCAGGAGATGGGTATATTTGGTCTTTAGTAGGTTACACAGTGATTGTACATTTTCCTGTGCTTAGACAAAGTTATGAAGTGGCTTTGTTTTGTCTCAATTTATCATGGACTCAGTGATCATATCTAATATTGGTGTTCCATAAGATTGTTTATGTCCAACGTGAGAATAACAGCCTAGATTGAATGCCAGGCCAGCTTCAAACACCACAGAAGCCTTAGTTGCAAGTGTCAGACCAGTTCCCTGATAGCAGTGTTTGATGGTGGTGGTTGTTTTTTTTTCTTTTCATGAGACAACAGTGAGAGATCCTATAAAACGTACCTCTGTACTTTATGGCCTTTTTGGATCCTCTGTATAGGAATCACGTAGAAATATGATCAACCGTCTGGAGCCTTGTGGATGAGACTTGAAATCAGAGATGATTGGAGGCAGTGGGTAGGAGCTGAAATTTGACACAAATTTTACCCTCCCGAGTGAGAGCTGTCTTTGCTGCAAGTGTTGCCAGAGGATGTCAGCCTGGAGGGATCAATAGTAAGAGTCCAGGCAAGCAGTCATTTCCTCTGTTCTGTCCACTGACTTCCAGTCTCCCCCCATCTGTGTATTTCTTGGTAGTGCTCTGAGTCTGGGTCTCCGTGGATGACTGTAAGACTCCAGGTAGGCATGCTTCTGTTCCTCAGTGTCATTTTCAGTGCTGACTTTTCTCCCTCTGTGTCAGGTCTTGCTTATGTCTTTGAAAATGTCAAATTTATTATACAGTATTAAGACACCTGAAAGTCTAAAAAAATATATAACAAATATTAACATACCTACTATTTTATTTTGACAACCCAGATTCCACTTCTATAGCCCTCCCTGATCACCCTACCTTTCCCCTTCCCTGAGGTAACCATTATCCTGAATTTGGTGTTTCTTTCTCATACATTTATTTATACTTCTATGCCTATTTATATCTCAGAAAGCAATGTATTGTGCTGCTTTGAATGGTTTTAAATTTCATATGAAGAGCTTCCTATATATTCAACTTATATCTTTTGTTCTACATGTTTGAGATTCATCCATGTTGAAGAACATACAGCTCTAGTTCACCCAGTTTTTTGTTATGTATCAATTATTTTTTTGAATATGCTCTAATTACTGACTTTCCTGTTTTGGATATTATAGTTTTCAACAACAAGAAAACTATTTTGTTATGAATATTTTCATATGCATTTCCTGCTATATAGGTAGGTGAAATTCTCCAGAATGTACATGTAGGAGTGGAATTACTGACTCATAGATTGTGTCTCCAACTTTAATTCTTAAAATTGATCACATCACTTTACCCACCCACTAGCAGTGTAGGAAAGTTCCCCAGTCTCCTTTTACTGCCAGTGTTTGTTATTGGACTTTAAAGTTTTTGTGATGTAATAGAGTGAAATGGTATCATTTTGATTTTCATTTATATTTTCCTATTTATTGGCTAGATTAGATAATTATTTACATGGAATTTGCCATTCTAGTGGTATTGGTCACCTGAATTGCCTGTTAATATCATTTGCCTATTCTTCTACTTGGTTGTTTGCCTTTTTATTAATCGGAGAAGTTCTTTGCCTGCACTGCATATGATGTTTGGTATGGTTGCAAGTATTATTTTGTAATCTGCAGATTATCTTTCCATTCTTTATGATATTTTGAATGACTGGAAGTTTTTCAATGTGAATATAGCCAGACTGTTCCAGATTTTAGTGCTATATAGAGAGCATCCCATAGCTTCGTGGCTTAAAACATTAACAGTTATGTTATTACATCCCATGGTTTTTCTGGATTGGAATTTGGGAAGGGCTCAGCTGAGTGCTCTGACTCAAAATCTTTCGTGTAGTTGCAAAAGGATGGTGATTGGAACCAGAACAGTGGGAAGCTGATTGGGCATTTATTTTTTCATGTAGTCCCAGAAATTCTCTATATGATGCATCTGTAGGATCTTGTGTGGGTTTTTTCATGGCATGACAGTGTAGGGTAGTTGGGCTGCTTGCTTGGCAATTCAAGGCTCCAGGGTGTATGCTTCAATCACGAAGGAAGCTGTTGTGCCTTTAATGACGTAGCCTTGGGATATTGTTCTCAATTCTGTATTCTTTTGTCAAAACAGTTACAGAATCCCACCCATTTTCAAAGACGGGAGACATAGACCTCATCTCTTAATGGGAGGAGTGTCAAGGTCACATTGTAAGAAGATCATATGGAATGGAAAATAGCATTGTGGTCATCTCTGGAAAACATCTATTTTTAACATCTTGACTTAGAAATCCTTCACTAACTGAAAGACAAACATTTTCTCCTATGTTTGTCTTTATAAGTTTGAGTTTGCTTTACACAATTATGTCTTGAATACATCTGGAATTCTGTGCATTGTGTGAGGAAATAACCTAACTAAATTCTAATTATTCTAACATGTATTAATTATTTTTCTTCTTACCATTGATCTGAAATGTTAGATTTGGTATAAGTTTTTCACATATGCATGATTCTACCTCAGAGCTTCTGATTCTGTCACACTGAATTTTTATTAGTTGCTATAGCTTTAAAAAATTCTCCCCACATTGTTCTTAAAAACTATTATGTGTTCATTGTCTTTTATTTTTTCATAAAATTTGAGTCAGTTTAAGAACCCAAAACACCCTGTTGGAAATTTCTTTGTAATGGAATGGAATTTATAGAATAGTTTGGGCAAAATTGTCATCTTTATACTATCTTGTCCTGTTATATGAGGACTATAACTATACTTATATATATTTATTCTATAATTCAAACAGTTCCATATTTCTCCTTGAAGGTCAGACATATCAAATTATTTCTAAATTGTTTTTTAAATTTTTCTATTCTAGGAAACAGAAATGCAAATGATTCTTTTAAGTTGATCTTGTATACAAGATCTTTGCTGAACTCAATTTCTAATAAGTCTAAAATGTCTATGTGAAGATAAATACTGCATGATACCACTTTTATGTGGAATCTAAAGAATAATACAAATGAATGTATATGCAAAACAGAAACAGACTCACAGATATAGAAAACTAGTGGTTAATGAAGGGGTATGGGATTAAGAGATACAAACTACTATGTATAAAATGGGTAAGCAACAAGGATATATTGTATAGCACAGGAAATTACAGCCATTACCTTGTAATAACTTTTAATGGAGTATAATCTGTAAAAAAAAAAAAAAAAAAAAAAAAAAAAAAAACCGATCACTATGCTGTACACCTGAACCTAATATATTGTAAATCATCTGTATTTCAGTTAAAAAAAAAAAAAAGTCTATACATTCTCTTGGGGGTTCTAGTGAAAAAAAGTTTTTCCTTTTCACTGTATACATCCTCTTATTTTTCTTGTCCTATCCCAGTGACAGAAATCTCTAATAATATTGGAAAGCAGGTAATGATGGGCATTCTTTTTCTTGATTTTTAAAGCAAGTGGCTCTAAACAGTTTCCCATTAAGTAAGGCAGTTGACATAGGTTTTTGGTGCATACTCCTTATTTGGTAAAAGGAGTTTCCTTCTATGCATAGAGTATTAAGAGCTGTTAATTGTGGTATTGACTTGTATGGAATTCTTTTCAAGCATCTATTGTATTGATGGTATGATTTTTCTTAGCGGCAGTTTATATTACTCAGCTTTCTGTATTTAATCTCACCCTGTATTTATGTCTGTTATAAATACAAATTTATTATAGTGTGTATATTTATTGCTATCTTTTACAAACTAGTATTTCATTTAGGTTGTTTGAGTTCATGTCACTGAGATTGGGCTACAATTTCCCCTTCTCGTGTTGTCCTTACTTGGTTTTGTTTTTAAGATTATACTGTGATCATAAAATTATGTGAGGAGGGTGATGTCAGCAAAAATAGCAGAATAAGGAACCCCAAAGTACATTTCTCTATAAAAGCAAAGCAAGAAACTAGCAAAAATGGCCAGAATCAAAATTTTGGGGACTCTAGAAACTAACCAAAAGCTTTCAGCAATCAGAAGAACACCTAATGAAGAAAACCTAATAAATCTTGGTAAGAATGTGCTTTGTGGTCTTTTAAGTTATCTGGATCCCATACTTAACTCCCTATATTAGGAGTGGCATTGAAGATAATACCCCTGTGCAGATATCTGTACCAGAATGAACTTTATTTACAAACAATTGTGGTTTTATCTGTGTTTTTCAAGAAATGTGTCCATTTGATATAAATTGTCTAATTTATTGGCCTAAGTTTATAATCCTTTTTTACCCTTTATTATCTGTAGTAATATCACCTCAGTCAATGCTGATATTTTAATTTTATGTATCTTTTTTCTTCAGTACCCCACCTAGAGGTTTATCAATTTTATTGATCTCAGTGAACTAATATTTGGCATCATTGACTTTTCTCTACCATTTTTCTGTTTTCTATTTCACTGATTTCTATTCTGATTTTTATTTTCTTGTTCTTTCTGGCTTAATGTGCTCTCTTCTTGTTTATAAAGGTGAATATGAAATTGCTGCTTTGAGATCTTTCTTATGATATGTATTTAGTGTTACAAATCTTCCTCAATGCCCTGCTTTAGCTGCATCTTGCAGATATTATGTTGTACTTAATTTTTATTCAGTTTAAAATTCCTGAATTCCTTTTTTCCCTAAGCTTTGAGATATAACTGAGATATAAAATTGTGTAAGTTTAAGGTGTATAGCATCATTATTTGATACACATATATATTGTGAAATTATTACCATAATGTCAGTCAATATCTCCATCTCACATAATTACCGTGTGTGTGTGTGTGTGTAGAGAACATTTAAGATCTACTCTCTCAGCAATCAAGTACATAATACAGTACTATCAATGATATTTACTGTGCTGTACATTAGATCCCTAGAACTTATTTATCTTATAACTTGAAGTTTGTACTCTAGCAACATATCTCCATTCTCCCCCACAACCAACCCCTGGCAACCACTATTTTACTCTGTTTCTGTGAGTTCAGTTTTTTAAAATTTCACAAGTGAGATCATAAATATTTGTCTTTCTCTGTCTACCTTATTTTACTTAAGTAATGTCCTCAATTTCCATCCATGCTGTCACAGAAGGCAGGGTTTCCTTCTTTATGATGGCTGAATAATATTCCATTGTGTATATGTTAAAAATGTCTAACTTCTCACTCTGTTCATCCATTCTTCTAAGTTCTTCGAGCATCTTTACAATCATTACCTAGTTCTTCTTCTGGGGTTTTTGTCTTTTTCCTTCATTTAGTACATATTCCTCTGTTGCCTCATTTTGCCTAATGAGCTATTTTCTGTTTTAATTTCTATGTACTTAGGTTTATAATGTTTCCAGTGTTTGAGAAGTGGCTGTTTGTAGGAGATGTCGTATTCATCCCAACAGCATACTCCCTCTGGTCATCAGAGCTATATGCTATATGGGTGCCACCTATGTGGGCTGTGTGGACCCTTCTGTTGTAGTGGGCAGTCTGGTAGGTGTGGCTGGCCCCTGGTCTGGTTGGTTGCCAGGCTTTTCCTTGTGCAGAGCTTGATGTCCACGGATGGGTGGACCCTGGTCACTAGGTGGCTGGTTGCTGAGCCCTGGGGGTTCCTGGGACTAGTACTGGCCCACTAGTGGGCAGAGCCGTGTTCTGGGGTGGGTGGTTATAGGCCAGTAGTCTGAGATCTAGTGTCAGCCTGGCAGTGGGTGGGGCCAGTTTCTGACGTGGCTGGCTATGGGGTCTGGGGTGTCTAAATACTGATGTTGGCCCACTGCTGAGCGGGGTCACATTCTGAGGCATCTGGCTGAGGGGTCCAATGGCTGAGGATTCCCAAAATGGCACTTGCCAGCACCAGTGTCCTTGTGGTAGAGTAAACTCTCCCAAATCGCTGCTAAGTACCCAGAGTGAGCTCTGATTGCCTCCTGCTTCTCCGGGAGGCTAGGAACAGCAGGTGGGTTTGACTCAGGCTTCATTCCAACTACTGCTTCTGCCCTGGATCCTGGAGCATGTGAGATTTTGTGTGCCCTTTAAAAGTGGAGTGTCTATTTCCTATGGCCCTCTGGCTCTCCCAAAAGTAAGCTCTGCTGGCCTTCAAAACCAAATGTTCTGGGGGCTCATCTTCCCGATGCAGGACCTCTGGCCTAAGCCCTATGTGAGTCTCAGACCCCTTGCTCCTTGGGGAGAGCATCCACAATGTTATTGCCTTCCCATTTGTGATGTTACCCACCCGGGAATATGGGTCTCGATTATACTGTATCTCCACCCCTGTCACTCATCTCATAGTTCTTTGTATCTATAGTTGTAGCAAGTTGTAGATCTTTTCTGCTAGTCTGCAGGTCATTCTCATCATTAGTTGCTCTGTAAATAGTTGTAATTTTGGTGTGCCCGTGGGAGGAGGTGAGCCAAGTTTCTTCCTACTCTGCCATCTTGGCCACTCCCCCATGACACATTTTCTTTATCTATTGAACTGTTGATGGGCACTTAGGTTGTTTCCATGTCTTGTCTATTATGAATAAGGCTGCAAAGAACATAGGCGTGTAGGCATCTATTTGAGACACTTATTTCATTTCCTTTAGATACATACCCAGATGAAATTACTGGATCATATGGTCATTTTGTCTTTTACCTTTTGAGAAACCTCCCTACTGTTTTCCATAATGGCTATAAAATTTACATTCCCACCAAAAGTGCACCAAGTTTCCCTTTTTCTTCACACCCTTGCTAACACTTGTGTTGGAGGAGGTCATTGAGAGGATGTGACCACCAGCTGACTCTTGAGCTAGACTTGGGCAATCGGAGGCTCCTTAGCCCATCCCCTTGGGGATGATATCTTTTTGCCCTAGGCTGCCTAGGTTTGGGGGAGGTATGACTGGTAATTGGAAACCATCTTTCCTATGCTCTTCTGTGTGTCTTTTATTTGTTTCACCCAAGTGCTGTAATCCCTCACCTGGAATCCTTAACTCTTGTGAAGGTATTTTTATGTGTGGATAGTTATTCAAACTGATGTTTCTGGGAGGGGCTGAGTGCTAGAAACTCCTATACCATCATCTTGCTGACATCACTCCTGAATTCCCTTTTGACTTTGACCCATGGGTTATTGAGAACTCTTTTAGTTTCCAAATATTTGGAATTTTCCCAGATACCTTTCCATTCTCTATCTCAAATTTTTTGTTGTTGTGGTGGTGGTTTAAAAAAAAAAAAAACTTTCTATGACTTCAATCTTTTAAAATTTATTCAGAATTTCAAATGGTTTATCTTGATAAATGTGCCAGATATACCTGAAAAGAATGTATCTTCTTCTGTTTTTAGGTATTCTAATAAATGTCAATTGTTTGTTGTTCAAACGTATGTCCTTACTTTATTATATTAATCAGACAGTGGTGTTAATCTGTGAATTTGACTATCATTCTTTGTAGTTTTACAAGTTTTTCATGTATTTTGAAACTCAGTTGTTAGATGAATGAACATTTTGAATTATCTCCCCCATATTCTGAATTATTGTGTTCATGCCTTATAATTCTATGTTTTAAGTCTGTTTAAACCACACACTATGTAGACATTATGTTTTCATTTATGTTTACTCACATATTTCCTTTCCACTGCTTTTCATACTTTCCTACATTCCCATGTCTTCCTCTGGGATCACCTTCCTTCTCCCTGAACAACTCTTTAGAATTTGCTTTAGAGCAACTCTGCTTAAGATAAATTATTTCAGATTTTGATTTCTGAATATATGTATGTGAATGATATTTTTGCTCACTATAGAATTCTTGATTAGTAGTTATTTTCCTTCATAAATTTAAAGATGTCATTTCATTGTTTTCTGGCTCCCACTGTTTCTGTTAATTCAGGCGTAAGTCTTATTGCTACTCCTGTGAGGATAATGTGACTTTTTAATCTGGATGCTTTAAAAATCTTGATTTATGTCCTTGGTTTTCAGTGGTTTTACTAGGATGTATCTTGGTGTGGTGATTCTTCATATTTATTTTGCTTGGGGTTTGCAGAGCTTCTTTTATCTGTGGGACTTTTATTAGTTTTAGAAAATTCTCTTCAAATATCATTGTTTTTTGCTCCATTCCCCTCTCCTTCTGGGATTCTAATAAAAATGTTTATGTAATACATGTATATATATATATTACATATTTCTTTTTCTTTCATTTCAAATATTTTCTATTGACCTGTCTTACATTTCACTAACCCTATATTCTGCTATGCATAATCTGCTATAAACCTAACATTGTGCTATTAATTTCAGATGTAGTAATTTTCATTCCAATATATATTATAAATATCAGTCTGTCATAATTCTCCATGTTTTCTTCTATTTCTCTACTTAAAACACTCAGTCACTTATTTAAAACACTCTATTAAGTCACTTATTTAAAAATATTTTCTGCTAACTCCAATATATTGGTTTCTGTCTGTCTTCTTCTGCTTTTATGGTTCTGCCCCTAGGTATGCCTAGAAATTTTCTTAAATATAGGACATTGTGTATAAAAATTATGAAGACTCTAGATGATCTTCTGGTTAAGTTCCATAAGACCGGGTTCACTCTTCTGTTAGATACAGACAGAATATGAAATGCTTTAATGTAATCAAGGGCTGAATAGCGTTGACCATGACCTTGGATTGGAGTTTAGGTAAGGCTCAGTTAGTTTCTGTTTAAACTCCCGTTCTTTGGGTATAGGCATCCAGTGTTTTCAACTGATAGAATGGTGTTTATTCTGGGGACACCTTCTGGTGAAGATTCCCCTTCCCTGTCTTGAAAATTTGGCAAATATCTTGAGAGGAAAACCACCTGTGCCTGAGGCATTAATTTTCTCTCTGCAGACTCTCAAACTGCTGAAAGCTCTTCTGGTTTCTCACTAGCCTCAGAAAATTTTATGTTCTGTGCACAATAACATCAGTAACCCCAGTAAAAGGTGTCTTTATGTTGTCACTCATCTCTTTGAAGCTCTCCTTTTCCCCGGATGTTTACCCCTCTACTTCTCATTTTTTTTGTAGCTCTAATACTATTAGTTACGTGATTTTTTAAATTTATCTAGAATTTTTAGTTCTTAAAGAGAGCACTGGCCTGCTGCAAGTTGTTGCCATCCTTTGAGCTTTCAATTTCTATTACTATTTTCTTTTCACAAGTTCTTTATTAGATCTATCTGGCCATTATTTATAGACTCTTGATTCTTCTTATCAAATTTCTCCTTTATTTTCTATGAACATTTTAACCATACTATTTTTTTTTTCCTGTTCTGTACCCAATAATTCCATAATCTGAAGTTCTTGGGGGTATAACTGTTACTTGTTACTCCACCTGACACTTACTGATGGGGGCTTGTTTCCTCTTGCAGTGGGTAAATATTGTTAGTGAGCCTATGCTTACCTGATTATGTTAAAACTTAATAGGCCTAAGCACTGAGGGGCTTACATTGAAGGTGTATTCTTCCAGAGAGGATTCATGGTGGCTTCTGTCACTTTAAGTTCCTGACTCACTGTCCCCTGGGCCATTCTAAATTCAACCCTCAGATCCAACTCAAGGCTAATGAACTGGCTTAATAATGGTCCCCAAAGATGTAAACATCCTAACCCTTAGAATCTGTGAATATGCTACCTTATGTGGCAAAAGTGACCTTGCAGATGTGATTCAGTTGAGGAATGTGAGATGTAGAGAATCATAAATAACCAGGTGGCCCTGAGAGAATCACAATAGTCCTATTAAAAGGGAGTCGGGAGACCAAAACAAAGAGATGATGATGCTGGCTTTTAAGGTGAAGAAAGTCATTAGGAGCGGTGCCTGGAAGCTGGCAGAGGCAAGTAATGAGTTCTTCTCTGCAGCCTCCAGAAGGAACACATTCTTGGTCTTAGTTTGATTTTAACCCCAAAAGACCCATTTTAGATTTTGGACTTCCAGAAATCTATGAGAATAACTTTGTGTTTTAAGCCACACAATTCATGGCAATTTCTTATGGTAGCAATAAACTAATACAGCTAGCTTGTGATTACAGATTTTCTAGGAGATTCCTAATTTTTTTCCCCAAGCAGAGGCCTGGGATGGACAGTCTTCTTGCCATTCTTCCTCCTATGGTCCTGGATGCCTACAGAAGTTTCATTCTAACACCTCAACTTGTGAGGGCCCAAGATTTTGTCTTCTATTCCCCTGTTACTGTTAAAACAATATTTAGGGTTTTTTTTGTTTCAGCAGATACTCCCAGGCAGCCTGGCAATCCCATGTTCACTTCTCTCTTGTGTTTTTAGTTGTGTCTTACCCAGAATTTCTAGGTATTGGTAGAAGGAGAGAGTCATATTCTAAGATAAATTGCTTTGTGCTGTTATTTCTTTTTAAACCTATAAAATGAACATTGTCATAGGAATTACATAATAGAGTTGAAACATTCAATAAATATTTCAGTGATGATACAGATTATTATGATAACTTACAGCAAACTGAATTAACCTTTTTTCAGGTTAATTTTCAGGTTTCAGGTTTACAGCAAACTGATCCAAGCAAACTGAATTAACCATTTTTTCCTTTGCTTCCATACCAATTTATACAAATATATAACTATTTTGTGACAATATATGACACACTCTGACAGGCATTGCATTAAATACTATATTTTGTATGCACTGTTTTCAAATTGGTCTGGCTTCGTTAGGAACCAAAAACTTAATTGAAACTATTATTTGAGGTATGTCTATTTCAGGTTTCTACCTTTCAAAAATATCTGAAGCAACTGCTTCCTTAATTTGAGACTTTAGAACACAAGAACAAAATATTGATTTAGAAGGATGGAACCTGCATTTTATTTGTTTCTTTTTACAGTATAGTTTTTCTTTAAACATCTTTATTGGAGTATAATTGCTTTACAATTGTGTGTTACTTTCTGCTTTATAACGAAGTGAATCAGTTGTACATATACATATGTCCCCATATCACTTCCATCTTGCGTCTCCCTCCCTCCCACCCTCCCTATCCCAACCCCTTTAGGTGGTCACAAAGCACCGAGCTGATCTCCCAGTGCTGTGCGGCTTTTTCCCACTACCTATCTATTTTACATTTGGTAGTGCATATATGTCTATGCCACTCTCTCACTTTGTCCCAGCTTACCCTTACCCCTCCCCATATCCTCAAATCCATTCTCTAGTAGGTCTGTGTCTTTATTCCCATCTTGCCCCTAGGTTATTCATGAACATTTTTTTTTGATTCCATATATATGTGTTAGCATACTGTATTTGTTTTTCTCTTTCTGACTTACGTCACTCTGTATGACAGACTCCTAGGTCTACCCTCCTCAGTACAAATAACTCAATTTTGTTTCTTTTAATGGTTGAGTAATATTCCGTTGTATATATGTGCCACATCTTTATCCATTCATCTGTCAATGGACATTTAGGTTGCTTCCATGTCCTGGCTATTGTAAATAGAGCTGCAATGAACATTGTGGTACATGACTCTTTTTGAATTATGGTTTTCTCAGGGTATATGCCCAGTAGTGGGATTGCTGGGTTGTATGTTAGTTCTATCTTTAGTTTTTTAAGGAACCTCCATACTGTTCTCCATAGTGGCTGTATCAATTTACATTCCCACCAACAGTGCAAGAGGGTTCCCTTTTTTCCACACCCTCTCCAGCATTTATTCTTTGTAGATTTTTTTGATGATGGCCATTCTGACCAGTGTGAGATGATATCTCATTGTAGTTTTGATTTGCATTTCTCTAATGATTAATGAAGTTGAGCATTCTTTCATGTGTTTGTTGGCAGTCTGTATATCTTCTTCGGAGAAATGTCTATTTAGGTCTTCTGCCCATTTTTGGATTGGGTTGTTTGTTTTTTTGATATTGAGCTTCATGAGCCGTTTGTAAATTTTGGAGGTTAATCCTTTGTCAGTTGCTTCATTTGCAAATATTATCTCCGATTCTGGGGGTTCTCTTTACGTCTGGTTTATGGTTTCCTTTGCTCTGCAAAGGCTTTGAAGTTTCATTAGGTCCCATTTGTTTATTTTTGTTTTTATTTCCATTTCTCTAGGAGGTGACTCAAAAAGGATCTTGCTGTGATTTATGTCATAGTGTTCTGCCTATGTTTTCCTCTAAGAGTTTGATAGTGTCCGGCCTTACATTTGGGCTTTAATCCATTTTGCGTGTATTTTTGTGTATGGCGTTAGGGAGTGTTCTAATTTCATTCTTTTACATGTAGCTGTCCAGTTTGCCAAGTACCACTTATTGAAGAGGCTGTCTTTTCTCCACTGTATATTCTTGCCTCCTTTCTCAAAGATAAGGTGACCATATGTGTGTGGGTTTATCTCTGGGCTTTCTATCCTGTTCCATTGATCTATATTTCTGTTTTTGTGCCAGTACCATACTGTTTTGGATACTGTAGCTTTTGTAGTATAGTCTGAAGTCTGGGAGCCTGATTTCTCCATCTCCGTTCTTCTTTCAAAGATTGCTTTGGCTATTCGGGGTCTTTTGTGTCTCCATACAAATTGTGCAATATTTTGTTCTAGTTGTGTGAAAAATGCCATTGGTAGTTTGATAGGGATTGCGTTGAATCTGTAGATTGCTTTGGGTAGTATAGTTATTTTCACCATGTTCATTCTTCCAGTCGAAGAGCATGGTATATCTCTCCAGCTGTTTGTATCATCTTTAATTTCTTTCATCAGTGTCTTATAATTTTCTGCATACAGGTCTTTTGTCTCCTTAGGTAGGTTTATTCCTAGGTATTTTATTCTTTTTGTTGCAATGGTAAATGGAAGTGTTTTCTTAATTTCACTTTCAGATTTTTCATCATTAGTGTATAGGAATGCAAGAGATTTCTCTGCATTAATTTTGTATCCTGCTACTTTACCAAATTCATTGATTAGCTCTAGTAGTTTTCTGGCAGCATCTTTAGGATTCTCTATGTATAGTATCATGTCATCTGCAAACAGTGACAGCTTTATTTCTTCTTTTCCAATTTGGATTCCTTTTATTTCTTCTTCTTCTCTAATTGCTGTGGCTAAAATTTCCAAAACTATGTTGAATAATAGGGGTGAGAGTGGACATCCTTGTCTTGTTCCTGATCTTAGAGGAAATGGTTTCTGTTTTTCATCATTGAGAATGATGTTGTCTGTGGGTTTGTCATATATGGTCTTTATTATGTTGATTTAAGTTCTCTCTATGCCTACTTTCTGGAGGGTTTTTATCATAAATGGGTGTTGAATTTTGTGGAAAACTTTCTCTGCATCTATTGAGATGATCATATGGTTTTTCTCCTTCAATTTGTTAATATGTTCTATCACATTGATTTTGTATATATTGAAGAATCCTTGCATTCCTGGGTAAACCCCACTTGATCATGGTGTATGATCCTTCTAATGTGCTGTTGGATTCTGTTTGCTAGTATTTTGTTGAGGATTTTTGCATCTATGTTCATCAGTGATATTGGCCTGTAGTTTTCTTTCTTTGTGACATCCTTTTCTGGTTTTGGTATCAGGATGATGGTGGCCTTGTAGAACGACTTTGGGAGTGTTCCTCCCTCTGCTATATTTTGCAAGAGTTTGAGAAGGACAGGTGTTGTTAGCTCTTCTCTAAATGTTTGATACAGTTAGCCTGAGAAGCCTTCTGGTCCTGGACTTTTGGTTGTTGGAAGATTTTTAATCACAGTTTCAATTTCAGAGCTTGTGATTTGTCTGTTCATATTTTCTGTTTCTTCCTGATTAAGTCTTGGCAGGTTGTGCATTTCTAAGAATTTGTCCATTTCTTCCAGGCTGTCCATTTTATTGGCATAGAGTTGCTTGTAGAAATCTCTTATGATCATTTGTATTTCTGTAGTGTCAGTTGTTACTTCTTTTTCATTTCTAATTCTATTGATTTGAGTCTTCTCCCATTTTTTTCTTGATGAGTCTGGCTAATGGTTTATCAATTTTGTTTATCTTAAAGAACCAGCTTTTGGTTTTATTGATCTTTGCTATCTTTCCTTCATTGCTTTTTCATTTACTTCTGATGTTATCTTTATGACTTCTTTTCTTCTGCTAACTTTGGGGGTTTTTTTGTTCTTCTTTCTCTAATTGCTTTAGGTGTGAGGGTAGGTTGTTTGAGATTTTTTGTTTCTTGAGGTAGGATTGTATTGCTCTAAACTTCCCTCTTAGAACTGCTTTTGCTGCATCCCATAGGTTTTGGGTCATCGTGTTTTCATTGTCATTTGTTTCTAGGTCTGTTTTGATTTTTTCAGTGATCTCTTGGTTATTAAGTAGTGTATTATTTTAGCCTCCATGTGTTTGTATTTTTTTACAGATTTATCCCTGTAATTAATACCTAGTCTCATAGTGTTATGGTCGTAAAAGATACTTGATATGATTTCAGTTTTCTTAAATTTACCAAGGCTTGATTTGTGACCCAAATATGATCTATCCTGGAGAATGTTCCATGAGAACTTGAGAATAATGTGTATTCTGTTGTTTTTGGATGGAATGTCCTATAAATATCAATTAAGTCCATCTTGTTTAATGTATTATTTAAAGCTTGTGTTTCCTTATTTATTTTCATTTTGGATGATCTGTCCATTGGTGAAAGTGGGGTGTAAAAGTTCCCTACTATGATAGTGTTACTGTCAATTTTCCCTTTTATGGCTGTTAGCGTTTACCTCATGTATTTTGGTGCTCCTATGTTGGGTGCATAAATATTTACAATTGTTATATCTTCTTCTTGGGTTGATCCCTTGATCATTATGTAGTGTCCTTCTTTGTCTCTTGTAATAGTCTCAGTTTAAAGTCTCTTTTGTCTGATATGAGAATTGCTACTCCAGGTTTCTTTTGATTTCCATTTACATGGAATATCTTTTTCCATCCCCTTACTTTCAGTCTATATGTGTCCCTAGGTCTGAAGTGGGTCTCTTGTAGACAGCATATATACTGGTCTTGTTTTTGTATCCATTCAGCCAGTCTATGTCTTTTGGTTGAAGCATTTAATCCATTTTCATTTAAGGTAATTATCGATATGTATGTTCCTATTCCCATTTTCTTAACTGTTTTGGGTTTGCTATTCTAGGTCTTTTCCTTCTCTCGTGTTTCCTGCCTAGAGAAGTTCCTTTAGCATTTGTTGTGAAGCTGATTTGGTGGTGCTGAATTCTCTTAGCTTTTTTTCTTCTGTAAAGGTTTTAGTTTGTCCGTGAAATCTGAATGAGATCCTTGCTGGGTAGACTAATCTTGGTTGTAGGTTTTTCCCCTTCATCACTTTAATTATGTCCCGCCACTCTCTTCTGGCTTGCAGAGTTACTGCTGAAAGGTCAGCTGTTAACACAGAAGGGAATCCACATAAGTTTATTTGTTGTTTTTCCCTTGCTGCTTTTAATATTTTTTCTTTGTATTTAATTTTTGATAGTTTGATTAATATGTGTTTTGGCATGTTTCTCCTTGGATTTATCCTGTATGGGACTCTCTGTGCTTCCTGGACTTGATTAACTATTTCTTTTCCCATGTTAGGCAAGTTTTCAAATGTAAGCTCTTCAAATATTTTCTCAGTCCCTTTTTCTCTTCTTCTGGAACCCCTATAATTCAAATGTTGGTGCGTTTAATGTTTTCCCAGAGGTCTCTGAGACTGTCCTCAATTCTTTTCATTCTTTTTTCTTCATTCTGCTCTGCAGTAGTTATTTCCACTCTTTTATCTTCCAGATCACTTATCTGTTCTTCTGCCTCAGCTATTCTGCTATTGATCCCTTCTAGAGAATTTGTAATTTCATTTATTGTGTTGTTCATCACTGTTTGTTTGCTCTTTAGTTCTTCTAGGTCCTTGTTTCTTGTATTTCCTCCATTCTATTTCCAAGATTTTGGATCATCTTTACTCTCATTATCCTGAATTCTTTTTCAGGTAGACTGCCTATTTCCTCTTCATTTGTTAAGTCTGGTGAGTTTTTGCCTTGCTCCTTCATCTGCTGTGAATTTCTCTGTCTTCTCATCTTGATTAACTTACTGTGTTTGGGATTTCCTTTTTGCAGGCTGCAGGTTTGTAGTTCCTGTTGTTTTTGGTATCTGTCCCCAGTGTCTAAGGTTGGTTCAGTGGGTTGTGTAGGCTTCCTGGTGGAGGGGACTAGTGCCTGTGTTCTGGTGGATGAGGCTGGATCTTGTCTTTCTGGTGGGCAGGTCCGTGTCTGGTGGTGTGTTTTTGGGTGTCTGTGGCCTTATTATGATTTTAGGCAGCCTCTCTGCTAATGGGTGGGGCTGTGTTCCTGTCTTGCTAGTTGTTTCGCATAGGGTATCCAGCACTGTAGCTTGCTGGTCGTTGAGTGGAGCTGGGTGTTGGTGTTGAGATGGAGATCTCTTGGACATTTTCGCTGTTTTATTATGTGGAGCTGGGAGGTCTCTTGTGGATGAGTGTCCTGAACTTTGCTCTCCCACGTCAGAGGCACAGCCCTGATGCCTGGCTGCAGCCCCAAGAGCCTGTCCTCCACATGGCTCAGAATAAAAGGCAGAAAAAAACAAGAAGAAGGTAAAATAAAGTAAAATAAAATAGTTATTAAAATAATAATTATTAAAAACATTTTAAGTAATAAAGATAAAGAGCTCAACCAAACCAAAAAACAAATCCACCAGTGATAACAAGTGCTATAAACTATACTAAAAAAATAAAAAAACAAAAAACCAAACTCTAGGACAAATGGTAAAAGCAAAACTATACAGACAAAATCACACACGGAAGCATACACATACACACTGACAAAAAGAGAAAAAGGGGAACAAAAAAATGTCATTGCTCCCAAAGTCCACCTCCTCAATTGGGGATGATTCGTTGTCTATTCAGGTATTCCACAGATGCAGGGTACATCAGGTTGACTGTACAGATTTAATCCGCTGCTCTGAGGCTGCTGGGAGAGATTTCATTTTCTGTTCTTTGTTCGCACAGCTCCAGGGGTTCAGCTTTGGATTTGGCTCCACCTCTGCGTGTAGGTCGCCTGAGGGCATCTGTTCTTCGCTCAGACAGGATGGGGTTAAAGGAGCCGCTGATTCAGGCGCTCTGGCTCACTCAGGCCGGGGGGCGGGAGGGGTACAGATGCGGGACGAGCCTGCGGTGGCAGAGGCCGGCGTGACGTTGCACCAGCCTGAGGAGCACCATGTGTTCTCCCAGGGAAGTTGTCCCTGGATCGTGGGACCCTGGCAGTGGCGGGCTGCACAGGCTCCCGGGAGGGGCTGTGTGGAGAGTGACCGGTGCTCACACACAGGCTTCTTGGTGGTGGTGGCAACAGCAGCCTTAACGTCTCATGCCCGTCTCTGGGGTCTGCGCTGATAGCCGCGGCTCCCCCAGTCGCTGGAGCTCCTTTAAGCAGTGCTCTTAATCCCCTCTCCTCCTGCACCAGGAAACAAAGAGGGAAGAAAACGTCTCTTGCCTCTTCGGCAGCTCCAGAACTTTCCCTGGACTCCCTCCCGGCTAGCCGTGGCGCACGAGCCCCCTTCAGGGTGTGTTCACGCAGCCAACCCCAGTCCTCTCCCTGGGATCCAACTGAAGCCCGAGCCTCAGCTCCCAGCCCCGCCCACCCTGGCGGGTGAGCAGACAAGCCTCTCGGGCTGGTGAGTGCTGGTCCGCACCAATCCTCTGTTCGGAATCTCTCTGCTTTGCCCTCTGCACCCCTGTTGCTGTGCTCTCCCCCGTGGCACCGAAGCTTCCCCCTCTGCCACCTGCAGTCTCCGCCCATGAAGGGACTTCCTAGTGTGTGGAAACCTTTCTTCCTTCACAGCTCCCTCCCACTGGGGCAGGTCCTGTCCCTATTCTTTTGTCTCTGTTTTTTCTTTTGCCCTACCCAGGTACGTGGGGGAGTTTCTTGCCTTTTGGGAAGTCTGAGGTCTTCTGCCAGCATTCAGTAGGTGTTCTGTAGGAGTTGTTCCACGTGTAGATGTATTTCTGATGTATTTGTGGGGAGGAAGGTGATCTCCACGTCTTACTCTTCTGCCATCTTCGAACCTGCATTTTAGAATTAAAATTTTGTTAAAACTGATTTGTGATCTTCACGTTAAGACTAAACTCAGGATTAAAAGTGTATTAAATCAGAGTCAAGACATCAGTGGGGGTAAATGCACTTTCCAGTACACTAGAAATCTGAAGGCAGAGAGATGAATCAGGGACCTGTGGAGAATGACTGATTTCTATTAGAGCGTAGAGCGTAATTTCTGTTAGAGCACCTATTAGGGCATAGGTGTGATGCTGAATTTTTTTTTAACTTGCTAATATTTTACTTTTTTCAAATTTATCACGAATATTCTTTTTTATTCAAGTATAGTTGACTTACAGTGTTGTTTCTGGTGTACAGCAAAATGATTCAGTTATACATACATATATTTTTCAGATTCTTTTCCCTTGTAGGTTATTACAAAATACTGAGTATAGTTCCCTGTTCTATACAGTAGGCCCTTGTTGGTTATCTATTTTATATATAGTAGTGTGTTTATGTTAATCCTAAACTCCTAAGTTATCCCTCCCTCACCCTTTCCCCTTCAGTAACCATAAATTTTTCTATGTCTGTGGGTCTATTTCTGTTTTGTATATAAGTTCATTTGTATTATTTTTTTTAGATGACACTGAATTTTAAGAACAAAGGAGCCTTCTGTAATTCTCTAAAACAAAAATGATACTTGGTGTTCTTTCTGAAAAGAGAATTCTAGAGTAAACGATGGCAGTGGGATAGCAAAAATTGAATTTCTTACATTTGGGGATATCCTGGCTTGTAAGGACAATGTGACTAGCTACTGAATATCTTACGAGGGTTGAGGCCACCCATGATTAGAAATGCTGCTTCTGTTCCTGTCCTGTATTGCCACCATACGTTTGGTATGTTTGTGTATTCTTGGTTAAACAAATTGGAAATTTAATCTTATGGTAATGTTTGGTCCATGAGAAGAGCCGCAGAGATTTATCTAGCATTCTATACAATTACATTAGCTATAATTACATAAAGAATAGCATCTGGCTACTATAAATTATAGTTCTATATTTTTCTACTATGGAATTGACTTCAAGTCTCCTTTGAAAATAATTGATAAAACCCTAAGCAGTGTGGGCAAATGAATTTTAACTTTTCTGATGTGGTGGTTTTATTTTCTATTGCTTTTCAGATATTGCTGTGTAACTCAGGGCTAATATTTGCATCTCATGCTGTATCATTTCTGTTTCAAATAATATATGTGGACCTCAAACTAAATTTTGCAGCTGGCAAGTCCATGACCAAACATGACTTAGGTGTGGCTGCATCTGGGTGCTCAGATGAGGTTGCCCAGCAATTCCATCCTCTTCCTCTCTCCCTCCATTTGTTTCCTTCCTCTCTGGCTTCTCTCTCCTCTTTTCCTGATTCCCTCCCTCTTTGTCTTTCCTTTTTCTCAGTATGGACTTTGTTTTTATGAGCTCCTTTTTCCCAGAAAGCAGGAATGATAGTGACCAGAAACTCAAGATTTAGATGGTACCTAGAGCTCTTGACTCCAGAGCAAGACTGATGCTCTCTCTTCAGTTACCTACATGACAAGCCTTAGAGATGATCTAATGGGGCCACAGTGATCTGATCAGCATGGTCAGATGCGTGAAGTACTCTTTGGCTAATCCCAGGATGAATAACCTGTGGAAAGGTGAGAGGCAAAGTCAACCACACTGAAACTACAAGGAAGGTGTTCGTCACAGCCAAGGGAAGATCTTTTATAAGAAGATAGTCATGATAGATCACAAATAAGATACACAATTCTGTGCATCCCATACTTTTCTGTGCTGAAGTAGCTTTTATATCAGGGCCTTAATCAAATAATGCAGAGTTTTCAGCATCTTGGTCTGTATTTGTTTCAAGTTCAGACTTTAAATGCTGTCTCTAATACTCTCATTATTTTCACTAATATTAGCTCTATAAATATGTCTCTGAGTAGAAGGTAAGAAGGGCATTTCTCCTCTGAAGTATTTTGCAGAAATATCTGCTGATAATGATTGAGTGACATCTCGCGCTTCCCGTTTGTGGGAGGTGAAGTTTGCTGGATGCTTCTCTAGCTAAGTAGTTTTTGGCCATCAGTTAAAGGTAGGTGCAGCTTGAGGACTGGTGGGCTCTTTGCCATCAATTGATCTGAGGCAAATTGTAATCTTCCCAAGTAGAGTTTGGCTTTCTGCATAATCTCATTCAAATTGTATGCCTTTGTCTTACCTCCATTTAGAGACATTTTTAATTAGTATTAGTCCCAGTAATTACTGGCAATTCTTTTTTGATTTATTTCTATTGCTTATAAAGTGCATCATTCAGTGCCACCGCAGTTCAGTCTCTCAATTCTGAGGGTGGGCAGAAATAAGCATCTCTGTGCGTGAGCAGCATATCATGGGGGAATTGCTAATTTCTGATTGGTCACATTGAATTTTGGTTCAGAATTCAATCCGTGATATACATTCATAAGTTGTAAATTTTGATAACCTTTTAAAAATAAAGTTTAATTCTTATGATTTATGCAGTGATTCTTACTTTGAATAGCCAACAAAGTTAGATTCTGAAAGTCTTTCCTCTCTTAAGCTCACTGCGAAATACGTGCACAACGTGTGTGTGAATCAGTGGACACATGTTTGTGTGCAGTAAGCTGCAGTTGAGGGTTGAGACAAGTGGTCCCACTGAGGTGGTGGGAGTGAAGTGGGGTGAAGGGGGAGTCCTATTGTTGCCGCTGGCTCACCGTGTTGCCCCCCCAGCCTCTCTGTTCAGCTGCTCATCAGTGCATGGGTGTAAGATCCAGTCCTTTTGAGAAAAGGATTACTTTTGTAGTAAGCCAAACTATCTTACTACTTATCGTTTCATGCCTTCTGTTCTGTGGACTACAGTAGCGCTTGTAATTCTAATACTATTGGACTTTTTATTCATGAAAAATATAATTTTGCTTATATGTTTTTGATTATATATTATTTGATATAATTATATGGTACATAAAAATGTAAAGGAAGCATAAATCTCCTTTTCAGGTTATCTTGAGAAAACTACCTTTAAGATTATGATGAGGATTTTTTCTCCTTCTTTTCTTTCCTTCCTTCCTTCCCATAGTTTTACATAAATGGGGTGATAAATGCTGATTTTGTCATTATCTGAAAATATCATGAACCTATTCAGTTCATCTACTAAACTTTTTTATGATAAAAATGTTTCATAGATTCGGTGAGTTATTTGTGTTGTGATCAAATGTCATTTATTAATCTTTTTAAGCAACTGCTATCTATTTCAGTAATTTTGTTTTCCCAAGAGTTCCCTGCTGTAGATTGTCTCTACATCTCTCTATTTTCCTCCTCTCAAGCTGTTAGTGCGTGACACAAAGGAAAATGACCTGAGGCTCAGGTAAACAGTTTGGTCAGTTATGCTAGTGATGCTAGTAAGCCCAGCAGAATCTACGTCTTGGGGCTGACTGCCTATTGGATAGTACCAGCTGCATTAGCAAGCATTCTGTTCTGTCAGTCTCCTCTCAAGGCATCTGACACAGGCCCCTTTGCTTCCCTTCCCATCAGCTATAAAGTCCTGCATTCTCCCAGGTTTATTATATAGAGAACTCAACTTACTTCCTATTTGCTCTGAAGGTCCCTGAAGACCAGAATTCTTCCCAGAGTGTTCATGTAGGCCAGCTCTGCCCTTCCTCCCTGGAATCCTCAGAGTTTACAGGACAAGTTCTTTCCAGGAAACTCTTGTTGATCACCCCAGGTCTCGCTTGCACTGGGGTCCACGCTCTCCTGCAGCACAGAGGTGGGAAAGTTTGACCTCTATGTCTAGATCCTGGACCCTGCACCCTCCCTCCAAGCCATACTCAATTTCCAACTCCAGCAACTGTCTGCTGTAGTAGAAGCAATCCACTGGAGTTGTCCTGAGAGGGTGGCTGGGCTTCAAGTCTCCAAAATTCCCAGAATGTCCCTGCAACCAAATACAGGGGCGTTTTCTTGTTTAATCTTTACAACAACTCTGAGAAAACATTTTTATCATCACTAATTTAGTTAGTTGTTTATGAATCTCCTCCTTCAGAACTTTGAACTCAAAAAAAAAATGCTGAAGGGAGCAAGAAAGAATAGCAGTGATAGAAGATATTTCTTCGTTTGGAAGCTGAGTTGAAGTGCCACGATGATGTAATTTCATTAGAAGGTAAAAACCTAATGTCCAGTGTCTACTTCCCAAATGATGAGAAAACGTGAAGTTTCAAAGTTGTTTATGGAACTCTGAATGATCTGTTGACGTGCTCTAGCTAGAAGGCTTCTTTCTTTCTTGCATTTTCCTTCAGTAGTCTCTCTCCTAAAAGTAGGATTGTGCCATCATTCTGTTCTGGATACCCTAATACATCACAAAATTCCTTCCTACTGAGTTTCCGTAGTGCTATATAATAATTCTCAATACGCAACTGGAAGCAGCTGCTACTGTCAGTCTGGGTTTGGCATTAGACTCTGATGTCCTTGAGGTCTGGTCTCTCAGTCATTCAGCTCACTTGAGTATCAGTTTCGTAAATGGTGAGGGTAGACCTGTACGTCCCAGTTTTACTCTGAAGATGAAATGAGAGTCCATATATGAAAGCATTTTGAAAACTAGACTTCTTTGGCTGAAGAACACATATAACCCTTCCATTCCTTATAGACTTTCTCCTGCCTCTCCAGGTTTTAGTGCTACTTTGTATTACATTATATAGCTTTGTCTCCTCCAATAGACTTTGAGGTTCTCTTGGGCAGGGAATGTATCTTACTGTTTCCTGAGAGCCTAAAACTATGCTTGCTCACAAAATGAATGAGTGGATGAGTGATTGAAATTAGTTATGTCATGCTTCTGCCAAAACTCCTCCAGTGACCTGAACTGCACTTAGAAAAACAGCCCAACCTCCAGTTGTGGTCTACAGTGCACCTGGTAACCAGGACACGGCTTATTTTTCCAGCCACTTCTTGGCCCACATCACTCTACACCAATTCCTATTCTTCGACCACACCAAGCAGATACCAATCTCTTCACTTATGTGGAAGTTGTATACATTATATACAAATCTTTCCTCCTGAACGCCCCAGAATGCTGATCTATGGCTCAAACGAAATCAGCTCCAGGCAGCATACAACCATGTCATGAGTTTTGAAATGTGCTTTTGGCAACAGAGATTCATTTCATGCTTTAAGACCAAGAAAGCACAATATCACCCAAGTCTTCCCTGGAAATGTTGGTTTCTTATGTATAAAATGAATCGATCTCCAAAAGGCCTTTCTGAGTCCACGATTCAAATTCATTTTTGAAGGATAATAATGCTTTCTCTCTCCTTACTGATTAATTCTAGGCAGTATGGAGCTAAGGGATAATAAGATTATACAGTGAGTTAATTATACAGGCCATTTCTTTTTAGTTGACTGAGGCAACCACAGTGCCTTGCATTTAACCTCACAATTGTAATGAAGCTCATCTTATCATATTCTCCATCTTTAGGGGAACTTCAAGGCTCGGGGAAATCAATAATAAAGAGCTTATCCGCAACTAATCTCCTCCTTGGTAGTGAAAATACATACGCTGGGAGAGTGAGTTTCTTTAATGCTCAACAGTGTCCTCACAGATGTAACTTTTCTTTTTCATGATCTGGTACCCATCATGGGGCTCTGACTTTTAACTGACTTTGCTTTCTTCCATGCCATCAGCACTTGGCCATTTTCTTTCCTCTTTTCTTCTGTAAATATTTGATCAGTCTTGGGTCAGTCTTGTGCATTATGGCCTTCTGAAGTGCCTGCTTGATCATTCACTGAAGCTCTAGATAAGCGCCCATCTCAGTCTTAAACTTCGTCTTGCCTGGAATGACTAGGGTGTTTTGTTTTTATTCTCTTACGGATATCATAGCACAAAGAAGCTTGGCTTGCGGTAACAAAGATCTGAGTTTCATTGACGATTTCTGTGACCTTGAGCAGCTAACTTAATTTTCCTGAATCTCATTTTCCAATTTAAAAAGTCTTATAGGTAGTTACGAAAACGAGTATTCTGTTCCCTTTCTAGCACCTGGTAAGGACACAATGATTTCAGGTTCCCCGTTTCTTAAAGTCCCTCTCCCACCCTCCTTTTTTAAATTATGAATTCTCAGGCTTCATTTTATCACTTTGAACTTTACCATGCTTTGCATTTCTTTTTTCCAAATAGATGATCCCAATTCAAATAATATTTCTATAATTAAAAATCTTTAAGCTATTTCTAAATCTGAAGATGAGGTGTACAATAAAAGGGACATTTTATTTTAAAAAAACAAATTGCTATTTATTATATATTCCCAACCCTAACCACCACTTGTCAATATTTTGGGGTTAAGCTATTGTTTATTCCTGTTTAAAAAAAAATAAGTTTGAGGAGGATTGACTAAAAGTTTGCTCTCAGTCAAAATGAAACAGCTGTGATCTACCAAGAGGGAATCTAATAGAAGGTTAAGAGCAGAGATGCTAGTGCTGAATGAGTAGTGTCCAAATCCCGGTTCTATCACTTTTTTGGTATGACCTTGGAAAAGTTACCTAACCACTGGGCCTCAGTTTCCTCATCTGTCAAGTAGGAATAAAAAATAGTAATTCATAGAATTATCATGAGCATGAAATGTGTGCATATATGTAATACACACACATACCTAGAAGAGTCCTAGAATGTAGTAAGCACCATATAAGTGTTAACTGTTTTCATCATCAGCATTATTCCTATTACTATTTCTAGTTTACAATGCCCACTCTAATTGATAAAATAGTGTATTAAACAATATAGAAAGTTTATTTCTGGTTCACATAAAAATCCAAGCCGGTAGGTAGTCAGAGGGGAAGAGACCTCTCTGCTCTAGGATGTTGTCCAAAGACCCAGATTTCATCTCTTTCACTGATCTCCTATTACCTACGGCAGGGTCCAGTAAGCTTTATCTGTAAAGGGCTAATGGTAAATAGCTTAGTCTTTGTAGATCCTGTGTTTTTTGTTGCAGTTACTCTACTCTGCTGTTGCCATGATGATATATAAATGAATAGGTGTGGCTGTGTTGTTGAGCACCCTGACCCAGTATGATGCTGTCATTGATATGATGAGTGCTGTCTTCGTGCTGCCACAGCCATTCCAGCCTATGGGAACAGGAAAGGAAGAAGCAGAGGGCAACATCCTCCTTTTAAGGGAATCAGCTAAAACTTGCATACTTCAGTTGTCACTGATGTCCCATGGGTTAGAACGTAGCCACATGACCATCCCTGGCTACAAAGGAAGCTGGAGTGTGTGACTTGATTGCCATAGTCACAGCTGAAAGCAGGGAGATTGTAGTACGGGAGCAGAAAGAAAGAATGGATATTGGGAGACAATTATGTCTCCTATAAGTTGGACTATAAATGTTATAGTGGAAATAAATATTTCCTTGAAGAAAAAAATAATGAGCAGTATGGTTCTTTATAGAGTATAATATATATAAAGCATGTTCTTATCCCTTTTGAAATCTGATATTTTCAACTATTCTCTAAAATAAGCGAGTCTTATTATTCTCAGTATCTGAGATAATATTAAACCTCAGAAAAGTTGAGTTTTCTCAAGGTCTCATTGCTACTTGTTGAGTCATGGCTTCAGCTACAAACTTCATGTCCTTCCTGCTTCATCTAAACTTCTTTAAAAGCTTAAACTATTTTGTTGATTATTATTGGGAAGTTACCAGCCCCTGCTACTCTGTGATGAAACAGGAACAATCGTGGACAGGAAAGATACTGGATGTTTTAGTTTTCTATTGCTGTTATAACAAATCACAACAATCTTAGTGGCTTCATTATACAAACTTGGCACCTTACTGTTCTGTAGGGCAGGAGTTCAACGCAGATCTCACTCGACTAAAATCAAGATGTTGCCTGGGCTGCATTCCTTTCTAAGAGCTCTACAGGAGAATCCATTTACTTGCCTTTTTCATTTTCTAGATGTGGCCTGCATTCTTGACTTGCGATCCCTTTCTTCTACTTCAAAGCTAGCAATGGCAGATGATTGAGACCTTCTCCTGTAACATCTTTCTGATCCATTCAGATGGGAAAAGTTATGGACTTTTAAGAACTCATGTGAAAGATTGGGCCCATCAGATAATCCAGGATAATTCTACCATCTCAGGCCCATACCCTTAATCACATTCTCATAACTCCTTTGCCGTGCCAAATAGTATGGTCTTTCATGGGTTCCAGGGATTAAGGTGTATGCATATTTGAGGGCCAGTATTCTCACCAATTTGGACAAACTTTTCTTTCCACCTTATTTTCTTCACATCTTAATAATTGCGTCCTAAAAATTGATATAGATGAAGTATAATATGTGGTTCACATAGTTTGAAAAATTCTGAAAGAACAGGTAGAGTAATAAGACAGTCATCATTAGGGTATGATATTAGCATAAAGAAACTAGAAAGGAAAAGAAAATCGGTAGCCTGATGTAGACTCAGATGTAGTTATAAACTTCAGCGTAACTTTATATTACCCATCACCAAACATTAATGAATCTGGCTTTTCTTTGGCTGAAGTGTATTTTGCCTTATGAATATAAAACTTGTGTTTTTCTTGTGGATATCGGATCAAAAATAGAGTTGCAAAAATACAACTGCAGGCCTATCTCTCATTTTTCCATCCAAACTGTGAACACTCTCTTTAGGCCGAAGCCAATTTTCCTGTTTCTGGGTACCTCCAAGCTCCTAGTCTATGCCCTCAGTCCCCAGCATGGCGCCAACTGCATGCTTTCTTCCTAAAATTGAAATTTCATATAAATCTCTCTGGTATATAGACTGTAACCCATGCCTTCATGTTACATATGTTTACTACACCAGGACCTGCAATCACAGCAAAAATCCTGATACTTATCATAGTGTAACAAATCTGGATTTTAGCTGTAAATTTGATAATAATTTTGGGTCACTGATTATAATACCAGTAATAAAACCTGTTTAGCTGAGCAGAACAACAAATACAAACATTTATCAACCCTTCAAGGGTAAGCATACAAGGGCACTGGATTTGGTATTTGTGCAGAGTATAAATCCCCAGACACCATCCAGTTGAGCTAATTCACCACAAAGGGAGAAAAAAAAAATCTTAAAATGCCTTTCTCATAGGAACAGCTCAACATTCTTTTCTGTATTCTATTGGCCTGTAAATCCTCTACAGGAAAAAAAAATTACCTCAGGATGCTAAAGTCATGAATTCTTCATCTGAAAGAATGCCTTCAGTTAGAATATCCTTTGCACCAGTTACTATTACCACAAAATAGTTGATAACCAGATTCCTTTCAAATAAGGTAACAGAATAACATCCCAGTTTACAGCCTGTGATTTCTCAAGGATCTGTATTCACCTGAAGGTAACATTTGAATTCCTGTACTAGAAGTGTGTGGCACGTACAACTGTATAGTCCAAAAGGTCTAGATTCGAGGACTTAAAAATATGCAGAGCTGGAAATGATCTTAGACATTGTAGTCAAGTGTCCCTAAGTCCAGCCGTACCTCACAATCTATGTGGAAGAATTTAAAAAGCATGGATTCCTGGGACCAACCAGAGAACCACTGAACCAGAATCTTTGGAAATGAGGCCAGTGGATTAAAATACGCAGCAAGGTCTGCAGATTACTGGTCAAAAACAGTTTCATCTACAACATTCCTGACAGTAGTTTATATGGTGTCTCCTTGTACATCTCCAGTGATGGGAACTCACTAGCTCCTGAAACAGCTGTTTGCATTTTCAGAACATACCAGTGCAGGATATTGTTTCTAGCATTCAGTATTCTGTCTTAATCTCTTCTATGTGCTCATTTATATCACAGAAGTTAGGAAGCTAAAACCTGCCTTCCCAAGATTTCCTTGCAACTAAGGATCCAGATTTGACATAGATTTCACCAAATGTCCCTTCTATGAGATTTGAAGAGAGAATGGAAGAAGAGGCTTCTTATCTCTAGCTTCTGGTTGTATGTGCTAGCCAACAAGAATGTGATTTTTCCAACAGAAGTCTCCAAAGTTCATTTTCTAGTCTTTTGGCTGTCAATAATTAGTGGGTTTAGGGGCATCTGACTGCAGTCTCTGGATTGCTGGTCTGGGTGTCAGTTATGCAGCTTGGCCAGTATTGATAGGCTGCTGTGCAGTGAGTGAATGCTGCACAGTGAGCTGCAGGCCAGCATAACTCCAGTGGTGACCTCGGAGGTAGCAGCTTCTTTAGGGGGTCAGTTCTGTGCTGGTCTGGAGACTTTCCAAGAGGCTGACCTGGAGCCTGCTCCTTCAGCCTTCCAAAAGCAATGTCAACACTTAATTTCTTGTGCTAAATCCATTTCATTTTATAAGGAAACTAGAGCCCAGGGAGAGAACTGACTTGCTTAGAATTACACATCTTTATAGAAGAGTTACGACAAGGATCCAAGCCTTCTCACTCCCATTCGAGTGCTTTTCTACTCAAGCCTGCATAGCTAAAGGAGAAAGAGTTCATGCGGGGCTCCAGTGTCACTTCATGGGTGTGAGTGGTGTGTATGTATGTTTCTGTAGACATGCCCAGAGCATTTGTATGTATCAGAAAATGGGAGGAAGTGAGTTTGAGTGTGTGTGAGTGCACATCATTGTCTATACCTTTTATAGGTCAGTTACTTTCTGATATCTTCCTTTAATATAAAAGCCTTGTGGCGATAGAGCATTCAGTCCTCAACATCTTAGTATTATAAATTTATCAGATTGATATTTTTCCTATGCAGATACCAGGGTAGCAAAGGGTGTTGGAGATGCAACTGGGATTTGACTCAGAAGGGATGCAAGAAAAAGATCAAGGAAAGACAGAGCTCCCAGTTTTGACCTCTAGCGTCTACTTCATTGCTTCCCTTGACCTGTTTCAGTCTTCTCCAAGGCAAAATTGATAGATGAAACCAATCCTGTAATTATCCCAGGTGCACCATAGTACTTGAATTTCAACAAAGGGTTAGCGCTCCTGGCAGGTAAGAAGAAATGTG
This sequence comes from Leucopleurus acutus, assembly GCF_964270905.1. Taxonomy (NCBI): domain Eukaryota; kingdom Metazoa; phylum Chordata; class Mammalia; order Artiodactyla; family Delphinidae; genus Leucopleurus; species Leucopleurus acutus. Next base: position 35,728,413 of record NC_139156.1, read on the forward strand.
TGCCTTAAGGTAGAGGAACATGGATTAATAAAAGAAAGGAAAAACATCACAAAAAATGTTGGAAGAAAAATGGTTCAGTTAATACTCTTTGCAAGCATTTGCCCAGTACACTTTCATGAAGTATCTGTTATATGGAGGATACTGTCAATAAAGATATCATATGAGCCCTTGTTCAATGCCTTGCAGAAATTGAAAGTTTCTGGTGGTTTTCTAAAATGTTTACTAACCCTAGACAAGAAAATCTGGCTGCCCAGCAAGAGCATTTCTAGGTGAACCCCTGATGACCCCTATTGATCACAGCTCTCCGTTCAGTTATTCAGTATAGAATTTGGCCTGAGATCAACAACAGAATACATCAGTGAACGATTTACCAACTATTTCTTCTACTTTTGTAAAATATCAGGCAATTGTCTGCTCTCTATCTTTTCCTTTTCTAGTCCTCTGATTTTTAATGTTCCCTTTGAGTGGATCAATATACTAATTTGCAAGTTTTCTTAGTACCCTGATTTGTAGTTAAGGAACTAATAAAACACATTTATTGGGAACTTTGTGGTAGGATAGGCACTGAGGCTTCAACAGTGAACAGAGAGTACAATGCTTATGCTCAAAGTTTTGACCTTCTAAATGAGCAGTAATTAAGTACAATAAATTGTGATGTTACAACAAAGTAACCCAGCATGTCATGGATACCTAAAGCCAGATGGAAGTCCTCCCAGAAACAGCGATAGAGTCACTGAAGCCAGACCTCATGTAGAGCAACCAGAAATCTTTTATATCCTTCTCACTTACTTTCCTTTTCAGTGTCCTTATTTCAGTGCTAGTTCTACCTTTTCTCACTATCATTCTTTAAAGAAGACAGTAGTGAGGTAACAAGTGAGAAGTTTTGATTATTTTTTCTTATCATCTAACCCTGCACTATCTTAATCAGTGGTCTATCAAATTTTTATCTCCTTGCTCTGAATATAGTTTACCTCTCCCCACATCCCTTTTTTTGTTGCTTTAAGCATTTTTACAATAATTGCTCATTAGGGAATCTATTTTCCTTGACTCTTGCTACTGGTCTGAGCCATTCCTTTATAGTTGGGTGTTCTGCAGATATTTTTTGAATATCAGTCATGTAGGGTCAGTCACTGTTCTAGGAACCACCAAGGAAGTAGCAGTGAACAAAACCAAGTCCCTGCCCTCCAGGAGCTGACCTATGGGGATAAAAGGTAAAAACAAAGTAAAAAATAAAAATATTACATGTTAGATGATATGATAGGAAGTGCTATGGAGATAAGCATGAGGGGAAGACTGAGTGTCAAGGGTGGAGGTGGCAATTTTAAAAAGAGAGCCAGGGAAGCTGACATTGGTTAGGTGACATTTGAGAATGACCTCAAGGAGGTGAAGTATTTTACTCACACTCTCATTTTTATCCTTGTTTCTATGCTCTTTCTTTCATTGTTTATACCTAAACTAAAAAACAATTAAAAATCATTGTTTATTACAAAACCTTATTATAGAAAACAATAGAAAATACATACAAAGGAAAATTGGAAATACTTATATTCCCATCCTATACCTAGGTGTGTGTGTGTGCATGTATGTGTCTGTGTGAACAGACATAAAAATGGGATCAAAATGTACTTCCCCTTTGGAACCTGTGCTTTTCACTGACATTATGCCATGGACATTTGTAACAACATTTTGAATAAGTAAATAATCCTCTATTGGGCATTTAAAAATAACTCAGAGGAACAAACTTGTAACTAAATCTTTGAATATATCCATCACTAAACATTTTCCTACCAGAAATTTTTAGAATTGTTGAGACAAGTATATACAGTTGGCCCTTGAATAACATGGGTTCAAACTGTGTGGGTCCACTTATATGCGGATGTTTTTCAATAATACTACGGTACTACATGACCTGCAGTTGTTTGAATTTACTGATGGGGAACAACATATCTAGGAACTTTGGATACGGATGTTCTGACTAAGTTATACATGGATTTAAAAAAATTTTTTCTTTTCCAGTATGGTTTATTGCAGTATATTGAATATAGTTCTGTGTGCTATACAGTAGGACCTTGTTTATCCATTCTATAGATAAGTTTGCATCTGCTCATCCCCAACTTCCACTCCATCCCTCCCCCACCCCCCTCCCCCTTGGCAACCACAAGTCTGTTCTCTATGTCTGTGAGTCTGAACTTATCTATGAAACAAACATTTGTGTCGTATTTAATGTTCCACATATAAGTGATATAATGGTATTTGTCTTTCTCTGACTGACTTCACTTAGTATGATAATCTCTAGGTCCATCCAAGTAGGTGCAAATGGCATTATTTCATTCTTTTTTATGGCTGAGTAGTATTCCATTGTATATATGTACCACATCTTCTTTATGCATTCATCTATCAATGGTCATTTTGGATAAAGAAGTTATACACAGACTTTTGACTACACAGAATGGAGGTGCTCCCAATGTCCACATTGTTCAAGCATCAATTGTATTTTAGCCTCTGATACATACTTTTTAAATTGCTCTCCCTGAGATGAAAGAGCCCAAAGTTGGAGGATGGTGCTCAGACGTAGTTTCTGAGAAACATCAACATGTGGGGCTAGAGCTGCTATGGCCATATGGACTCCACTTCAAAGTGAAGATGAGCCTTTAGTTGGGACAGGCAGCTGGAGGTTAAGGACACACTGTACATAGCTAAGGAGGCTCAGGCAAATACCTGGAGTTAGGGAAAGGCCAGCAGTTCCTTTAGTCATGTCCTTTGTCTTCTTGTGGTCAGCGAGGCACACCTGCCTTCATGAGGGCATTTTCCAAGATTTTAGGATATAGAAATAATAATCTTTGTAGCTGATTTACATACTTATAGATGCATATTCCCGAAGGCCAAAACCTCCCTGTTCAATCACCTCACTTAAATCGTTAAGCCAATATAATTTCGAATATACTTAGCTTTATGATGTCTTTTAAAAGAAAATGATTTATTATTCTGAAATGCCTTTGCCATAAAGATGTGAGTAGACTGAAAGTCTTTAAGCCTCAAGAAGGACTTATTCAGAAAGTCTATAATAAGTAATTCATATGGTTCTTGAAACTGCAAACCAAAACTCTCCTGAAAAAGTGCCTTTCAGTAAAATAGTGTATGTCTCTTTTCTACTATCTTGCTGCCCAGTGAACAGAAAAAGGATGAGGCCTCAGTGCAGAGAATTTGCTGTCATGGTCACTACAGATGGATTTCTATTTGTGAGGACCTGACAAACAGGAAACTGACAAAGCAATATAAATGTCTTAAAAATGGCCTTCTGTAAGTGCCTTGAACAGGCACTTGCCAACAAAACCTAACTTCTAAGGGGTTTGGGGAATATAAATAAACTAATGTGTGTGAAGTGCCTAGCACATGGAAATACTCAAATATATTGGTTGTTATTACCATTGTTATGATGAAGTTGTCATTATTAAGATATGAATGTGAGCCAGTGTCAGCGATGATGTCTAAATTCAGCACAGACTCTTGTGATGACTCTTTTGCAATTTTTTTTTCCCCTCTTGAATTTCCATCTCCTCGATAAGAAAATATGAGGGGTGGTCAAGATGGCCTCTGAAACACCTCCCAGCTTCAAATGTTGTCTTCCGTTAGCTCTACAATGTAAGAAATGTTTTATGGTGTTTTACATTCACTTTTTTAGATAAGCTTTATGTCATTTTAATTTGGGCCTGTTGGAGGTGAGTGATCCCTCTGTATTATTTATTTCTTCTTGACTGTGTATGTGCGTGTATTCATCGCCTGCTTCAGAGAGAAAGGGATGGAGTTATCTATAACCAACCACAAAATACCAATTTTCATCATAAAATATTGTGTGAAGAAGCTGCCATCTTGGATACAACAATTCCATGTTTTTTTCAGGAAATTAAAAAGACAAAAGATTTGGATGCAGAGTAGTAGGTAGCAAAGTTTGTGTGGAAGGTGAGACAGGGGCACTGAGAACAAGCGTTTTGAGCCCAAGGAGTTTTGTTTCAAGCTCTGATCCTTCTTCATCTAACAGTTCCCATTCCTTTAGCCTTGAGGAGCTTTAACCATCAGCTTCAGGAAGGCATAGGGTGTCTTAGTCATGATCTTTGAGGTGAGTGGGAGAACTTGAAACAAATGTTTTAGTGGAAAGTACTCCTTTGAGTTTTTTTTTAATCAGCACAAAGTTGTTTGTCTTTGTTTTACTTTTACTTTTTTTTAAACGTGTGTGTGTGTGTGAATATATATATGAAAAGTACTATCTTCATTTTTCCTCCTTTCTCTGTATTTCATCAACAAATGTAGTGTTTTTAACCTGTGCATAGTCAACTCTATCAATTCCAAATTAGAAGAAATCCAAATAATAATGTTTGCAGGTTTCTGGGTTAATATGAAGAAAATTAGTACAAACTGTATATCTTGATTTGCATAGAGAACCTCCAAAATATTCTACCATTCTCTACCATTTCTTCCTGAAATTTATTTCCTTAGACTTTTCTAACGTCTGACTCTGAATGCAGATCACCGGGGTTCAAACAGACGCCACTTGGTAGATTTAAAATTTGGGATAAGTCACTTTTCTGTGCCTATTTCCTCATCTGTAAAATATGTGTCATTGTAGGGAATCACTGCGTAGGGAACATGGTAAACACTTCATAAATGTTAGTTATTACTGTTACTTTATGCACAAGAGCAATCTTAACTGTATCTGAAGGTCCTGTTCTCCCATCAGGGACTATAAGTTTGCATTCTCATTTAACCACATGGCATATTAAATACAACCACTATCTTAGACAATAGCTCCATGTTTTTTATATTATTTAAAATACCTAAGTATTTAATGAGAGTATGCTGCTCAAAAATCTTAGTACAATGTTCATTAAATATTTACCCATTTAAAAAATTTGATCTCATTTGCATCTACGAGGTTCAAATAAAGATGTTTCTAAGAACAATTATTTGAAATATGTATATTAGTAGATTAAAAATATAAAATTATAGCAGAATAGAATGTTCTTATGTGATTGAGTTTTGTCTGAAACCACCTTGAGAACTCCCTAAATGTACTTTTACTCCAATTACCTTCCTTATTGCCAGGGTTTCTAACTGACAACTCCAATCAATGTGTCTTGTAGCAGAATAATAAATGCCCCCCCACCTCCCGAAAGATGTCCATGTCCTAATCCCCAGAACCCATGAATATGTTACCTTACATGGAAAAAGGGGCTTTGCTGATTAAGAGCCTTGAGATGGGGAGATTATTTTGGACTATCTGGGTGGGCCAGTGTTATCACAAGGGTCCATAACAGGGAGGTAGGAGGATCAGAGTCCTAGAGAGAGTGGATGATGCTATACTGCCCCCTTTAAAGATGGAGGAAGGGCTCTATGAGCTAAGGTATGTAAGGGACCTAAGCAGCTGGATAAAAGAATGGAATGGATTTTCCCTTAGAGCATCCAGAAGGAAAGCAGCTCTCCAAATACCTTGATTTTAGGACTTCTGACTTCAAGAGATGCAAGATAATAAATGAGTGTTGTTTTAAGCCCTGAAGATTCTTACAGCAGTGGAAACTAACGCAATGTCGAGTAGCTTCGTTCACCTGTATGGAAAAGGACGTTCTAGAGGATCCCTAAGTATCATGAAGAACATAATCTTATGGTCAATAATTGCATTTTGTGGGCCATTGAATGCCTCAAGAGATTTTGTTCTTACAATTGCAACCTTTTCATCTTCTCTAGGGCAGTTTTATGAAGCTATTTATATTTTGGATCATAGGGCATGTTTAAAAGTCTTTCTCACCAAAGGATAAAATGCATATTTTATGGTCTAAAGTGTCGCTCTTTTCCTATAACACTGAAGTGAAAATTTGCATCTCCTAGAAGTAATGTATTTTCATTAATCTCCAGAAATGAGATCATACCCTAAAGGATACTTTGACTTTTGAAAGGAACAAAAGTGGTGAAGTATAGGAGTTGGTTTCTTGTGGACCATTCCTTTTGGATTTTCTCACTGGGCTCATGCCTTCTTCATTGCCTGGGGATAAATGAACCACCCATTTTGTTTGCCAGGGCAGAATAGGGCATCAGATTGTAGTCCCTGAAACACATCCTTGAATGATGGCTTTTGCACTAGAAATTCAGCTCTGTGACACTGTGGCCCAGTCACCACCTGTATCCAGGTACTGGTCTACCTAGATATGCAGAGAGTTTTAATTAAATGCATGGTATTTACCATTCTGCCTTAGTTTCCTGTCTGATGGTTTAAAAAAAAAAAAGCCATATGCAAGCTAGTTAGAACTGAAGTTACTGAAGAAGAAAAAACTGGAGATGTATCCCTCCTTTCCTGTTAATTTTCATTATTCCTCCTTCAATCCTTAAATCTCCTAACACAAGTCCTTTTTCTTCTTTAGCTCACCTTTGATCTCACATTGTCAACATAAACATGGAGATTTTTCTATCTCAGTCTCTGTTCAGGGTTGCAAGTTTACATGCTTACAGGGGTCCAGTGGGCAGCACAAATAAGTGAGTCAGGCAGTGGCCACTGAATGGTGGAGGTTATGGTGAACTGAAGCCCATATGCCCTCTCAAAGGGGTTAGCTGCTCCCCAGTTAATTTTTGGCATGTTGAAGCATAGGAGTAGTGTTGCCAGATGTTCTGACTTTTTAAAAAAGAGAAGCCAGAAACCTTTATTTAATGTCACCCAATTTTTATACTCTGTGGATCGGACCTAACTTCCCTAGAATGGATTCAGGCTGTGGAAGGATAAGACCTTTGTTTATAATATTTCGATGTTATTTTAATTATAGAAATGCAGTGTTTTCTGTGTTATTTTCTCTTCCTGGGACCTCATTTATTAACTCTCGAAGGATTAGAGTATGCAGTGGCAGTCCCTAGGAATGTCATTTAAAGAGAATCTAAGAGCATCAAGAAAGGAGTCTTTGAAAAAACTGCAGCTAAACTGAGGTCTGAGGGATAGATAGAAACTGGTTGAGTTGAGTAAAATGGGGGGAGGTATATATGTGAGATGTAGGAGAGTTCTAAGAGCAAATAGTAAAACAAAGTCACAGGAAAGAGGTACTATACTTGAGAAGGAGCCAAAGATATTCAGTGTGGCTGGAATTTAGTGTGAGAAAAAGGGAATCATAAGAAGTGACCCTGCCCTGGTAGGTAGGTGCCAAAATGGGGGGAAACCTCCTGTGCTGTAATGGAATTTAGCTTTAACCTGAGGCGATGAGGGACCCATCCAGTTCTCTCCTGAAGCTACCATTTTTCTCCATCCCAGCAATGCTTCTCTAATTTATTTGTTTGTCTCAAGGTTACCCAATTCTTGTGTAATGGTGAGCAAAGAGACGACTGGGGCTTGGGGTGGAAGGCAACCTGAGAAAACTCATTTGTTGGGCCAGGGATTTCCCTGGAGCTAGGGACTCAGTCACTGGACCAAATTAAATTGGTCTGGAGGCCCTGTTGCATGAAATGTAGAAGAGCTCTTCCTTGGAGCAAAAACTGATTGAGGCATATTAGTTTTCATGACGTTTCCAATGGCCGTTAGAGTATCAACACAAGGAATGTGAACTCTCTGATGGTATCTGTGGTTTTGGACTTATGCTTGGTGTGGCTCCAAGAAGAGACAATGTAGATATTAACTATGGGCATTGCGAGGGGACTGACATATTGAAACTTTTCTGACCTATTTCCTAAGGCAAAGGAGGATGGCTTCAAGCCTTTGTAGTAACCAGACATCTAGGAAAAAAGATGAAGGAACTAGCAAATGAGAAGACCATCTAAAATATGGAAAACCAAGTCAAGCAGCAGTCTGGTCATGTAGAAGTAGGTCATTCTATTAACAAAATACATAATTTTATGTTATTTCACTGGTTCAAGATGTGTTATGCATAATAATATCCTAATGGCTATTTTCTGGGCTGTAGTCTAATCATTTTCCTAGACTGAAATTGTTAGAAAAATGATGACACCAAGTGACAAAGGTATTGCCTTTATCATTGAACAAGCCAGCTAACTGCTCTTTTTCATAAATGAGAAACATTGGGTGTAAATTAGTTTGAAATTAGCATAATTTGCTGTGTTTTTATTTTCAGTATGCAGGAAATAGTATACCAAGCTCCATTATGAGTTGCAGAATGATTTCATTAGCATAACTGAAGCAGATGCTATTTCTTGAGATAATACATAAATGTGTGTGCTACTACCATTTTTGGATTTTTCTTGTGTTGCACTGTTTGTAAACAGACACCTTAACAATGAAGTCCAGAAGCATACAGTCAACAGAATAAAAGAAATTAAAAAATTGCAGCCAAGTTAGACTTTCCTTGGGAAGCACCAGGTTGGAAAATCAGTCATTTTTCTTGGCAAATTAGCACGATATAATTGGAATGAATTGTTTCCTTGAATATCATAGCACAGTGACTACATACCTGTAAATATCTAGACTTTATCCCACTACTATATACATACTTACGTACATATTTTCTTTACATATGAAAAGGTACATACTCCTCTAAATGAAATGGCATGGAGTCCTCTGTCCTAAATTATATTCAAACTTATCTTTAGGTACTTATGTGTCTAAATCTGATACCTTACCCTAACTTTCAATGTCTTTTTTTTTTTTTTTTTTTTTTTTTTTTTTGTGGTACGCGGGCCTCTCACTGTTGTGGCCTCTCCCGTTGAGGAGCACAGGCTCCGGACGCGCAGGCTCAGCGGCCATGGTTCACTGGCCCAGCCGCTCCGCGGCATGTGGGAACTTCCCGGACCGGGGCACGAACCCAGGTCCCTTGCATCGGCAGGCGGACTCTCAACCACTGCTCCACCAGCGAAGCCCCTCAATGTCTTTTATAAATTACCCCTCTCATCATATATAAAGCTAAGTAGCCTTGGGACTTCCCTGGTGATGCAGTGGTTAAGAATCTGCCTGCCAATGCAGGGGGACATGGGTTCGATCCCTGGTCCGGGAAGACCCCCACATGCCGTGGAACAACTTAAGCCCGTGCGCCACAGCTACTGAGCCTGTGCTCTAGAGCCCGTGAGCCACAACTACTGAGCCTGCTCTCTAGAGTCCATAAGCCACAACTACTGACGTCCGCGTGCCTAGAGCCCGTGCTCCGCAACAAGAGAAGCCACTGCAATGAGAAGCCCACGCACTGCAACAAAGAGTAGCCCCCACTAGGCACAACTATAGAAAGCCCATGTGCAGCAACGAAGACCCAACGCAGCCAAAAATAAAAAATTAACTAAAAAGCAAAACTAAACTAAATAGCCTTCTCACTTATTTCCAGAAAAATAGCATTGAAAAAAGTAAATTGGTCACCTCAAATTAATCCCACAATGATTTGCGTATTTATAGTATCTGTAGCTTAGTTCACAATTTTTAATAACTACTGATTTTGAGCACTTCTGTGTCAACCATTATATGTACATTATCTCATTACAACAACCCTAAAAAATAGGTATTATTTCTCATTTTATGAATGGAGAAAGTGCGACTTAAAAGTGTGCTCAAGGCCACATAGCTAATAAATACCACTGCCAGAGTTTGAGCTAATGTTGACCTCACACCCAAACTTGGGCTTTTAACCTCAAATGCTACATAATCTCAGCTAGAAGTTCCCTAGTCTTTCCCCACCTTTGGGAATCCCCCTTTTAAGGCTCAACACAAGCCCCAGTATCTTCCAGATGCTTTCCTCTGTAAAGTCAATAGACATGATGCCTTCCTGAGTGTCAAGGACAGTGGATCTCAAACTTGCCCTCATGGTGCACGACCTTGGAGGTTCTGACACCCTTTGTTAACACTAAGGAGTATTACTATGTTTAGTTACATCATAGCAATTAGAAGCACATTTGTAAGTATAAAATATGATTCTATTGCAGTATGAATATAGGTCTCCTTATCAAACAAAAAACCTCAGCAAACTGATGACATAGATTTAAGAAATCAGACTTCTAAATATTCCCATTACAATCTGAGTCTTGTTTTTTTTTTTTTTTTTTCTTTTTGCTGTACGCGGGCCTCTCACTGTTGTGGCCTCTCCCGTCGTGGAACACAGGCTCCGGACGTGCAGTCTCAGCGGCCATGGCTCACGGGCCCAGCCGCTCCGCGGCATGTGGGATCTTCCCGGACGGGGGCAGGAACCCATGTCCCCTGCATCGGCAGGTGGACTCCCAACCACTGCGCCACCAGGGAAGCCCTCTGAGTCTTGTTTTACTGTGGTATTTGTTAGCATATTCAAGCAAGCTGTTAAAAGCAAAAACATATGTTTTGAAAATGTATTGGAGAAAAAACTAAATTTGAGAATTTTACGATCTTATTTTCATTCCTTTGACTTGGGACAAATCCACCATATGGTATTTTTTTTAATACACTGCCTTAGCGTTGCGCAGAGTACCCTGGAGAACCAAATGAGAAATTCACTGGCATATTGTGTGAGTTATCTGAGACAGTGATTGCAAGGCCATTATAAGTAGAATTCTTGCATTGATAGCTTTTGTTTTTATGTCTGTAGCATATGTATATGTCATTTTTCTATGAGGCTATCTTTTACTTTCAGTACTGCTTTTGCTTTCAGTTTTCTTTAAAATCTACATTCAGTGAAATGCACAAATTTAATGTGTACAACTGAAGGAGTTTTCTCTGATACATACACCAGTGTAACTGCTAGCCATATCAAGAGGTAGAACATTTTTGTCATTCCAGAGAATTCCTTCTCAGTCAATGACTCCTGCCCCCAGAGGCTACCCTTTTCTGATCTTTTTTTCAATGTAGATTAACTTTGTACTAGACTTTCACATAAACAGGATCGTACAATACGTGTGCTCTTTAGTGTCTGGCTTTTTCTGCTCTGTGATTCCTCCATGTTGTTGTATCAGTATTGCATTTTTTTTTATTGTGGAGTAGGGTTCCTTTTACAAAAATACTGCAATTTGTTAACCCATTTTCCTACTGGTGGGTATCTGTGTTAATGAAGGAAGTCGTCTAGAGGACGTGACTGCTAGTTGATCTGCAAGCTGGACCTGGGCGATCAGAGGTCCTTCATTGCCTCTCCAGTCCCTGAAGGTACTCTGCCTGCCAGTCCCATGGTGGGAGCTGTTTTCAGAGACACAGACTTGAGAGAGCAATGTGTTGTTGAGACCAGTGGGACTGAATACATGATTAAACATGGTTAAGGGGTCTATATAAACTTTTAAGACTCTGGTTGTCAGGTGTCAAGTTCTACTTATCTTGCAGCCGCCCGACACAAACCTGGTACTTATTTTCCTTGCTTATTAAAATTGTCACCTACCAACCTGGAGGGGCTGCCTCTTTCTGTGATCATTCCTTGCCCTCTGTATACGGGGGCCAATTTGCAAACCAGGTGTTATTTACAAGGTTTTTTTTTGCATTATGAATATACGCTACGAACAGTCTGGAACAAGTCTTTTCATGGACATGTGTTTTCATTCTTCTTGGAAAACAGGGATGGTATATGTTTAACTTTATAAGAAACAGTTAAACTGTTTTTCCAAGTGGTTGTACTATTTTACATTTCCACCAGCAGTATATGAGAGTTCCAGTTTCTCTATGTTATCCCAACATTTGATTTTGTTACCGAACTCAGGTTCGGCTGCTCGCCACTAGAAAGCCAATAATTGAGAGACTAGTGTTGGTTGGAAAGGAAAGGTTGCTTTATTTAGGAGGCCGGCCACCTGGGGAGAAGGCAGACTCATGTTCATAAACCGACTCTGAAGATTCTGCTTGACCATGAAAGTTTTTAAAGGGAGAATCATGTGGGGAGGACGTCAGAATCTTTGTTACCTTCCACTGTGTGCAGACTTCTTTCTGATTGGTTGGTGGTGAGGTAAGAGGGTGCTGTTCCAGGAATCTTGTGTTCAGCCTGAAGTTACCATCCTCCACGTGGATGGGGGCCTTAGTTCCTGCAGAAGAACTCCGATACTGTTATGTCTATTCCTTGAAGAAGAACCAGGACCCTGCCCCATGCTTCACTATAGTTTCTTGATCTCTCCTCGATTGTTTCTGCATTCCCTCACTTCCCTGATAAGCAACTGTTTAAATCTACCCTTTGCAATGCAAGGAAGGTCAAGGAGGCTGAATGAAACCTATTTCCTACAGACAAGAAATGGGGGACACAGAAATGACTTGTACCTGGGAGGACCCTAGAGGGCCCTGCTTGGTGTCAGTTTTGTTAGTCTTGTTGCCATCCTACTGAGTGTGTATTGGTACCTCCTATGGCCTTAATTTGCATTTTCTGAGGGTTAATGATGATGAGTGCTTTTATTTTTGAGCTTATTAATCATTTGTGTATCTTTCTTTGTGAAGTATCTGTTCAAGTTTCACTCATTTTTATAGGATTGTTTGTCCTTTGGTTATTGAATTATAGGAGTTATATTTTCTGAAAGCAAATCCTTTGTTGGAAATAGTGTTTCATAAACATTGTCTCCCAGTGTGAGCCTTACCTATTCATTTTCTTAATGGTATCTTTTAATGATCAGACATTTAAAATTTTAATTTGTCTAATGTATCAATTTTTAAAATGATGATTACCTTCTGTGTCTTGTTTAAGAAATGTTTGCCTGACTCTAGGCCACAAATGCAGTGTTCTGTTTTATACTCTAAATACTTCATTATTTTAGCTTTTATGTTTAGGTTTATGGTCCATCTCATAACAGGTTTTACTTATGGTGTGGCGTTTACAGTTTATATTTTTCCATGTGAATATTAAGTTGTTATAGCACCTTTTTTTTTTTTAGGAAAGACTTTCTTTTCCCCAGGTTATTAAATAACCTAGGTGTCTTGGGGAAATTAATTGGCCATATAAGAATTTGTCTATCTCTGGACTTTATTAGGTTCCATTGATCTATTTGCCTGTTATTAGACCAGTATTACGTTATCTTTATTACTGTAGTTTTCTGCTAAGATTTGAAGTCATGTGATGACAGACTTTCAGTTTTGTCCTTCCAGATTGTTTGGGCTATTCTGTGTCCTTTGAATTTTCATATAAATTATAGAATCAGCTCATCAATTTCTATAAAATGTCTTATTTATTTCATAAATGCTTATAGCTGGCCATCTCCATTGACATGGCTTTCTTCTTGTATGCATGTCTGTCTCCAAATATCCCCTTTCATTAGTATACCAGTTCTGTTGGATTAGGCTCATTCTAATCTCTTTTTAACTGGATTTCCTCTCTAAAGACCCTACCTTCAAATAAGGGCACATTTTTAGATACTAGGGATTAGAACTTTAATATAAATTTTAGACAAAATTCAACCTATAATACCTCTACTGGCTTTCTAGTTATACCTCTTTGGATTTACTCTTATGTTTTCTCTAGGAGTTGCAATATATCTTCAACTCATCACAATCTCTGTAGAGTTGATAATATGCAAACCTTCAGTAGTATAGTGTCATTTAACCTTCTACTCTATCCTTTGCTATTGATACCATGTATATTACATATGTGTTATTATGAGACTTACAATACCATGTTATAATGTTTTCTTTAAACAGCAAGGGCTTTAAAGAAATTCAGTGAGGAAAAGTATAATCCATTATATTTATCCACTTACTTGCTTTTCTGATGCTCTTCAGTTCTCTGTGTAGATCTGAGGTTTCACACATTGTGATGTCTTTCAGCCTGAATAATTTCCTGTAGCATTTAGTTTAGTATAACCTGCTGTCAATGAGTTCTTCTGTTGTCTTTATTTTTCCTTCATTTTAAAATAGTATTTTCTGTCTAGAGACTTCTGTGCTTGAAAAGATTTTTTTCTTTCTATTGTCTTTTGGCTTCCATTACTTCCATTATTTATAGGACATAAGCCATCATTCATATTTTTCTTCTATGTGCTATATTCTCTAGCTTTTTAAAGATTTCCTATTTGTCTTTGGTTTTCACAGTTTGACTCTGTGGTGCTCTTTAATTTGTTTCTATTTTGGTCCATTGAACTTCAGGTATCTAAAAGTTTATATTTTCATCAAATTTAGGAAATTCTTGGCCATTAGTTTTCCAAAAATTTTTTTGTCTCCAATTTACTGTTAAGTTCATCAAGTGACCTTTTTACTTTAGATGTATACTTTTAGTTCTCGAATTTTGATTTAGTTATTTGTTTTCATTTTTCTGTTTATTTTCCACATACTTTCACTTCTTATGACTGTAATTTCCTTTAAATTATCGAATATATTAATCATAGGTATTTTAAAGTCCTTGTTTGCTAACTCTAACATCTGAGTCATCTCAGGGTTGGTTTCTCTTAACTGATTTTTTTTTTCTCTTGACTACTGGTCAAATTTTCTTGTTTGTTCACATGTCTAATAATCTTTGATTATTTCACTGACAATGTCTGTTACACAGAGACTCTGAGTTTTGTTATTGTCCTCTGAAGAGTGTTGATATTAGTTCTGTTATGCTGTTAACTTGGTTAGACTCCAACTCCAAACTCCATATCTTTTGTGGTGGTTAGCATCTGAAATCTGCCTAGTTCTTTCAGCCTTCCAGTTGTTGCTTTCTACCAGGCTCCTTGGGATCTCCCACACAGGTGCTGTTCAGTGGCCAGTCAAGAACTCTGGTGTTGTGTATTTATGCATGTATGTATTTATCTGTTTATCTATATTTATTTTGGAATTCCTGATTTGACATCCTCCCTTATGAACTCATCCCTTAGATTTCAGGGACTTTTGCAGCCTTGAAATTTATCCCCTGACTCTTAAGCCAGCAAGACTGTAAGTTTCTGCTTGAGTACTAGATAATCTACTATTTTGGGAGCGTCCAAAGGCAAAAAGTCACATAAACCCAAGTCTTACCCACTGTAGTTTCCTTACTTTGAATGTTGGCTTCTATTTTTTTTTTGACTGAATTTGACCACTGTCTTGTGTTTTTAAACACTTGCATTTTATTTTAAAAAAATTTTTGTCTTGAGTTTGTAATTATAATCTATGGTAAAGTTAATCCAATACAAGCTACTCCACCATTACTGAGCAGAACTCTACATGTCTTTTTGATATTAAAACAGTAAACTTTTTGAGCACAGCACTGAAGCATTTTTTCAAAGTCCTAAAAGAATCCACTAATAGGCTATATGTACACTGAGATATCAGTAAATATCTGCTGAAGTAAATGGTTCTGGCTTAACTGAATTATTTGGCAAATCTACATAATAATTCAATTAAATTGTTATTAAAATACCCCATGATGGTGTGAGCTAGGGGACTGTAACAATGCAAGAAATTTAGTACAAGCCACTTTTTTAATATAATAGCTTAAGTTATGTTTGCCACTATTTGTGAATCTGAATTAATGAATTAGATTTAAGATACTGGTTTCCTTCTCCTGAGGTTATGGCTACAGTTCAAGGTGTTGTCACCAGGTAAAAGCTTATTTCCTTGTTGTAGTTATGTAAGTCAACAACCTAAGTCTAGGATAGTAGGCCAACACTAAATTTCTGTAATATTGGTAAAAATTCCAAATGAGTGCTAGTGACCCCCTGGAGCTCAGTATAAAGAAAGAGTCTAAAGTTAAATCTGGGTAAAGCAGGAAAGAATGACATAAGCAAGTAGTCCTGTCTTCATAGGCTCTGGAATGGGAAGTGATGTCATATATGCCATAGGTTTTTGACTTTGAACTAGATTTTCTACTGCATTAATTACTGAGAGACCTAGCCTACTTTACAGTCTAGTTGTTTTATTCTCTCTTGGTTCCGGAAGAGAGCCCCAGTCAATATTCTGCCTAACCCGTATAAAAATGTTACTTGCTTAAATGAATAAGTAACTGCAGTTTTAAACTTAACAAAAACTGTATGAAACCCAAAAATCTATTTTAATCTTTTTGCTTCATAACATGGTTTCTAGGAACACTTTATTGTGAAAAATAGAAATTTACTGTTTGTATTGTGGAGTTTACTTCTGTGATGATGCCCTAATTTTACCCAAGAAGGGAATTACTGAAAATTCTTCACCACAGGCAAAGAAAATTCTCAGAAATATCTAATAGCATACACAGTCAACCGTGGGGCACTGCCAACATTTTTGTAGAATAATGTTGCATTTAAGTATGCTTTTTAATTTTCCACTTATGCATACTCATAGCAAATGCTCATAACACACATTGCCTTTAGAGGGAAGGTAATAAGGTCTTATTCTAAGGTAAATCAAGGTATCTTGACAAACTTGTAATAATTGGCTTAGTTTTAGGAATTTTAGTCTGCATGTTCACTTCCCTATGTCTGGGCTATCCAGTGTGGGTATCCACTGTGGAAATCTCTCTCTAAAAAGTTTATATCCTGCATGTAATTTCCTTGTAAAACCCTCAGGAAAATAAAAGGAAAAAGTGTATTACCTTTTAAAATATAGTTATGAGATGAAAAAATAGAACATAAATATTTAAATTTTCATAAATAAAAACATTTGGAAATATGGTAGAACTCTATTGATACTTTTATTCATTCATTCATTTGTTAATTCTACAAAGATTTATGGAGCACTAAATATGTACCAGGCACCATCCTATATGACGAAACATGGTTGATGCCCAGAGGGATCACAGTAGAGGAGAATGCACATAAAAACAAATTATTTCAATGGAGCATGTTACCTACTATAATAGAAGTTTGTGCACAGCGTCATGTGATTAGATAACACTTACCATGTATCAGAAGGTCTTAAAAAGGATGCAGGGGCAGAATCTAACTTCTGTGAATATTTATCCAAGATTAAAACAGTATCAAAACAATCAAGAATAGACAGACATTAGTTAGATGAACAGGTGGGAGAACATAATCCTTGTCAAAAGGAATTGTGGATCCTTCCTATGGTAAGCCTTATGCTTCTCTGTCTAAATATCTCATGGCAGATACTACTGAGTAAACATTCAGTATCCATTCTCTCTTTTCCCGAATTTTATCTAGACTGAAATATGCCCACTGTTAAATTAATTAAACAAGGAGGCCATTATATGGAGATGGCTCTAATGCTGTGGCAACCTAGTTAAGGAAACAAAATCTAATCCTATAAATGCCTCAAGGTTATGAAATTGAAACCTAAGGACAACCAATCACAAAGAGCCAACTAGGCGTTAAGCTATAGCCAGTCAGTAATTTACTTGCATTTGCTTCCCTTTTTTCTCTATAAAAGTCTCTTCCCAAGTTCCTTTTGGTGGAGTGCTCCTAACCCCTTCTGGTTTGGTACTGCCCAATTTAAATCGATTTTTGCTCAAACTCTTAAAATTTTTAATATGCCTCAGTTTATCTTTTAACACCACTGAAAGATACTTACTTCCAAGACTCCATTCTAGTCTCTTAGACAAAGAAAAACTAAGCCAAATAAATCCAAAAAAGCAGTGTTTCTAAAGGCAGTGAAACAGTTTCAGGAAATAATTTCCCTGAGTGAAGAGATTTGCAGTTAGTTTTAAAGGCAAATAAACAGATTTTTAAAATTGTATTCTAAAACTAACTGTGCTAACTAAAATTCATGTCACCAAAATACTTTTTCTCTATTTAATTTCTTTGACCTTAATATTGTTTACAATTCAGATTCTCCTGGAAACTTTATTTTATTCTAACAATTGAAACCCATTAAAAATGCTCAATTAATACTCTTAAATATTCAAATAAAATGAATTTGCATTTCAGTCATAGATGGTGAACGATCTCTAAAATCCATTAAAACCTTACCATTATGCTTAGTAAGCAGGTCTCCTTTTTACTAATGAGGTTTCAACAAAGGTTAAGTGATTAGTGACTGAGAGGTTGGGATAATGAAGGTAGGGACAGTTAATGTTCTTTTTATCCTAAGCTGGTATTTGCCTTAACTCAGTGTTTCTTTGCATGACAAATAGCACTTCACAGACTTTATTAAAGATTTCAGTGAGGTTCATTCAGTCAGAGGTCTTTGCTTCCCATAATTATTGTAACAGAAACCAGTCTCCAGTTATTTAATTATTCTTAAAATCATGTGTATAATTATGATGCTACATTAGAAGAGAAAATGCCACTTATGGCCCTGATTGTATTAAAAAGAATATGACTTTTGGTGTATGGAAGGTACTTTATCTTTTTGGACACCATTATTCATTTGGGTATAAAGTTTAGCAATTACACTGCATAATGGTGGGAGAACAATTTGAAACACTATCAGCAATCTTCAATGAGAGAGGAGAAGAGGGAAGAAGTCATGAGTAGGTGACAGATAACATTCTGCAATATCACTCTAAAGATAGTCCACTAAGATCATAGATACTTGTATAATCAATTTTTTGAGGAAATCAATATTTTCAGTTTCTGCATGAGCAGGAGCTGTCTCCTGCCTTTTTCTATTCTTGAGACTAACCCAGGAGTTCATTAAATACTGAAAATCATAACATTTAAGAACCAGAAGAAGCCTTATTTGCCATCTTGTTCACATTCACTCTATCTTCATCTTCCTTTAATTGGTTGTTCATGGAAAACTAGGTTGTGGAGAAATGACGTTTTTGTGCAACATTCTCCAGGGACCATTATCTAGGCTCCTGAGTGTCTACAGGCAATTGTGGTGGTGACAGTAGTGGCAATTGTGATAGCATCCTAATTCCACTGGGTATCAGATATGGGTGTTAGATGTGTTGGTTCCTTCATTCAAAACACTAAGTGGTGGCCTTGACAGTAGTGGCTTTACTGGTGGGTCAGTTCTGTATTCTAGAACTCATTCCTAAAGATCCTGCCTAGATCTTGCTGAAGAGTCTGGCTCTTCACCAAAAATTGCCTTTGTGTGATTTTTCAGGCCTGACCATAGGCTTTACCTGGCAGACCTCACAAGGAAAACGGCTAGTCACTATACACAAGACTTGGTGCACATTATAAGGGAGTTAGAATCAAACACTCAAGCCCTCTGGCCCACCATGCTCTTAAACATATTTGTGTTTCTAGACTAAGCATCTGCATTCAGAAGTTTTTTTATCTGGGGTCTTGTTGCCAAGGTCCTCTTCAGGTGCTTCTGCTGAGGTCTCCTTATGGGAAAGATGATGGGGGGACCCTTGAAGATACTTTCCTCCACTCTGGCTCAGTGCTTTTCTAGTCCTAGCCCTCCCCCTCCCATTCTATTCCCCTGATCCAGAGTCCATAAAATTGCAGGAGACTTTTGTTTGGAGTGCCCTCAACAGTGAGAGCACCCCCACATCTGTACTGGGTCTATCCCATGTACTGTATTTGTCTACTGGTCGACCCTCCACCTGTGTACCTTTCCATGGGAGAAAATGGAATATCGTGGGAGAGTCAGCATTTTCTGAGGTTTTACCCTCCTGCTTATATTACCACTGTAAGTGATCAAAGACTTGATTGTAACTTCCATTTTGGCTTGTTGCTTTAACCAGCATTTCAGACACTTGGCACCTCAGTTTTCTTTCAAGCTCTACTGAGATCCTGACACTGCTACTCTAGTGATCTAATAGTTCTGTTTAATTTCTTATATAAAACTCCTTCCAGTTTAAAATCCCTAGAATGATTTCTTTTTCCTATGCTGAACCACCACCATTACAGGATTTGTTGCTTAGAAGTGGAGCTGCTTTGGCTTAGTGGTCAAGCACATATTGTAGGCTGGAAAGTTGATTATCCTTGTCATGCCGTAACAAATACTTGGTAAAACGAATAGTGTGATCCCTTACAAGACAGGTGTAGGATTCCTGAATCTGAAGCTCTATGGGAAATAGGTTAGTAGAAGTCAGAATGCTGGTAGGTGATAAAATGCTACTTGCTTCTTTTAACCAAGTTTTAGAGAGAGAAACCAAAGTAAGAATTAGCTCACTTGCAAGCAGGGATGAAAATAACACAGCTCTGCTAAGGGTAGCTTTTGCCAGCTGTGACCTGTAATTAATACTGACTGATAGTCCAGTATTTTGGGGCTTCACAGGTTGGAAAGGTCAATTGTATCTGTATCTTAGACTAGAAGAGATAAAATTGTGATCTCTTCCTTCTTAAAAGTCCCAATAAGTATTTTTTTGGCCAGAAAATGGGAACCAACCCAGTGGCTGCTTTTGGAAGGAAGCTTGTTGTTTCAGATGGCCTCACCAATAGCCAAGCATAGAGACCAGTGTCTGACACATAGGAAGGGTCAATACTAGTTGTTACTGTTGTTTTTTGAACTAGAAAAAGAGGGCTATGATTTTTATTCTGAGAATCTTGGGGCCTTTTGTTAAAAGAAACTGTTTTAACCAACAGTCATTTCTAATAGACTAGGATTTAGGATTTGTGGGTGATAGACAAGATCTGTGATGCTGTTTTCTAGTTAATAATTCAATAGAGAAAATCAAATGACCACCATGCACATTTAATCTATGAAGTCTTTTTCTTCAAGCAGCTCATCAGCCTATCTAGGTAGACCAATATTTTATCCATATGGTGTATTCTAGGACGATGTATGCTCTTACAGAACTTCAAAAACATGAAGGAGCGTGCATTTGTCTGCTAGGGCTACCCTAACAAAATGCCACAGACTGGATACTTAAACAATAGAAGTTTATTCCTCATAGTTCTGGAATCTGGGAAGTCCATGATCAAGGTGTTGACGGGTTTGGTTTCTCTTGAGACCTCAGGATAATGTCTTCCATTGATAGTCAACCCATTTCTGATAGGAAAGTGGTGGGTCAAATATCAGAGTATGGTTGCCAGCAAATTACTAACAAAGTTAAGAAACTATTTAAAAACAGACACTTATTTTTATTAAATGCAAATAAAAGATAGAAAAGGGAATTTTCAAAGTAACAGGATAAATTGGAAAGGAAGAAGTAAAACTGTCACTATTTGCAATTGACATGGTACTATATATAGAAAACCCTAAAGTCTCCACCAAAAAACTATTAGAACTATTAAAAGAATTAAAGTTTCAGGATACAAGATTAATATACAGAAATCTATTGCTTTTCTATATACTAATAATGCACTATCAGAGATAGCAAAACAATTCTGTTTAAAACTGCATCGAAAAGAATAAAATACCTAGGAATAAACTTAAAGACATGAAAGATATATACTTTGAAAATTATAAGACATTGATGAAATTGAAGATGATACAAAGAAATGGGAAGATATCCTGTCTTCATGGATTGAAAGAATTAATATCAAGTGTTCATCCTACCCAAAGCAATCTACAGATTTAATGCTATCCCCATCGAAATACTCATGCCATCTTTCATAGAACTAGCACAAATAATAGTAAAATCTATATGGAATCACAAAAGACCCCAAATTGTCAAAGCAATCTTCAGAACAAAGAACAAAGCTAGAGATATCTCACTCGCAGAATTCAGACAGTATAGTATATATATATAGTGTAGTATAATGAAGCCTCAGTTTGGTACTGGCACAAAACAGACTCAGAAGTCATTGGAACAGAATAGAGAGACCAAATATAAACCCACACACTCATGGTCAATTAATCTGACAAAGGAGGCAAAGATACACAATGGGGAAAGACAGTCTCTTCAATAAGTGGTATGGGGAAAACCAGACAGCTACATGTAAGAATGAAATTAGAACATTTTCTCATACCATATACAAAAATAAACTCAAAGTGGATTAAAGACCTAAATGTAAGTCATGAAACCATAAAACCCCTAGAAGAGAACGTAGGGAGAACACTTTGACATAAATTGCAGCGATATTTTTTTGGATCTGTCTTCTAACGCAAAAGAAATAAAAGCAAGATAAATAAATGGGACCTAATTAAACTTAAAAGCTTTTGCACAACAAAGGAAACCATCAACAAAACAAACAACTTAATGAGTGAAAATATTTGCAAATGATATGACCAAAAAGAATGAACTTACTCCATTTTTAGCAACATGGATGGACTTGAGGGCATTATGCTAAGTGAAATAAGTCACACAGAGACAAATACTGTATGATATCACTTATATGTAGAATCCAAAAATATACAACAAAGTAGTAAATATAAGAAAATGAAGCAGACTCACAGATATAGAGAACAAATTAGTGGTTACCAGTGGGGAGACGGAAGGGGGGCAGAGACACAGAGGAGTAGGGGGGTAAGAGATACAAACTACTAGGTATAAAATAAATAAGCTGCAAGGATATATTGTGCAGGACAGGGAATATAGCCAGTATTTTATAATATATTTAAATGGAGTATAATCTTTTAAAATATTGAGTCATTGGGTTGTACACCTGAAACTAATGTAATGTAAGTCAACTATAATAAAAACATGCCGGAGCAGTATGTAACTATGTGGTCTGTTATGAGTTGAATTTGTGTCCCTCTCAAAATTCATATGCTGAAGATCTAACCCCCAATATGATACTATTACAGGGTGGGGCTTTTGGGAGGTAATTAGGTTTAGATGAAATCATGAGAGTAGAGCACCCATTCTAAGATGAGGAGGAGATACTAAATCTTCCTCTCTCTACCATGTGAGGATACAGTGAGAATGTGGCTGTCTGCAGTCCAGGAAGTGGGCCCTTACCACGAACTGAATCTGTCAGCACTTTGATCTTGGGCTTGTCAGACTCCAGAACCATGAGAAATAAATGTATGTTGTTTAAGCATCCTAGTCTATGGTATTTTGTTACAGCAGCCCAATCAGACAGTGTCCACAGAAACTTCTAGGTGAGGCCTCTTTTTCAAGAGACCATTTAAAACATAGAGAACAGACATGTGGTTGCCAAGGGGGAGAGTTGGTGGGGGAGGGATGGAGTGAGAGTGGGGTTAGCGGATGCAAACTATTATATACGGAATGGATAAATAACAAGGTCCTACTGTATAGCACAGGGAACTATATTCAATATCCTGTGATAAACCATAATGGAAAAGAATATAAAAAAGAATGTATATATGTGTAACTGAATCACTTTGCTGTATAGCAGAAATTAACACAACATTGTACAATTTAAAAAAAAAAAAAACCATTTAGTGTTGCCAGAAGATTCTTGTCCTAGGTGTAAGTCAGATTCAGATTAAGCCAAATTTCACTATGAGGTAAATTGGGTTTCCTTGTGATTTCCTTTTCTTAGGCAATTTTTTTAAACAATGCAGATAATAGATTTATCTTCCTCTTCAGTCAGTCATAGACAGAGCAGTTTCAGATACAAGGCTACTCCTTACCCTTTGATCCGGAATAGTAATAACCTCATGATTGTTGCTCAGAAAATATTCTAAACATATCTTAGGAAACATGTTCTATTTGTGCTGCTTTTGTAAAGGGCATGTGTAGCTCAGAGCAGAAGTCTAATCACCAGGCAGACTAAGTTGCTTTCATGGAACATTGCTTGTATTTCTATTAGCATTTGTTTATTTGTACCTTATGTAATAATGATGGTAATTTTGCATACTCCTACCTGGAGATGTGCTAAACCCTTTCCATGTATTATCTGCTTTAATCCTCACAGTACCTCAGAAGGAAGGCATTCTGGTTTATAAGTGAGAAAATTAAAGCCTGGGAGAGGTTAAGAAACTTGCTTAAAGTTTCTCAGCTAAGAAGCGGCAAAGCTGAATTCATGACCGTAGACTCTTAAGTTTTCCCCGCTTGTTATTTATATACCAGTGTCCCTCAAATAGATTTGAATTCCTTGTGAGCAAGAACTATGTTTTATCCGTTTTTGGATACCCAAACATAACTTAGAACCATACCTGGAAATGATGTTCATTACATTCATTCTTGATTTTCCCTCAATATATAAACTTGGTTATCTTTCTTAACCACATGTAAAAATAATCCTTCCAATTATTCTCAACTTCTTAAGTTATAATTTTTATGGGTAGCTAATACTGCCAGAAGTCTGAACTTACAGAATTACATAGAAGAAAAAATTCATTCTCACTTGAAACTAAAAGTAATTATATATGCTGCTGAAACTCATTTGTGTTGTGGTTCTGAATTACTACTTGGCATTTACTTTTCCCTAGGCTAGGAAAGCCATTCTTGTCCTGAATCTTAAAACTCAGGTAGAGGAGAGACCGTTTTTTAAGAGCTCTTGTGGGAGAGCATGTGAAATTATTATTGCTCGTATATAGATTCTGGATGATGACCTTGCTGGTGAAAATCTCAAGGTCCGTTCAAATTGCTATTAGCTACCATGCAGCTCTCTATCATGAGGGAGCAGTGTAGTATGTAATAACAATTTTATAACTTAAAATATTTCTGTATCAAGAGCCAGCAGACTGATGTAGTAAGAACTATATGTCACGTTCTATGGATTTATTTGTACTCTACCCTGATAAAATGAATCTGGTACAAAGTACCATTCTCCATTTATCTGAAGAGGTACTTAATCATCACAGATGTGAAGTGGATTGGGTCCTGCTCTCTTGCCTAATTAAAAGAGGACAATTCCTTTGCTATAGCTAGTAATATTCTAAGTGATATTGTAGATCTTCAGATTTCTGAAGAACTTTCAGCTAAATCCAAAACGTGCTCTCATTCCTGGTTTTCTCTCTCTGATCTTGTGTAGAGTGGAAATCCATTACAGGTTTTTGAACAAGTTGAATTAAATTGCTTAGATCATTGTAACCTATATTAACTCAGACATCCTAGTACGATTAAAGTACTCAATATTCAGGACTCACAATGAGGCCAGTACCTGAGACTTCAGTGGGTGGTGAGTAAGCATTGCAGACACGAAGCTGAAGCCCCAATTTCTAGCCTCCACTTTGCTGCTAGCTAGCTCTGTGGCATTGGCACAGCCTTGACTCCCTCCCTCCTAAACTCTAAAGTTTAGAGTGGCTCATTTCTGAATCTAACATTTTATATTTCTGGAATTGTATTATCGGAATGAGGGCGTGCAAGGCACACCATGATCTTTGAGGTTGCTACACTCTGATTTCATTAACAAGTTTGAATATCCATAGCTCTGAGTTCTGGAGGGAACACAAGTGCCCGAAAATAATTTATGTACTTCGATTTTTATTTAGGAAGACTGGTATTCAGGAATATGTATAAATTAGGTCTTATTTACAATTTTCATGGAAGTACCTTATAAAGGGAAATTGATACTAGAAAGCTATGTGAATATATCGAGTTTAAAACACTGGCTCAATTAAGAACCTACCTGCTTACTCAGTTAATTTTCTGCTACTAAAAGGCTTTTTAAAGCTCTTGTTCAACTACTGCTTCAGAAAGTGCCTATTTTGGAGGTACCTCCTGCGTTCTCTATGGTTTCTCACTTAGAGAAACAGATTTACCGGACAAAAGTAACTGATAGAAAGCACCAGATTGTAACAGGGATGTGGGAGGGTCATAGAGCTAAGGGGAGTTGGAGAAATGAGTCATCAGAAAGGATTTTGGAGGTGTTGATTGGATTTGAACATGTTTTTTTCCCCAAGGTAGGAAGAATAGTAGAAGTATATCATATTTCTTATTTCCAGGTGTGTCCTTGGGTGGGCAGTAGTCTGGGCAGGCACAACTCATTTGTAGCCTGTGAAATTGCAGAACTTTATGGCATGTCTGCCCAACTAAACACAAGCAGTGCTGTCAATGACAAAGAGATAAAACAATTTTCCTGCTTCTTCCAAGAGTTAGAACATATATTGATGCCCTTGGAAAGCTGGGAGGCTGAACAAAGATGTAAATGTTAAAATTATAAACATTAATATTTATTGAGATTTTTCTGAGTGTAAGAGCTGTGTGTTGTGTTATTTAATTAAGTCAGTAAACATTTACTGAAGATCTAAATACTGGGTACAGTTTGGGCACTTGGAACAGAGGAATGGACAAAATATAAAAATCTCTTTTTTTCATGGACTGTATATTCTGATAGGTAATGGTGATGAGACATAAAAAGTATGTTTGTAAATTACATAGTACATTAAATGATGACGAATGCTTGAAGAAAGCTAAAGCAGGAAGTTTAGGAAATGTTGCAGTGTCAATACACACACACACACACACACACACACACACATTTTAAAAGTAAGGTGGCCACAGAAGGCCTGATTGAGAAGTTGACTTTGGAATCAAGACCTGAAGGAGGTAAGGGAGCAAGCCATTCGAATATCTGGGGGAAGAGACTTCTAGATGAAGGGATAAACAACTGCAAATACTCTAAGATGGACCTATGCCTGGTGTGATTAATAAAGATTGGGAGGTCAATGTGGCTGGAGCAGCAAGAGTGCTAGGGGAGTGTAGTAGGAAACAAGGTCATAGAGAGAATAGGGGACCAGATAAGGGGCTTGGAAGGTCATGAATGGACTTTGAAGATGACAGAGGGTTTTGAGCAAAGGAGTGTTATTATTTGAGTGAAATACTTGCAGGAATATAATGGATGCTCTGCTGAGAACAGGCTTTTGGGTTGCAAAGGTGGAAGCCCTGAGATCAGGATATTATCAGAATGATCCAAGTTAGAGTGTCAGCGTGGTAGCAGTGAGATGGTCAGAAGTGGTCAGATTCTGGATATCTTTGAAGGTAGAAACTACAGGATTTGCTGACATTTTGTATATTTGATATGAGAAAGAACAAGGAGTTGAGGATGATTGCAAGGGATTCAGCATGAGAAACTACAAGGTTTTGCCTTGAGGACAGTAGACTGAAGTTGTCATTTCATGAGATGAGGAAGTCAGTGAATGGAGCAAGTTTTGGAGTAGTAGAAAATCAGTTTGGTTTTGGATATTTCAAATCTCACATGGTTCTAACACATCCAGTTAGAGATTTCCAGTAGTCAGTTGTAAACACAAGTCATTTAATCCTCCCAACAAATTTATGAGGTAGGCTTTATTATTATCCTGGCAAGACATGTAATTATTATCCTGATTACATGTGTCCAAGAGCATGTAGATAGTACAGTTGCCATTTGAATCCTGGCAGCTCGAGTCCAGAGCCATATTCCTTACCATGTTCCCAAGACCAATATCACATGAATACTGATGTAAAAGTCCTCAGAAAAAGATAATCCAACAATAGATAAAAACATCATGATTATTTGGGGTTTATCCCAGGAATGTACAGTTCATTCAACATTCAAAAATCCATCAATGGAATTCATCACCTGAACAGAGTCAAAGAGAAAAAGTATATTATCATGTTAATAGAGGTAGAGAAGGTATTTGACAAAACCAACATACACTCATGCCAAAACTCTCAATAAAATATAAACAGAAAAAATATCTTCAATCTGAAAAAATACACAGGTGAAAAACCTTGTATTTAATGGAAAAACATTTGATGCTCTATTCCAAAGATGAGTAAAAAAAAACAAGGAGGTCCATTTTCACCCATTTAATTTCACTTTGGTCTGGAGTTCTTAGCCAGTACAACTAAGTAGAAGAAATTAAAAACACAGAAGTTGAAAATAAAACAACTATTTTTATTTGCAGCTGATGTGATTGCTTATGGAGAAAATCCTAAGGAATCTATGAAATAATAGTAGAAGTAGTAAATGACTTTAGTAAAGTTACTGGATACAAGGTCAATATTCAAAAGTTAATATATTTCTTTATACATACACAAAAAACAGAATATTGCTTTTTATTTTCTACTATTTACAGTAACATCATTAAATAATTAGGATTCATGTAAAAGATGTGAAAGATTTCTACATTGAAAACTATAAAGTATTCCTGAGAAAAAGACCTAGACAAATATTGATGGTTTGGAAGACTCAATATTGTTAAGACTTCCATTTCTTCCCAACTTGATCTATACATTCAAGGACATCCTAATCAAAATCTTAACATGCTTTTTCCAGAAATTGACAAGATCATGCTTAAATGCTTATATATATGTAGAAATGTGTCAGTCCTAGAAGAGCTAAAACAGTTTTGAAACGGAAAAATAAAGTTAGATGAATTATACCACCTGATGTCAAGGCGATATAAAGCCACAATAAACAAGGTATTTATGTAAGGAGAAACATAGAGCAACATAACAGAATAAAGAGTCCAGAAATGGAGCTATACATATGTAATCTATTGATTTTTAACAAACTTTAAGGTAATTCAATGGCAAAAAGCTTTATATTTTTAATAAATGCTTCTGGAACAAGTAGACATCCTATACCAAAAATAGACAGATATCTGCCTCCCCCATGCCAGACATAAAATTTAATTGAAATATAGTGTAGACCTAAATATAAGAGCAAAACCATCAAATTCTAGAAGGAAACAAAAGAACATCCTTGTGAACTTTGGGTAGGGACACTTTTTGACAGAATACCCAAAACAGTAAATATTAAAAATATAAATTAGGCTTATCAGGATTAAAATCACCCGTTCTTCAAAAAGATGTTAAGAGGATGAAAAGATAAGCTATGAACTAAGAGAAAATATTTGCAATATATTTATCTCACAAAAGAATTGTATCCAAAAATAACCTATATAATGCCTTAACTATAACGTAAGGAGAAATCATTTAAAATAAATAATTAATTAAAAATAATGTGTTACAATGCATAAGTGAAGCAGTCAGATGCTTAATTAGAGATAGAATTATTCTGAACGTGACAGCTTGGAATTTAGAATGATAACAGGGAGAGGGTTGCTATCCATGACATGGAGAATTGCTGTAAGTCTCTGAACAAAACTGTTTTGTTTTCATGGTTTTTGAATTCTTGGAAACTTGAAAATGTACTTTGTGTTTATGTGTAAAATACAGTTAGGTTCTCAGCTTGGATTATTATTAACAAATTTCCTCCCACGAGAGAAAGTCCTATGGTACATTCAAAAGTAACTCTGGCTACAATTCTTCAATGTGTGAGACTGTCCAACTCTTTGCAGACCCCAACTAATAAACACAATGTTTGAGTCCTCAAACATTGTGACAATCAAAAAAACCTCCCCCACAAATTCCTAAAATGTCCCCTAGCAGCTGGTACCAGCTCTGAAGGAAACCACTGTTACATTAATGCAACCAAGAAAAAAATTAAGATTTCCTGCTTGGGTAATACCTGAATGGGGACTTCTCTGTTCTCATTGGCTTAGTTTCTTCCCACAGATGAATGCATAAATAAAATCCTACTACTTTCTATGTTTGAAAAATACTTATTTATTTATTTTAGAAATAAGAATATTCTTATAGCAAAATGATGGAGATCATCTCTGCTGAATTGTTGCCTGGAAGCTAGCAATTGCCTCCTTGGTTGGTTGCGCATAAAAGCTGACAAACTGAATACTTAGAATCCTGACAGTGAATGAAATACATTTTGAGAGGTGCCAGATTAAAAGCTGGTCCCTGAAAATGGCTTGGCGTAGATGGGAAGGCCGTGTGGGCTAGACCCACGATTCCCAATGGGCTTTGAGTTAACAGTGTCTGGGCCCTGTTTTTCCTCCTGGCTTGAAAAATGCCCCCAGAGCATCTGTCTTTGGTAATGGCTGTGCATAGAAGTTTTGCTTTCCAGAGTGACCTCTTCTTGACAGAGATCTTGAAAAGTGCTTCTCTTGGCTCTCTGTGGTTTTGTCACTATCATAAATCTGTTTTCCATCTTGGTGCTACTGAATAAACTAGCTAGAAAACAGCATAGCTTTTCCATCAGGCTTATAGGTACCTTCATGTTTTTGATACAAATGCCCTTAAGCTCCAGAGTCAAGGTACTGTAGACAGTCCCTCAGATGCTTTTGAAGAAACGGGAACATAGACAGTTTCAGAAATTCACTGTGTATTGTTTCAACTCTAATTTCTGCTTTGAAAGTCCCACTTCTGATTGGGACCTTTGTTGGCAGCCTCTGTCATAGAAAATGGTGACTCATTCCAAGATTATGTTCTTGGGTTTTTGCAGATATTAAAGTGTCAGTCATATGTGTCCAACAGTCAGTCATAGCTGTCCAACAGAGTCAAGGTAGCAATAAAATGATCTAGAATGATGTGGAAACATTTATTTCATTCTATTCTGGAGTCAAGATTTGAAAATCAAGTGTATGTGCCATTTAGGAAGAGAGCATATTCATTTCCTTTAACATATTAAAGACATTTTCACAGATGTATTGAAAGTAAGGGCTGCAGGTGTCCATAGTTGTCATTTAGCGAAACATCAGATACTTATATCTTCTAGCAGTCTATCATAAACACAGAAACAAATCCCTTGCCATTTGAGAACTTGTGAGATTTATAAACATGGCAGAACTTTGGAGACCCTGATGGGATAGAACATAAACACTTGCATTTTAAAAGTGCTCTCCTTCAAATATTAAAATTTTTCTTCTCTGGTACCAGCACCCTTAGCTCCTGATTTGATGTGGCTTCCAGACTTAATACGATCATGTTCATTTGTCTTTGTATAGGAATCAGTTTGTATAAGTCCTTCTTAAAAACTGACTTCTAGAGCTGAACAAAATTCTTCCAGGTGTCTTCTGACTGGTGAATAATAGAATAGGACTTTCATGATTCTTTCTCTTGATGGTCACATATTTTTTCCTTTTAGTTTGAGTAGTGATTATTTATTGAAAGAACCCTCTTCATTCAAAACAAAAGCACTAAAGCCAATCCAACTTTCTAAGGCTAGCTTAGAACCAATCTCTGCCACTTTCCTGCGATTTCCCTGTCAGAAGTGAGGAAGAGGGGCTATTAGGGAGAAGTTAGTAATTAAGATAACACCATTGACTAATTGCAGCATTCAGGTCTTTGGCAATCAGTCTTTGTGTCAGCTAATGGGTACAATAGCTGGAAACTTACAAATATTACCAGGATGTGACCAAACATGCGTATAAAAAAAGGCACCTATCAGTTGCGTCTTGTTAGGTAACTTCATCCACATGGGGAGGCGTAAGTGTTGTATACCTCAGACGGAACAATCTTCCCTGAATTCTGCTAAGCAGTACTGTTCAGTGAGGTTGGATTAGCAAATCCATCTCTGCCTGTGCCCTGTTACAAAGTACTGTGACTGGATTAAAACAGCCTAAAATCTTAAATGTGGGGGGAATTAATTCTCTAAAATCTTGATCTGTTGTTAATAAATCATGCAAAATCCAGAACATTTATTAGTATAGATTCAGCCTCTTCCATTCCCGTCTCTAACCTTGCACCAGAAGATTTTTGTCGTTGTGTGGTATATTACAGAGAGCCCTCAGGATCAAGGAATAAGTGGGTACTTTTATTTTCTCTCTTTCTTTTAGCTATTGCAACTCAGGCAGTGAGTGGAACTCATCATACCCCTGTGTATATATCACATGATGATAATTGATTCACACAGGATTTACTCCTACGTATTTAATTTTTCCCTTCTAATAGACCTGCTTTACATTCTTAACTATATTATATATGTTTAAGTATATATATTTCTATATATTTTAATGTGTCCTTGTAACATATATAGTTTTGATTTGTGTGTGTTTATTTTTAATTTACACAAGTGATATTGCACTATAAATCCCATTCAAATAGTTTGCTCACTTCTTACAATGTGTTAAATGTTGGTCAGCGTTATTGTATGTGTGTCTAGTTTGTTGAGCTTAGAGCTTCATAGAATTCCATGATATACAGCTATTTCATTTTACAAACTTCATACTAGAAATATACATTGAACTTACCTCCTATTCCTGTCATTATAAGCAATGTCATGCTGAACATGCTTGAACATGTACCCTTAAGAGATTCTCTGAGAGAGCTCCCCTGAGATGTAAATCTCCAGGAATGCATCACTGAGTCATAAAGCATACACATACTTTATTTTCCTGGACACTACCATACTGCTTTCTGGCATGGCTGGATCAGTTAATTATTGTTCTTACTTGCAGTGCATGAGTGTTCAGGTCCACAACTTGCCAACATTAGATGTTACCCATCTTCCTAACTCTTGCATTCTGATGGGTGTACATTAATTTTTCACTGTTGCTTTTTTAGAAAAATTAATATTTTTCCTATTAGTTTTGAGTTTGAACATGTTCTTGTACTTGTTGGTCTTTCTCTAGTTTTCTATTATACTTCTTATCTTTTTCTTTATTGTCACGATCTTTTTTAGAATCTAAGTATTGTTTCCTTATCAGTTTTAAAGGTTGTAAATATCTTCTTCCAGTCTTCTATCTGCCCAATTTTTTATAGAATCTTTTAGGAAATCCTTATTTCTCCAACTCCCTTTAGCTCTTTGACCTTCACACACCCATGTTACAGTCTGGTGCTTTCTATGAGTTACTTTTTCAGGTAAATCTGTTTCTCCAACAGATTGGGGGCATCAGCAGGATGCACCTCCAAAACAGGCACTTTCTGATGATAGTAGTTGAGCAAGAATCTTAAAAAGGCTTTTTAGCGGCAGAAAATCAACTGAATAAATAGGTATGTTCTTAATTGAGCCAAAAATTAATTTTTGCTTTTTTTTAAAAAAAAAAAAAGCTCAGTAGATTCACATAGCTTTCTACTATCTCTTCCTTATTGCTTTGTGGTAGCATCTTTATTATATATTGTTTTCATATGTGCAGGGATCTATTTCTGTTTCTTTTATTGTGTTCCATTAGTCTGCTGATCTAATTACTATGAATTAATAATATATGTTAATATCTTGTAGGGTTGATCTTCCTTCTTACTAGTCCTTTTCAAAGTTGACTTTGATTTTTCTTCCATATAAACTTTAGAATGAGTTTAATGCCTCCAGCTATACTTTCTATTGCTATTGTGTTGAATTTGCAGACTAGTTTGTGAGATAATTGACCTCAAGGCCATATTAATTATTTCATGCATAAACATGTTGTGTCACTCAATTTACTCAAATTTTCTTTCATGTCCTTTAATAGAATTAAACCATTTTCTCTGAAAGATTTTCTGCATTCATTATTAGGTTCATTTCTATACATTTTACATTCTTTGTTTCTATGGTTAATGTATCTTGTTTTCAGACTGAGCCCATTTTGTGAAATGAATCAGGTAAATCGAAAGGTCTTAAATGTGGGAAATGTCCTGGCAGGAAAAGTTGTCCCTTAGCAACACAGATATTTGTCCCAATTCCTGTGTTAAGCCCCTTATTTAGGCAACAAGAGACCCTATTTTCCTCACTGAACTTAGACTGATTTAGACTTATATTACCCATTGTGACATTTTTTATTTGAATGTATGAAGAAATTCTTGAGAGTTTTCAACCTCCTGAAGCATAGAAAAAAATTTCCAAAAATATAGGAATTAGTAGAATTAGGAAAGAAGTAAAGTAAGTTTCCCAGCCTTGGGAAATCTCTGGGGTAATTCGTGTCCTAGATATATAGATATGTTGGCACCAGTCAATTTGTTCATATTTTATATAAGAGAAAAAGGAGAATGATAATGTTATTTGAACTTTATTCCATAACAAGTGCACTAAAGGACAATTCTAAGGTCATGTACTTACTAAATAATATTTTGGGATTTTGCAAAGCTAGGCAATGTATTAGAAGAACAATACATTGTGGCAGAGTGCGTTACTGGTCCAAATTCTTCACTCTTACTGATATCAATACCCTTTGCCATGTAATTGTGCAATTCCTCTCACAAAAGGTGGAGTGCACTTCCCAACCATTTGACTTGGGATTTTTTTAATGTGCTATTTTTTGGTCAACGGGAATTTGGTAGAAATGGTACAAGAGCTTGGAATGAGCTTGTACAATAAAGCTGTTTCTTGTCCCTCTGCCATCTTCATGGGAAGAACATGCAAGGGCTAAAGCTGCTCTAACCTGCTGGTCTAAGGGGGATGAGTTGTGTGGAGCAGAGCCAGTTAGCTAACATACAGACTGGCAACTTGATAGAGCTGCCCAGCTCAGCCCTGCTTAGATCAGCTGACCAGCAGACATGAGCACAAACTCACACACTTAGGTTAACAGGTGTTCCAGATACCACTGGTGAGTCAGCTTCCTTCACCATTCCATCCACCTCAGCTGACCCAATGATCCATGAGTGTAAATGATTACTGCTCCAAGTCACTGTGTTTTAGGGTGGTTTGTTAGATTGCCAGTTTGGTTTAGCTTTAGAAAATGTATTGAGATAATTTACCTCATCCAGATAAATGTAGACAGATATTTAATAAAATTCAACACCCTCTCATTAATTGAAGAAAAAACTTAAAACTTTGCAAACTAGAAAGAAAAAGACTTTGCTTAACCTGGCCAAAGAATGATACCAAAAACTTACAGGAAACCCAAAATTTAATGGCAAAAATTTAGAAATATTTTCTTTAAAATCAAGTGGAAATGAAATTTCTCATTACCCAACTTTTATTCAACATTATAATGGGGGTTTACCAGTATAGTAAGAAAAAGGAACAAAATAATGAGAAGATAGGGAAGAAATAGGTTGTTGGGTATGGCTATCCATATTGGATATGATTATCTCCGTAGAAAATCCAAGAGAATATACAAGTTTTAGAACTGAGAAGAGAGCTCAACAAGGTTACTGAACATAGATCAATAAACAAAGATAATTTGGTTTTCTATATACCAAGAGCAAAAATTTACTATATATATACTATATAGCCGCAAATATAACATACCTATGAATCTTCAAAATGAAGTGTAAGAGCAAGATAATAAGGTAATATGATTTAATATCATTAATATTCTAGTTCTTCCAAGATTAATCTATAAGTTCTGCACAATTCCCATATAAGAAAATTTTTAAAACATACAAATCTTGGGCTTCCCTGGTGGCACAGTGGTTGAGAGTCCGCCTGCCGATGCAGGGGACACGGGTTCGTGCCCCGGTCCGGGAAGTTCCCACATGCCGTGGAGCGGCTGGGCCGCTGAGCCTGCGCGTCCGGAGCCTGTGCTCCACAACGGGAGAGGCCACAACAGTGAGAGGCCCGTGTACCGCAAAACAAGCAAACAAACAAAAAAAACATACAAGTCTTTGAAAACCTGATTTAAAAAAAAATATATTCAGAAAAAAAGGACCAAGAGTTGCTAGGACAATTTGTGGAAAAGGAAATTGGTGGGGCAATTTCTCTTCCCAGAGAACAAGACTTTAGTAAATAAAATAGCATGATTTAGGCCAGCAGTGTTAAAAGAAGAGAAATTGGTCCACTGAGCATAAAAAGAGCTCCAAAATAAACATATATGGAAAATTGATATATGACATAGTTCCTCTGGCAAATCAGTTGGGACAGGATCGGCATCTTAACCCTAAGAAAATAAGAAAGAAATGTGATTATGTCTCAACATAAGCCATACAAAAAAAAAAAATCAATTCTAGGTGAAATAAAATCTAATGGTGAAAGTAACATTTAACAGCTTTAAATTAAAATACAGGATTATATCTTTGACCTAAGTTCAAGAAAGTATTTCTTAAATGACAAAGAGTAAACAAAGGAAAATGAAATCTGTACGTTTGATTACATAAAACTAAAAGCTTATATGTATCATGACATGCAAACTATCAGCAAAAAGGAAGTACCAACTGGGAAAGATCATTGGAGCCTATTTATCAAAGGTTTAGATATTATCTAGAATATTTGGATAAATAACATCTGAAGAGAAATTGGTGAAGATTATGAACTGGAAGTTCACAGAAGAAAACTACACAGCTTACACACTCAACTTCTCTAATAATTAGTAACACAACAGCTATCACTTCATAGCTTATGGACTGGCCGATAATAAGGGTGGGCAAAACACAAAGAAATGGGAATTCATTTAGTATGGATAGAAATGAAAAATCACTCTGGAGAGCAATTTAACAAAATCTAGTAAAGATGAATTTGCATGTCCCCTTCCAGGCAGCAGTTCTGATTCTAGGCATTTACCTGAAAGTAACTCTGGAACATAAGCCCAGGACACATGGGTTATAATGTTCATGGTAGTATTTTTTGAAATATCAATGACTTGGAATCAACCTAAATGTCATCAAGGATAGAATAGATACATTTATTGTGCTGTATTAATACAATGTAACATTATTCACCAGTGAAAATGAATTAGAACGGTTAATATGGATATGGCTCACAAATGTACAGTGAAGGAAGCAAGTTGCAGAAGGCTCTACCCATTATGACATCAACGTATAAAATCTAAAGGTATGCCAAAAGAGGATATATTGTTTAGGAATACAAACTCACCTGACACAGTAGAAAGACATTCACAGAAAAGATAAATACCCAGTTCAAAATAATCGTTACCTGTAGTGAGGGAGAGGAATTTGAATAAAATTGTGGGAGTGTGCACATGGGCTTCAAGAGTAGTGGTCACATTTTACTTCTTAAGGAGGTGGTAAATAACAGGCACTTTATTTTAAAACTAAATTTGGATGATAAAAATTTCATAATCAAAACCCTGATAAAAGTTGTTTGTAGTTAGACTCATAAAGTTATCCTGAAGAGTCTTCCTTGAGGAGAAATTTTGGGGTGCTTTCTTTTCCATATAAGTGAGTGGGTGCTTGGGAATTAATTTTTATAATATTTTCCCACTAGACTGCATTCCTCCAATGCAAGAATTATGCCTTATTCATCTTTGTAATCCCCACTAATCCGAGAACGCAAAACAAATACTTTATGAAGGAATGAATGAATGACTCAGGTGAACATAAAGTTTAGAAACCATCAGTATAAAACTGCAGATTTCCACGTACCAGCTCAAATTGTTTTGGCAACCAGGTAGAGGAACCATTCCAAAGTTTTCTCTCATCTCTCTCTAGAATCGATCTTATTTGCTCCTGAGGGCAAATTTGATCTGTTACTCCTGAATAATTATTACCGTGATAAGTTTTTTCTGTGTTCCATGGAACACTATTGTTCAGTGAAATATTAATAAGTGTACTTCAATCGAAGGGCCTCATGGTCAAATAAATTTGGAAAACACGGAATTTAAAAAGTGAAAATAATCTACAAAAAAACCTACAGCTGACATAATACTTGATGGTGAGAAACTGAAAACAAGGAATGATGTCTTTTATCACTCTTACTTCATATCATGTTGCAAATGCTAGCTAACACAATAAAACAACAGAAGGAAATAAAAGATACACCTATCAGGAAGGGAGAAATAAAACTCTGAATGCAGATGACATGATTGGCTATGTAAAAACCCCAAAGAATCAACAAAAATCTCTTAGAAATAAATGAGTGAGAATTCAAGGTCACAGGTTACAAGGTTAATACGCAGAAGTCAATTACTTCCCTATATACCAGTGATGAACAATTAGATTTGAAATTTAAACATATCATTTGCAATAGCAAAAATTAAAAAATACTTAACGATAAATATAACAAAATATGTACAAGGGCCATATGCAGAAAATTAAGACTGATGAAAGAAAACAAAGAAGATCTAAATAAATGAGTTATTCTGTGTTCATAGATTGGAAGACTTAATATTGTTAAGATGTCTATTCTTCCCAACTAGATCTATAGATTTAATGCATTCCCAATCGAAACCCTAGCAAGCTATTTTGTAGATATTGTAAAGCTAATTCAAAAGTTTATATGGAAACATAAAAGATCTAGAATAGTCAAAACAATACTATAAAGAAGAAGTTGGAGGACTCACACTAACCAATTTCAAGACTTATGATAAGGTTACAGTAATTAAGATAGTGTGGTATTGGTGGAGGAATAGACAAAGATCAATGGACAGAAAGAATAGAAAGCTCAGAAATAGACTCACAAAGTATAGTGAACTGATCTCTGACAGAAGAACAAATGCAATTCAATACAGAAAGGATAGTCTTTTTAACAAATGGTACTTGAACAATTGGACATCTACCTGCAAAAAAAGGAATCTAGACACAGACTTTGCATCTTTCACAAATATTAACTCAAAATGATCATAGACCTAAATATAAAATGTGAAACTATGAAACTCCTAGAAAATAACATAGCAGAAGATCCAGGTGACCTTGGGTTTGGTGATGACTCTCTAGATACAACAGTAAAAGCATGATCCATGAAAGAAAAAATAAGTTGGACTTCCTTAAAATTGAACTTTTGCTCTGTGAAAGACACTGTTATGAGAATGAAATACAAGCCCAGATTAGAAGAAAATATTTGCAAATGCGTATCTGATAAAGGCCTTGTATCCAAAATATACAAATAATTCTTAAAACTAAACAAGAAAACAATTTAAAAATTGGCAAAAGATCTCACACACACTAAACTAAAGAGGATATAAAGATGGCATATGAACTACATCTTCTTTATCCATTCCTCTGTTGATGGACATTTAGGTTGCTTCCATGTCTTGGCTATTGTGAACAGTGCTGCAATGAACAGTGGGGTATATGTATCCTTTCGGACCATGTTTTTCTCTGGATATACGCCTAGGAGTGGAATTGAAGGATCATATGGTAGCTCTATTTTTAGTTTTTTAATGAACCTTCATACTGTTCTCCCCAGTAGCTGTACCAGTTTATATTCCCACCAAGCGTGCAGGGAGGGTTCCCTTCTCTCCACACTCTCTCCAGCATTTACTGTTTGTGAATTTTTTGATGATAGCCATTCTAACTGGTGTGAGGTGATATCTCATTATAGGTTTGATTTGCATTTCTTGAATAATTAGTGATATTGAACATCTTTTCATGTACTTCTTGGCCATCTATATGTCTTCTTTGGAGAAATGTCTATTTAGGTCTTCTGCCCATTTTTCGATTGGGTTGTTTGTTTTGATGATATTAAGCCAGATGAGCTGTTTATAGATTTTGGAGACTAATCCCTTGTCGGTCACATCACTTGCAAATATTTTCTCCCATTCTGTGGGTTGTCTTTTTGTTTTGTTTATGGTTTCCTTTGCTGTGTAAAAACTTTTGAGTTTAATTAGGTCCCATTTGTTTGTTTTTATTTCCATTACTCTGGGAGATGGATCAGAAAAGATACTGCTGAGATTTATGTCAGAGCTGCCAAAGATATCAAGTCTTAGTCCTTGGAACCTGTAAATGCCACCTTATTTGGAAAAACTCTTTGCAGATGTGATTAAGGATCTTAAACTAGATTATCGATTATCCTGAATTATCCAGGTAGACCCTAAATGCCATCTCAAAAACACCCTTGTGAGAGAGAGGCAGAAAGAGATTACACAGAAGAGGAGCAGATAATGTGCAAATGGAGACAGGGATTGGAGTGATGTGAAGGAACGCTGGCAGGCACCGAATCTGAAAAAGAGGAGATTCTCCCCTAGAGCCTCCAAAGGGAATGGAGCCAAGCCAATACCTTGACTTTGGCTCAGTGAAACTGATTTTGGACTTTGGGCCTCCAGAATTAAAAAAAAAAAAAAAAAAAAATTTAAAATATCTTCCATGAGAGAATAAATTTCTTTTGTTTTAAACCACCAAGTTTATGGTAATTTGTTACAGTAGCCAACAGGAAACTAATACAGGTGGTGAATAGTAAGAACCAGGTTTCTCACTATTGGAATAGAAGTTTACAGATGAGCAAGGGGAGGAGACTAGAATGACCCATATGGTAATTGATTAGGGTTGGAGACGTCAGCACAGCCACAAAGTAAGGAAGTACCCACAAAACAAAACCTCTTATTGATGGAGGTATGTCAAAGAGATATAGGTGACAACTGGAAGAGCTCCCAATGGCCAAAACTGGAAAAATTTTGAGCAAAAAAATAAATATTACACTACAATCTGAAGTATAAAATAAATTTCCACGAATCCATATTGAAATAAATAAATACAAATTTCCCATATAGAGGAATTCCAAGTAATTTATGTAGATACTCTGCCCTCAAGGAGAAGGAACATAACTTCACACGCCTTCAGTGTGAGCTGCACATGGTGACTTCTAAAGAGGCTAGTATGGAAAAGGGCAACAAAGAATAATGTTACAATGGAGAAAACTGGTGAACACTACCTCAGCCAAGTGATCAGAGTTAACATCCATAGTGATAAATCGTGTTGTTAGTTTGTACCATTGATATGATGTGATAAAAATGGCACTTACCTCTGTGATCTTCCTCCAAACTCATAATCCCAATCGTAAGATAAATCCAATAAGGGGCATTCTACAAAATACGTGACCAGTATTCCCTAAAACTGTCAAGGCAGGGAGAAACTGTCACATCCAAGAAGAGCCTAAAGAGACATGACAACTAAATGTAATGCAGTATCCGGATGAGATCCTGGAACACGAAAAGGACATTAGGTAAAGACTAAGGAAATATGAAAAAAGTATGGACTTTTGTTAATAATCAGGTATCAACATTGGCTTATTAATCATTATAAATATAATCATACTAATGTAAGATGGTCACTAACAAGGGAAACTGGGTATGTGATGTATAGGAAATCTCTGCATTATCTTCTCAAATTTTCTGTAAATCTAAAACTGTTCTAAAAATTTTAAGTCTATTACACGTGGGGAAAAGAGTCAAAATAGCTTTTATACTGTAGGATTCCTCAGTGGTCTCTCTGTACTAGGGCAGCATTCCACCATTTTCAAGGAAAAACATTTTGGGAATATGGCTCTCTGCTTTTTCCTGCTCAGTGTAGGATTCATCAAAGTTAAGTCCTGAACATCTGTGTTCCCAAATAGGAATTACCCTGCAGTGATAACTGGAGAATAAAAGCCATTTTGTCTTCTATATTTATGTCAAGAACTCACTTGTAAACCATTTCCCTTGTTCTGGTTCTTCTTCCTTTCCATACAAAAAGTGGGAGAGGAATTAGCTAAAAATAAAGCTAGGCTAAAGCAAAAATTTACAGTAAAGTCTTGCAAGTCTGGTTGGCATACCACCCCAAATGACGTGCTTTGTGTGAATTAAAAATAGTTAAGGACAGTACAAAGCTCTGCAAAAGCAAGCCTGAAGATCTCTGCAGGGAAGAATTCCCAAAGGAAGGTTTGCTTGCAAAGTGGTCAGAGGGTGAGACCAATGGCCCCCTTAGGAAAGTTATATGAGTCTTTTATCTCTCACCCTTCACCCTGCCCTTCACTTTGTCTCACTGCTGATGTGTTCACAACGTCTCCTATGCCCAGGAGGAACACTGCAATCAGCGGTGACAGGCTCAGCCCCTTCCTTCCCAGCAGCTGTGTTCCTTGTCAGAGACACCCAACTCATTGGGACATCTGCCTTGTGGAGGTCCAACCAGGGCTGCTGGAGGAGCGAATGACCTGGGTTGAAAGGAGCGTTCCTCTGGTTGAAATGAGATCATCATAGGCTCGAGCACAGACTGCCCCACATTCTCATTTCCGTTTTCACCCTCTGACATGATACAGCTGGTATGGCACAAATTCTGTTAATGTGTCAAGTTTAAAAGATATCCTGGCCCAGAAGAAGGAGCAGCAATGGAAAAGTTTGGTGAACAGATTCTGCTCTTAGTTAGGCTACTTAAGAATAGATGACATTTATTGAGTACTTACTATGTTTTAATCCCAAGATGAAGATCTCTGCATTTGGCAGTTCATTTATTTTCACGAGTATGTGAGCTAAGTTCTGTGTACCCATTTAATGGATGAGAAGTAAATTAATCCAAGTCACACAGTTAGAAATTGTGGAGGCAGAGTTCTAACTTAGACAGTTTGCCTCCAGAGCTATATTTTTACCTATCATTGTCAACTCTCTCTACACAATTTGAGCCTCAGTTTTCTCTTTTACAAAACAAAGTCAGTGCTTAATAATTGAGATGTAGTCTTAGTTATTAATTCTCTGCTTTTCCCGACAGGCATGAAATTTTGAGGGAGGCGAAAGATAAAACTATTTTAAAAAAGAATCAGTGTATTCCACTTGACATTATGGAAGCATTTCACTGCTAGTAAAATAATTAACTGTCTAACAGACCAAAATGCTATCAGGCATTCAGTTAGGCTTTCGGATTTTGCCTTGCCAGAAATACGTTCATCAAGAATTGTAACTTGCCATGAAAATATGGAAAGAAATATGCCCTCATTTTCAACAAATGAATGTGATTTGGTTGATATAACTGTGTCTAACCAGACAAGACTGAGCGGTTCAGTGGGTAACATTGTAATCTAGACCATCTCAGAATGAAGCAGTTTCTGACTGTTAGACATAAAATTAATTGGCATATACAAAAGGGCCAACTCTTGTAAGATAAATGACTTAGAGGGATTTGATTACTGCTAGGGAGTAATTGGGTGCAAGTAATTAATGGCTGAAGAATAGGAGGAAAGCAGGACATTATTTAAAGTTGAAGCTTGTGCTCTAGGTGGAGGGGGTGCAGATAAGTCAGAATTCAGTGACATGTAGACGTTTTTCAGTGGAACCATATCCAGGGATGGGTTCAAGTGAGGGTTTCTTCTTTTGCCATGAGTGGTAAGACGTCATTTAAGACTGCTAGTGGAAGTCTAATTTGGTGACTCTTTTGTTCTTCTCTTCTCATTCTCTCTGGACACATCCCAATCAGATTTTCTTAATCCTCTTTCTTACTCAGTGTATCAGCAGCATCTGATACAGTGGTTCATTTCCTCTTTTTAAAATAACTTTACTCTTGGCTTCTGGCACACACTCTCTTAGCTCTCTGAACTCATGGACCGCTCCTGTTTGCTTTCCACCACTGATTCTTCATCTCCCTCACCTTGCTGAAATATGAAATAAAGGAAATCATGCCAAACATGTCAGTTCTCAACTGAAAGATATAAGGTATGTGTGCGCTTTGAGAATATCTCAGCATTTAAAATGTTAGAATTCTCACAGGCAAAGTATAGTTGGGAACTATTCTATATAGTTTTTCCAGTGAAGTGGAGAAGTTACAAGTACATTTCGGGGAGTGGGGAGGTATACATCAGAAGAGATGGGCATAGTGATGAACATCTTAGTGCAATTTTAGGACTCAGTTCTCAGATCTGTTTTCTTAACCTATACTCACTCTCACATGTGATCTCACCCTGCTACATGACCTTATACATTATCTTTACACAGGTGATCCCAAAATGTATGTATCTCCAATCCATATATTTACCTAAATTCCAAAATTCTATATTCATTTGCCTAATTGAATTTTCTCCACTTAGAGAGGTTCATGTCCAAAATGAAACTTCTATTTCCAGTTCTCCCACAAGCTTCCCCATGCCAGGAAATGAAAATTTCCCCTTCCCAGTTGTTCAGTCAAAAACCTTAGGCAGCTTTGCCACCTGTGTCTCATCCCACTTGACAACCATTTAATCTTTTCACCTCTGCCTTCATAATATATCCAGAATGTGACGAACCGGCACCGATTCTGCTGCAACCACCTTAGTCTGTGCCACCATCATTTCATAGACTACAATTGTCTCCTAACTACTGTGTTTCTTCACTGAAATGTACCCCTAACATAACAACAAAAGCCAGATTATATTATTTCTTTGCTGAGAAACCTCCAATGGCTTCCCTAGTTATTCAGAGTAGAATATAAATTGGTTTTTATGATTTACAAGGTCCTGCATTATCTGGGCCCTGTTTCAGCTCTAAGCTCCCCTCCCTAGCCTCTTTCTTACTGACTCTGCTCTCGCTGCACTGGCTTCTTTGCTGTACACATCAGTCATTTCCCCCACTCAAGAGTCTTTGCATTTGTGTTTCCTTTTCCCTATGGTAACATTTCCCTAGATGTCTACAAGGCTTGTCCCTTTACTTACTCATGTTTTAATAGTGACAGGCCTATAAAAACTAGAAATGCCTCTGTCCCCATCCCTCTTTGTAGCTCCTTAGCATCTATTGCTATCTCACGTATTTCACGTTGACTTGTATAATAGTTGTCTGTCTTCCCCTATTAGAAAGTAAGCTCCATGTAAGCTCCAGCTTAGCACCTGTGGGATATCACAGGTTCTTGACCTAAGTTTCAGTTTTCTCACCTACAGAATATAATCAATACCTCATAAGGGTGTTGGAAGGATCAAATGATATGATGCATGTAAAGTACTTAGCACAGTGCCTGGAATGTTGTATGCACTCAGTGATTAATCATGGTTGCAGGTCACTCACCTGCATAGGCAGCTATGTCCCAATAGCCTGGTGAAATCTGTGGTAGGGTCCTAGTGATATAGGTGTCTTCCTCTATACAATAATTACAATAAATACAATTCTGTGGGAAAACCGTCTTGAATTCCATGATCTCATGGTGCTGGATCAGTAGCTTTTTCTCCTTAAATGATCTGAGACACTGTATTTGAAGACTCTACTAGGAAATGAATTATAACCACATCCGTATTAGCCTTTGGGTTAGAACTAAGGTAGCTGTAAAAAGTCATACCTCTAAACCGTCTCCGATAGGCAGCAGTCTTGGGAGCTCAATGAGTTTGAAGGAATAAAACATTTCAGTTTGAGATCTGGCCTTGCAGGCCAGAGACTTGTCATAGCCAACTCCTTTGATTGATTGCTAAGCTTCACATATCCTGTTTGGTTAAATGAGTGCACTCAGGTGCAATTGGCTAGAGCTTGAGAAGTTTGGATGGAAGTATGTAGATGAAATATTTGTCTCTTTTATTCGTTGTTTCAGTGAAGCTCCTTATTCTGCCACTTTGAATTCTCCCACTTAGAATCATTTGGGCTCATTTATTTGCTCATGCTGTATCCCCAGCAGGGTTGTGGGCTTCCTTCTGTGCCTTGATCCCTAAGACGCACATACATAGCATCTGTGGCAACTCAGCTCTTAGTATCCTTCTACTTTCCCATGACCTTAAACATTCAGTGAACACACAGGTTCCTGCTAAGTCAGCTGACCTAAAGAACTTTCTGGCATCCTCTTTGGAAATAAACGTATTCAAACTCAGTCAATGTTACTGGAATATCCATGCAGGGATATCAGATGATGGGACATGGCAAGGGGATACCAGGAGGCTTCCAGTGGTGCTGATCCAATGGCTGGTCTCCCAGGCATTTTAAGCTCTTGTGCCTTTACGTTTGCCATCTCTTCCACCTCTTTCCACTATTTCCATCAGATGTAATTCTGCTCATCATTCAAGGCTCAGAATCAGCACTACTTCTTTTGATTTTCCTTAATGAACTCTCATTTCACTGTTTCATATGCTATGTGTATACCTCTGCTATAGTCTTTGTATGAGAGTTCATGTTTTTTCTGCCCTAGAGCCACCCCTCCCCCAACCCAAAGGAGAGGTCATGTCTGATTCATCTTTGCAGACAGTTCTGTCTATGGAAATCCTTACTTATTCGTGTATTTACTTCAAGTTACTTGACCTTACTGACCTCAGTTATGGTCTCGAACTCTAGG
This sequence comes from Leucopleurus acutus, assembly GCF_964270905.1. Classification (NCBI taxonomy): domain Eukaryota; kingdom Metazoa; phylum Chordata; class Mammalia; order Artiodactyla; family Delphinidae; genus Leucopleurus; species Leucopleurus acutus. Next base: position 35,773,364 of record NC_139156.1, read on the forward strand.
AGGGTTTTGTTTGTTTGTTTGGTAAAGAAATTATATATATTTTATTTGTATTTTTTTACTTTTCGCTGAGTTGGGTCTTCGTTGCTGTGCACAGGCTTTCTCTAGTTGTGGCGAGTGGTGCCTATTCTTTGTTGCAGTGAGTGGTCTTCTCATTGTCGTGGCTTCTCTTGCTGCGGAGCATGGGCTCTAGGCACGCAGGCTTCAGTAGTTGTGGCTTGTGGGCTTTAGAGTGCAGGCTCAGTAGCTGTGGCGCACGGGCTTAGTTGCTCCGCGGCATGTGAGATCTTCCCGGACCAGGGATTGAACCTGTGTCCCCTGCATTGGCAGGTGGATTCTTAACCACTGCACCACCAGGGAAGTCCCACTAGGAGGGTTTTTTTTTTTTTTTCTTTTTTGTGGGATAACTGGATTCTGACAAAATGAGAGGAAATAGGTACTATTTTCTGCTGACTTTTGGTTGCTGAGAAGGTGTGGGACTTTGTGTCTTTCTCAATTTTCTTTGTCCTACTCATTTCTTTATACGATTTTAAGGATTGATAAAGAATCTTGTCACAGAAGCCCACAGACCTGTCTTGCTTATCGTTTAGTGTTTAAAGGCTGAGATTCTTTCATTTTACGGGTCAGGGAAGAGATGCCAACCCCTTAGGTCATGTTGTCCTCACAGATGAAAACACAAAAAGAACCAAATTTAAAGCACATTATTTTAAATATGCTTTAAAATTTCTACCCTAGGGCCTAATTTGAATCAAATTCTACACTTTTTATTTTTCTTGAAAGTTATTTGATTCTAAATCATTATTGCCCATATGTATAAAAAATAATTCACTCTGTGGTGAATAACTTCTGGATTCATTGTAATTTAAAGTGACACCAAAAATGGTGAGGAAGAGCAGTGTTTCATTTATTAAGTTTTATAATTCAACAGCTGTTCCACATTTTGGGAGATAAAGATACTGAACCACTGAAATGTTCTGCGTTTCAGAAATCATACTTTCTAACTGCCACAGTTAAGTCTTTGACAATTTTCATGTACAATCATGCAATATTTCTGAGACATTGACAAAAGAGTTTATTCCTGCTTTCTTTCTGCTTCCGAATGCTATTTCAAGTATATTGGTATAAAAAATGTAGGAAAAGCGTCACATTCTCTATGGAGTTTATCTGCTATCAGAAAGTATAAAAGATAAGTGAATTTTATAAGTAATTGTTTTGAGTCCATTTTCAGAAAAATAACCTCCAAAAAGTACAATATACATCTTCCTCTCAATACTTTCCCTTGTTCTTTAGGGTATGTATGCTTTCTTGTTCTCTCTGTGGCCTTTTCACCTGTTCCCCATTTCTTTCTTGATATGCCCCATCAGATACACTCACGGTTAGTGTTCTATCTTTCCTCTTTTAAATCTAAAATTCCTTAATTTCTTCCTCACCCCATGCCAGCCATTTTCATCAGGTATCAGTTTCAATATGCCTTTTTTTAAATCAAAGAACCTCAGAGATCATTCAATCCAACCATATCTTCTTCGTAAGAATCTTCCAACATCCTTGAGATCCATTCTCCTTTTCAGTCTCCTGTAATTCCAAGTGGTATTTAATCTATACATACCCCCATGGAATTATTAATTCCCTTGATCTGAAGTTCCTTAATCTTCCTTTGGCCTAAGATTGCATTGAATTTCCTATCAACTGTGTCACTTTTTTTTTAGCTCATAACAAATTTTGTATTTAGCAAAGCCATTAGGTCTTTTACTCAAGAATTATTTTTAGATGTGACTTTCCTTATATTGTGTTTGGACAACTTAATTTTTGAAAAAGAAATGAGGGCTTTTCTTTTCGTTAAGTTGTAATCATTCGAACCAAATGAAGTCATCTGAAATCTTTTGTCATCCAATAGCAATTTTCAGCCTTTAAAAAAAGAAATAAACAACCAGGAAGATGCACTTTTATTTGCTTGCCTATTTCCTGACTTTAATTCAACACCTTAATTTTCAACTCAAAAACATGAAATGACAGTGAACGAGAATATTTGTTAACTTAAGTGAGACATAAAATCTCAAACTCTTTATTAAAATGGCTCTACCAAGTTACTTATTTAATCTTACCTCCTTTCAACTGGGGAAAGAAAGATGTGTCCCGAGAATCTTGTTCTCACTCAACATTATGAGTATTAATAAATATTTATACTTTCCAGAAAATAAAACATCAATTTAAATGTTATTATCAGGACAAAGCAATACATCATTGGATAATATAACAAGGCTGGATATCTCATTTGCCCCCCAGCTTCACTCTGAAGTGATTTGTGCCCCGGGAGGCTGACCTGTATGAACTGCATCAATTTGTCCTTTGACTTCTGGTTAGGTCAGGGGTTGGAGACTACCAGAAGGAGATTGGTACTGTTTACATAGAGATACCAGCGGGAGATTGGTAATACATAGAGGTAAGAGTGAGGACAGGGTATTAGTTCTTCTGACACCTTCTTGGCTAGGTCCCCAAGCCCTGGTTATATCCCACTGTTAAAGATGACAGCACCTCTCTCCAGCTCCTTCCCCAACCCCTCCAGGTTTCTCATTACTTACCCTGAAGCACTACTCCATCTCTTATGAATTTCCCTTAACCTTGGCCACACCTTTGTAAATAGTCTCTTCATTGAAGTCTCCTCCATTATCCCCTTGACTGTGCCATTTGTTTCCTGCATGAACACTGAGTGACCTGGCAATCCATCAGAATTCTAGATTTGTAGAGGTTTAAGGTAACTTTCATGAGACTTATCTACTATGCAGCTTCTTCACAAATGGCATATGCCTCTACCAACGTTTGTCTTGAGATGACTCAGCACGTCCAGGTTTTCTCTGCAAACTGTTGGAAGCTCTTCACCCACCAGCAAGTTCCAGCTTCATTGGACCTTCGCTTGGTGTGCACTTAGTTGAAAATACTAAGGCAAATATGGGCCCTGTAATCGTCCGTCAGTAGCCAGATGGAAGGTGCTCATCCAGCTAATTCACAGGTTGTGCTTTTATCAAAATGAAAGAAAAAAATATGCCTAGACTTGCAGACCCTTGAGAAAAAGACAGTTGACCCCAGAAGAACATGGATGCTGCTGTAGCCCTTTCAGGCTGCTATGACAAAATATTGCAGAGTGGATGGCTTATAAACAGTATGAATTTCTCACAGTTCTGGAAGCTGGGAGTCTGATTTCAGGGTGCCAGTATGGTCCAGGTTTCAGGGTTCTCATTGTAACCTTGTATGGCTGAAGGGGTAGGAAGCTCTCTGGAGCCTCTTTTGTAAGGCACTAATTCCATTCACGAGGGTTCCACCTTCAAGACTTAAATCATCTCCCCAAGGCAGTACCTACTAATACCATCACCTTTGGGAGTTAGAATGTCAACATATGAATTTTGGAGGGACACAAACATTCAGACCATTGCAGATGCCCAGCTTAAGAAACACTGGCACAGCGAATAAGTACATGAGCTTTGAAAACTTGATAATGGTCAAATCCTAACTTGGTCACTTGTAACAATGTGATATTACATAACAATGTTTTCTAATCTCAGTTTTCCTATCTGTGAAAGTGATATAGTAACAGTGTCCACTTTATTATTTGGTGGATTAAATAAGATTTTGTTTTTAAAAATCTCAATGTAGCCTGGCATTTTGAAAACACTCAACAGATATTTAAGAAACATATTTTGATGGTGAGATGAGGTCAACTGCCTATTCACATGTTAAAAACAGACACTGGTCTTCAGTTTCTCATTAATAAAAAGGAAAGAGTGAAAAACGGTGAGAATGGGCTTATGGCCTGGTTACCAAATTTTAAAAAGAAAGGCCCACTTAGAAGGGATACAACACTATATATATATATATATATATATATATATATATATATAGCCCCTTTCAGTTCAATTGTTAAAATTTCCCCGCTGAAATAGCTCTTAAAGCTTTATAACAGGTAAAAGATATTTTTGTTTAATGGTATAATCATCATTAAAGGCAAAACAGTGTATTTTTTTATTTTTATTTAAAACAGTGTGTTTTAAAGAAAATCAGGAAAGTTATTTTTAAGCCATCTATTACTAGATGCTGAATTAAAGAACTTGGATAGCAATGCAACAATATTTATATCAAAATTAATTAAATCACACAAACATTATTTCAAAAGTAGTAATGAAAACCCAACATTATACCACTAATAAAAATGAATAAAACTCGGACCTGTCACACATTGCCAGTGTGAAAGGACTTGGTCTTATTTTCCTAAATTCAGTTGTTTAATTGACTTACTCTAATAATTTTCTGGAACATTTTTCTGCTTTTTTCTTTAATCCAATTTAGATTGTTTTTAGTCTTTACAGTGATAGTGCCCTGAATTTGTTTGAGCTATGTTTGTCACAGCTGTTACCAATTTGATCCCATACGCTTTCTATCTTTCAAGGATTCTTCACAATTTGTGTTCCTGTCCCATTATGCTTTATCCATGTCTATATCATCTGTAGTTATATCTGAATAAATGTGTATATTTACATGTTTCTTTTCTCTCACTTTAGGAGATTTGATGTAGAAAAGAATATTGGAACAGGTGCTCTGTCTATTTTGATTTGTTTTGACAGTATTTTTACATTTGGAGACAGTGAGATGTATGGAATGTGCTAGATTTTCTCTTGGCCATTTGGCAATGTTTCTCCCCGTTCTTCTCTTCCCTGTGTTGCAGAGGCTGAAAGCCTGGTACTGTATTCTCCAGAATTCCTAACATCAAGGTACCATTCTGCTAACAAGGGTGCTTATAAGAATAGAAGAAGAGACTCTTGCTGCTGATGCAGAGGCTCAAGCCCATAGGCTGCAGAGATGACAGATCTGAGGTTTGATGAGTGCCTTCCTTGTGTCAGCCTGTGAATTAGCAGTGGCAGTTTCCTGTGATTCTTAGTCTTCCTGAATTTTTGAACACTAGCAATGACTTCCCTGACCCTTGCTTCACTGGTCATCCCAATGTTTTGGTAACTCTCTAATCTCTATATGACATCTCTTTCTATTTGAAATACCTTAAGCAATTTCTGCTTTCTTGACCAAACCCTGATACATAGGGTTTAAGTAACTTGCCCAAAGTTTCACAGTTAATTAGGATTTGAATCCAGATCTGTCCAGCTTTTGACAATGTGTATATTGGTGAGTTCTAGATCTTTTTTCAGACTCTTCTGGGATGCTCTATGTCTCTCAGTTGTGAAAAGTATGTTTGGAGTTCTATAGGGGGTGAGATTATATATATAAAACCTTAATAACACTTTGTATCACTTTGAACTTTCTTAGGCCCATTTGAGAACTCTGGGGTAAATTAAAATATATAGCTACAAGGGAATAAGAAAATTATTTGAAGATTTGAGTCATCCTCTTTGTTATTTTTTAAGCCATGGGTTAAAGAGAGAGGATAGTAAAGACAAATAAGAAGGGAAAACAAGAAATTTATTGTGATGTGAGGTGATAGGACTCACGGATCTAGCTATAACCGACCATCCCTGTATTTATATGTGTATGTGAGCATTTTTGAAATATTCAATTCTAGTCGTTGTCAATATTTGTTATATAATGTGACTGTTAGAGAGGTGGGATTTAGTTTCAAGTTCAAGTCTTTAGTTTGACACAAGAAAAATAAATTAAAAATCACACTGTTTTTTAACTACAAGTAAAGATTTGCCATCAATTTATAAAAGCTAACAATTAAATTTAGAAACATGCTTATTTATGCATTATATTGTCAACATTTCAAAAGCAGTCTATTTTATTTTCTTGTAAATAACTAGTCTGTAACAACATTTTACTTTTCATCAGTATGCTTTAAGAATTCTCTGAAAGGACAGAAGTGAAAGTTGGGTTAACAATAAAGTAATTGATTTAATTGCAAAATAAATGCCTAAGATATTGTTTGAAAATTCATGACTGGGCAAAATATGAAGTGTAAAGGAAGAAATCTTGAGAAGTACTTGTGTCGCTATGGGGACAGGATTTATAGACCTTAAAAAGAGAATTAATTTGCTTGGATGTTTGTTTTGCACAGTTTACTCTCAGTCTGAAAATGGTCAAATGTTGCAGGTTCGACAAAAAATGGATTGAAAATGGTTATTCTAGATATTTAGTATTTTCAAGAGTTTCATGACAGATCAGATAAATCACACAGGTGATTTGATCTATACCCCAAATAATCCAACTAATATAAATTGAGTGTGTTTCGTATTTTTAAAATTGTTCAAACAATTTTCAGACTTCAATTTCCTATAGTGCTGGACCAGGTCCCCTCTCCTTCACCGCCGTTCATGTATATACCACACACAATTATAAAGAAAAATTGCTGGAGAAAATATTTTTTGAAAGTATAATCAAAGTCATCAAAAAGCTGATGAAATAACAAATAAGTACTTGATTAAAATTAAACGAACAGTGAAAATTCAGAAAGATAGACTGATCCAAAGCTGCTCTTGCTTGGAGGGAATTTACCAACTTGAATTTTGATGTAAAGCAGTACCAAAGGGTAAAAGAAACAATAAAAAATGACCTCATTGATTTTAAATAACCAGTGAGAAATTCTATAACTTAAAATTACATTAACCAAAATTAAAACTCAAAGAGTAGGTGTAACAGTATATTAGACAAAATCTGAGAAAGAATTAGTAAACTGAGAAAACAGGTGAGAAGAAAATACTGGACATGTAACACATAGAGACAAAAAGATGGAGAATGTGGAAAAGAGGTTAAGAGGCAGAGTGGAAAGTTTTCGAAGACGTTTAGTTTTAAATAAATAGACTAAATAAAGTTTTTAAACAAACAGATGTTTTGCTTTTCAAAACAAAAATAGTCTTATAAATGATATTTTGTTTACAAAAATTTCTCTAAAACAGGTCATAACAGTGTTTAAAATCTCAGTTTCTTGCTTAGGTAACTTGCAACCTAGTGCACTGGCTTTATAGGTTGCTGAGAAGCTGATATTTTGAAAGTGTTTACAGACCTTTGTTATAAAAATGAATGTCCTAAGAAAGGGGGGCTGCGGGTACAAGTGTGGTTCAACAACATAAGAAACAAGAATGTAGTGGTGTTTAAATTTATAGTTGTTAAAAATGTCATCTCAAGTCAAGTCACTGGTCTGTTTGCATTTGATACATTTTTTTTTTAACTTCAATCATTCTTTGACAAAGACTAGTCCTTTGTTTAATTAATGAATTAATTTTTGCTGTGTTGGGTCTTCGTTTCTGTGCGAGGGCTTTCTCTAGTTGTGGCAAGCAGGGGCCACTCTTCATCACGGTGAGCGGGCCTCTCACTATCGCGGCCTCTCTTGTTGCGGAGCACAGGCTGCAGACGCACAGGCTCAGTAGTTGTGGCTCACGAGCCTAGTTGCTCCCGGCATGTGGGATCCTCCCAGACCAGGGCTTGAACCCGTGTCCCCTGCATTAGCAGGCAGATTCTCAACCACTGTGCCACCAGGGAAGCCCTGATACATTTTTATACTAACTAGCATTGTAAAATTATTTCGTGATTAGAAAATACCTGTGGATATTTGTATAAAAGAGTGAAATAAATGTTTTTATGAAAGTATTCAAAAAAAAAAGTTCCAAAATATGATAAAAGAGAGAATAAGACATGGGATTGCATTTTTGCATTCAAATTTATGGTACATTTATTTATAATTTTCCTGCTATTGTGAAGAGGCATGAACTGTATAATCTGTGGATATATGTGTTTTAAGAACACTGCAATATGATTTCTTTTTAACACTTACAGTGTTAACACATCACTACTACATTACAGTACTACAAATTTAAACAAATGTTAAAACTACTTTTAAAATACTGACTACAGGAAAAAATGAACATCATTTAATAAATTGTAACTACTGAATTTAATGTTTTATACACTGAACTATAATCATTGTCTTACCCAGATGTACAAACTCAAAAGAAGCAGTATTTCACAGGAACCTTTTCTGAAGTAAAACATTCTTCATATTAAAAAGAGAAAACAAATAAATGCACTGCACTTGGTATACACATGGCCTTTCAAGTTTATTGATCCATTGAATTCACAAGCATCACATTTTTTCCCATTTTATAAGAGCAGTATTTTTTTAAACAAAAAGAGCTAAAGTTACCAAAATAATTAACTTTGGATGTCTAGGGCAATTAAACCATTGTCATTACTTTAAAAGAGAACTGGAAAAGTCATGCAGAATTATGTAAGCAGGAGGTATAGCAGAATCATAAAGTAGCTGGTATTTTAAAAAACATTCATGTAAAATCTCTTATCTGGGATATGGACTGTCTGGAATGTGTCGACCTCTATGATAAAGGCCATAGATTCCAAATCACAGAGATAAAGGACCTGAGATGATAAAGGACCTGAGATGACATTCAGTTCAATCTTTAGAAAATAACTGTCTCTGAAATGCCTGGACGATTTTCATTCATACTTTTTTTAAAAAGCTTTCCAGTAATGGGTAACTTAGTGTGACCAAATAATTCCATCACTTGTCCTCTGCTGCAACCCCTTTATCTTCTATACCTGTTTTTGTTTTTTTTTTTGCTGTTGTTGCTTTTTAATCTTTATTGAGTTATAATTGACATATAATAAACTTCATAGATTAAAGTGCACAATTGATGAATTTTGACACATGGACACCCCTGTAAAATCATCGCTGCAATCAGGAGATCAATATTTCTATGACCCCAGAAGGTTTCCTCATGGTCATTTGTAATCCATTCCTCCATTTACTTTTTTGTCCTTGAAAATATCTATTTATAATAATACTCAGAGGCTTAGTACAAAGACTCCTTCTTCCAGAGGGGATTGTTTTCACTTCTGGCAGGTCTCTGGGGTCATTTCTATTCTGGGATCACTTTTTGAGGGATTTTTCTTTATGACAAAGTTTTATGATTTATAGATGTGAATCTGCTGATACGGAATGTCTGGAATGTGCCAACCTCTATAACGGGAAAGGCCATAGATTCCAAATCACAGAGATAAGGAAACTGAGATGACATTCATTTCAATCTACAGGAAATAACTGTCTCTAACAAGAGGCTTATGGTTTTTTTCTTTTCTAGTGTTTTTGCTTATTTTTGGTTTTGATTAAGGTTTTTCCCCTTCTCTGCAGCACAACTTTCTTTGCAATTCCCTCTGGGAATGGGTGGGAGGAAATAGGGCACATATTTTCTTAAATTTATTTTACTGAAGTATATTTGATTTACAATGTTGTGTTAATTTCTGCTGTACAGCAAAGTGATTCGGTTATACATATATAAACATTCTTTTTCATATTCTTTTCCATTATGGTTTGTCACAGGAAATTGAATATAGTTCCCTGTGCTACACCGTAGGACCTTGTTGTTTATCCATTCCATAAATAATAGTTTGCACCTGCTAAACCCAAACTTCCAATCCATCCCTCCCCTGCCCCCTCCCCCTTGAAAACCATAAGTCCGTTCTCTATGTCTGTGTCTGTTTCATATATAAGTTCATTTGTGTCATAATTTAGATTCTACATATAAGTGATAACAGATGGTATTTGTCTTTCGCTTTTTGACTTCATTTAGTATGGTAATTGCTAGGTCCATCCATGTTGCTGCAAAAGGCATTATTTCATTCTTTTTATGGCTAAGTAGTATTCCATTGTATGTATAATATACCACATCTTCTTTATCCATTCATCTGTTGATGGACATTTAGGTTGTTTCCATGTCTTGACTAGTGTGAATAGTGCTGCTGTGAACATAAGGGTGCATGCATCTTTTTGAATTATAGTTTTGTCCAGATATATGTCCAGGAGTAGAATTGCTGGATCAGATGGCAACTCTTATTTTTAGATTTTTGGGAACCCTCCATACTGTTTTCCATAGTGGCTGCACTAATTTACATTCCCATCAACAATACAGGAGGTTTCCCTTTTCTCCACACCCTCTCTAGCATTTATTTGTAGAGTTTTTAATGATGGCCGTTCTGACGGGTGTGAGGTGATACCTCATAGTAGTTTTGATTGACATTTCTCTAATAATTCGTGATGTTGAGTGTCTTTTCACGAATAGGGCACATATCTATTGTGGTTCACCTTTACTTGAGATGTTACTTCTCTGAGGTTCCATCTTAATATTAAGTGGGTCTCCTACTAGTCTCTCTACCATGGGAAAGCTCTAGGTTTGACTTCTTTCTTTTTTTTTTACTGTATAACATTGTTGAATCTGGAGTTTAATTTAGCCAAATTTGGTCAATGCTGTAGGAACAAAAGCAGCTTGAGTGCTCCACTTACAATTAGGATTTCATGCTTTTCCTTAGTATTTGAACTGTTAATCTATCTTCTCATCTGTTCTGAACTCTTGAGTTTTCTTTGTTTTGTTTTGTTTTGTTTTGTTTGCAGTACACGGGCCTCTCACTGTTGTGGCCTCTCCCATTGCAGAGCACACGCTCCGGACGCGCAGGCCCAGCGGCCATGGCTCACGGGCCCAGCCGCTCCGCGGCATGTGGGATCTTCCCGGACCGGGGCACAAACCCGCGTCCCCTGCATTGGCAGGCGGACTCTCAACCACTGCTCCACCAGGGAAGCCCTGTACTCTTGAGTTTTAAAAAAGTACCCTTTACCCAGTATTTTTAGGTTTTCTTCAGCAAAGGGATCAGTTTGATAATCTAACCTACCATTTTCTCTGAAATGGGACTTCTTTGAATTTTTCTTATAGTTCTATCAAAGAAATTTCCCCTTTCCACCTGAATGGTTTTATTTAGACTCACTTATTCTATTCAGTTTAATCTTGGAATTCTAATCAATTAAGAAACACAAATTCTGTTTTTGATAAATGAGGTTCTGTTCACTTGTTCAAAAAGGTTTTCTTTTTTTCTACTTATATTTGACAGATTTATCTAGAGTCTTGCTACTGAAAACTCAATCAAAAAGTACACTTTTCTTTTTAGTACATATGGGTTAAGACAGGAATGCATCTATTTCTCTTTAGTGAGATTATTATTCAATCAAGATTTTTCTTTAATTTCCAGTAAATGAATCTTTGATCAGTGGATGACACCAGAACTGGTTATCAACTTACAGTATAGTTTGTGGTGAGTAAGGAAGAGATCTAATTTTTTCATTCAGAGGGGAAGAAGTTAGAATACATGTTATCTTCTAACCATCAGATTTTCTCTTACTTAAATAGCAAACCAGTCACACTTGGATCAAGGAATAGAATCTCTTTCCATATGTATTAATTCACTCTCATATAAGTTTTAATTTTGAATGAGGTTTTGGCTTGCTGTTGATGCAGCCATCCCAGAGGACCATTTCTGAATTATAAAAGCGAAATTTTAAGTTCCAGACTTTAGTTTTAGCTCTATCACTAGTTTCCATCCTCTGAGCCTCAATGCTCTCATCCAGAAAAGAAAGGCAGAAATGTAAGTTTGCCAGTTTAGGCTCAGCAGTGTCTGTTAAATATCATCTAAATGCATCCTAGATTTCATGAATTGGAAACCCTAGGAATTAGTCCTGGGGGACATTTTAGGTCCAAGGGCTATGTTACTTGTTTGTAATTGAATCCTTGCAACAAACCAGAAGGTGGGTATCGATATCTTCATTTCACTAACGAGGAAATTGAGTCTCAGAGCAGTTAAGTGTGTGAGGTTACACAGCTAGAAAGAAGAAGAGGGAATTCCCTAGCAGTCCAGTGGTTAGGACTCTGTGCTGTCACTTCCAAGGGCCCGGGTTCAATCCCTGGTTGGGGAACTAAAATCCCACAAGTCGTGTGTATTATTTGGTGCAGCCAAATAATAATAAATGATAATGATGATAATAATGATAATAATAGAAAGAAGAAGAGTAAGGTCTCAGAGCCAAGTTTACTAACTCCATATTCAGCCCTCTTCTCACCACACCAGAGCTATATACTACGTTTTAGGTTGTTAATGTATCAAGAAAGACTACAATAAGGGGAAAAAATACATGGCAAAGTAATTATTTACAATATTATAAAAAATTATGAAACACTGGGTTAGAATAATATACTACCTTAAAACAAAATATCATCATTCATATATTAATTTTATTGAAGAGTTACCAAACAATAACTTCCACACATCATAATGCTATTAAATCTGTCTTTTAAAAACACAAATATGTTCTTGACATTACGTTGCTTAAATTTTATACATAGTGGCTACTGAATGCAATTCAAACTTAAAATCTTAACAATCGGAGTCAATTTTGACTTGACCCTGCCTAACTCCCAGCCGCATTTCCACTCACATAAATTGCTGTAGGCATACCAAGTATCTCATATCATTTCCCAAAGCTCCTGTGCTGTCTTATGACTCTGTTCCTTCTACGTGAAATGCCCTCCCCTAAACATTCCTCTCACACTCTCCTCCACTGCCCTTCTTCCTGTCCAATGAATTTCTGTTCTCCATTTAAAACTGCTCAGATATCACCTCAGCTGTAAGCCCTTCCCTGACCATATAGACACAATTTTCCAAACCTCAATTCTCTGGTGGTACCATGTTTATACTTCAATTAACCTTTAGCTCACTGCATTGAAATTATTTCTTTATGAGTTTGTGTTTCCCAATGGACAATAAGTTCTTTGAGAGTAGAGTGACTTATTCATCTCTGTGTACCAAGAGCATGGCACTGCATAAATGCTTAAATAAACTAATTAATTTAAAATACCGGACTTCTATACATGAGACAGTTCTTTTACATGATTACACCCTTAAAAGTTTGAGTCTCTTCTATCTCTGTTCCTCCTCCCTGCCACTCCTTCATGCCATGCCTAGAGCCATAGAGAGAACACTGAGGACCTTCTACACTCTCAGCATAGGAGTAGAAAGGCTCTAGAGATTTATTCTGGAGGCACATTGCCAAGTCTGCTATGGTGGGAAGTGAGATAAGTCAGATTCAAGAAAGAGTTTGCATCTATTTAAGACACGGGGGATACTCTATTATCTGTGTATCTGTGCCTAGATTCCTTCTACAGAGGTACTCTGATTGTGCAGGAATAAGATATTGTAGGGAGACAAAAAGTGTCAGCATGAAATGCTGAGAAGAGTAGGAGAAAGCTTTGGTCAGTGAGGGTCCAGCACTGCCAATGGGGCAGAGTCTGGGTTTCCTTACTGAGACTGGCTTCATAAGCAGGAATTTATAACAGCAAAGATTCAAGAGCATCCTTCTATTTCAAGATTAATTCCACAGATCATCTAGTTCTCTGTGCTTTGATACTGTATTTCCAAGAGACTCTTTCAACTTAATTCATTTTTCTAAATTGCTTCCCTCTGGGGTCATCTACTGACCATTGACAGGAGGATTAAATGAGATTATGGGTAAGAAGGCCTCGAGCTCAGTGTTTGACACACAGCATACTCGAAACAAATGGTAGCTGACTCTGAATCACTGTAAATTAGCAAAGTGCTTTTCTGGTTTACAGATCAGCCTTGGGTTAGCCTGAGTGGTGTGAGCCATTCTCCTATGGTTTTAATGAGTCAACCCACAAGGGCCTGGAATCTCAGGAGGTAGAAAACCTTGGCCGACAGGGAGAAACCCCTGCAGCTCAGGCAAGCATGGCTGGCCCTCCCATGGCAAAGGACAAGGAGCAAATTCATCTTTGTATGCTGCCCTTTAGTCCATAGCAAGACCTCCGCTAGAGACTTCTGGAGTCCTGGAAAAACCAATTATTTTCCTGTCCTCTACTTCTGTCTGATCATAATCCCTTTCTCATCCTCAAAGTGAGACTGGAAGCATGTGATCTGAATTAGGAAACTTGGAGGCAACGGAAGTGAGAGGTCATAGAATAAATCACTAAAATTATAGAGGCTCAGAAGAGCTGGGACAACTGCCAAGTCTAATCCTCAGAACTCTCCCACTGTTGGTGAAGTGTGTAAGATTTGTGCTAGTAGGTGCGTAGCTCATGCTTGGGTTATTTAAGGTATTTAAGTCCTTGGAGTGTTTCTCTATTGCTGTATTTCTATTATTCAATAATTGTGAAAGATTTTGGAGTTTGATTAAGCATTCTGACCTCAAATTTACATTAGAAAGTTTAAAAGATAGGGAATACTACATTAGTCATACGTATCCTGAATACCTCCAAGCTAGCCAGCCTTTTGAAGGTAATTTGTTTGACATTCACATGAAATAATTCAAGCTTCCAACTTAAATAACCAGGAAAAGTCCAAGACTCTCAATATTTTTGCAGGTTCCCGAGAGGCTAACTCTGGCCTAAAATTATGTATAATTTCCTGCTTTGGATCACTGCGAACTTCCTACCTTCACTTTACCATGGACGTTGCCTGCTCCAATTCTGTCTTATCCTTTCTCTTCTAAGTGGAAATGAAAACTCCGCTCCTTTGTTATCCAGAGCAGTGCCATACTAATTCTATGTTCATGTGGTAACAATTGTCCTGAAGATTTAGGGATAGTGGAGGGCATTTCTGCCCAGATCCACGAACAACTAAAAATCAAATACCAGTCATCACTCTTCTAAAAGTTTCTTGCCTCCCCACCGTTATTAATCAGTGCTCTCTCGTAGTACCTGTCCGTTGTTCTGTTGCAAGAAACTCCTGCTCTACCTTCACCTTTCTTCCTTGAATTCTAGGGCTCCAATTCCTTATTTCTCAGCTAACTGACAACTACCTAGATATGTATATCTAGAGAGAGAGAGACAGAGATGGGTAGAGAGAGAGAGACAGAGATGGGTAGAGAGAGAGAGAAGAGATATCCAGGTTCATGCTATCTCTCTAACAGGATATTAACTGTGGCTTTTCCCTCTATCTAGGAGTTCTAGAAGGGATTCCAAAGGCTGAGAACAGTCGCTGCCAGATCATCTGTCCAGGGCATGCTAAGATTGTGGGTAACTGCAGGAAGGTATAGAAGAGATGAGTAGAGGGGTGTTTAACTCTGGCCTCATATCTCCTGAGGGATGCTTTAGATTACCACCTGGAGAGCTTGACCTGTGTCTGCTGATATCTAGGAACCTGATTTATACCTAAATATTATAAAGGAAAGAGCTTAAGGGGAACTATTTGTAGCAGGAGAGCAAAGACACAGGGCTGCATTCAAGATGTTCTGCTTGTCTAGATGTGGACAAGATGTAAATTGATGTAGGAGCTGAAAATGGGCCATCTTGGAAGATCCTGCCCTGAAGGATCTCCTGGTGGGTATGGGGACCCCATGATGGGGGATATCTGTGGGGTAAACCACTGGATGCTAGAGCTGTGGGGAGGGTCATGAGCAACCAGCTAGAGGTGGTATGTCCAGTGACAAGGGAACAGCAGGTGAGAAGTGCACAGTAATTGAGGTTTCTGAAGATTCCACAGGAGTTCCAGTGAGAGACCACAAATGAGAGAGGAAAGGGAGGAAAGGGGCTGCTCTCTCAGTGGTCACCAATGTCAGGGGCAACCATACCAGTCAAGTAAATCTTTTCATCCTCATCTCTCTCCTCTGGAGCCCTGGAAAAACCAGAGACCGTCTAGTGGGAAAAAGAAAAATGAGAACAAGGGCAAAGTGCAGAAGTTGGTCCAGCTCCCCTCCCCCACTGCAACTCTCCAAGCCTCAGTCAGCCCAAGATGCGAGATGGTAGGGAAGTAGATTGGACTCACGCAGGAAAATAGGCTTTGATATTAGGCCAGACTAAATGGGGCTTTTATATTGACTATTTACTTATATGTGAGAGTGACAAGAAAAGCTATTTTATGTTTTTGAGATTTCATCCAGAGGCAAGAAAATGATTGACAAAACTTGTCAGAAGGCAGTGGCATAGAACAACAGAAAAAGCTAAGTTAAAATTTCACCCCTACTGAATACAAATCATTCACTATAGCAATTTCTTAGTCTTTGTCTCTCTGCACCTTTGTCTCTCTGCATTTTCTCTCTCTGCTTGTCACTCTCCTTTCTTCCATCTTTCTCACACACACTTCCATTTCTGTTATATTTTGTGTGCAAGTAAGTTTATCTTTCTTTGTCTCAACTTCTCCTTTCTAGACAAGCATAGAGTCTTCCCTTTCATAACCAAAAGTCCATGTACTTGTTTGTTTACTTACTTTGGTTTTTAAATAAAAGGACGTGTTGCCCTCCCCATATGAATTCTAATTGAATTCTGCTGACCCCCTCATGTGTGAGCTGCCGCAGTTGTGTTCCTTGACCAACTATACGTCTTTTTGTTCCTCCTTGGTATACATTACATCTATTAAATGCTGCATATCTGAACATGGGGACTGGATCTCCCAGGATTATTTCTTGATGATCTTTGATCTAAACCTATATAAAACTTTGACATATATTCTGATTTTGGTGCAGACTTCAGAGTATCTATAACCTGGAATTCCATAAGTGATGATGACTTAAGTTCTTACCATGGACAAATACTCAACACATCTTCACAAAGTTATGTACCATACCTCACTCCCCCATGCCCTTAAAACACACACCAAACCTCAGGAGTTGGCAGAAACCCTCTAAGATAAAGTCCAGCAGAAACACAGCATTGCTACTCTTTGCCTGTGTCCTTGGAACTTGTGCTATAGTGTCATAGTGCTACAATGCTACTTTCAAACTTATGGGCCATCAGTCCTTGCAGATTACTTAGCAGGCTCCCATCTGCCTCCAAGCCAGAGAACTCTTCTGAGCCTGTTGGGAACAGGGTCACAATCTTTTTTATTTATCCCATTATTTCCTGCAATCGTCAGCTTCCCTCCTGGCCTATTTCTTCCAATTAGTCCTCAGTGGGTCTCAGCTAACACAGGCTCTAACCTCATTCTTCTTTTTAGCATATTCTTGTATTTTAACCTTTTATATATTCATATCAGTGTGGAATTAGCTGTAGAGTACACGTGGCTATTTTAACAGAAGAGGTCTCTCTTGTTTGGGCAAAAGAGGCTCTTGGAGAACAGAGTAAATATTTGGTTTAAAACAATGGTTACAAATAGGCAGGCAGGTGCCAGAGACATGTTTTGTTTCGCCCACTCAGTAATTACATATGGTTTTAAAAATTTTGAAAGCTTTAGAATTCTATTCATTTTCCAGCTCACCTCCGTTTTACCATTTTTGGTCTGTTTCATTCATTATGTTATCTGCCTGCCTTCTGTGGATTTTGGGTTTATAGCTTCTGTAATAAAGCTTTTATTGACAATTTTGTCAGTTCTAGACTGAATAATGGTGCCCCAAAATATATCTACATTCTAACCCTCAGAACTTGTGAGCATGTCACCTCACCTGGGAAAAGAGACTTTGCAGATGTGATTAAATTAAGGATCTTGCGAAAGGGAGATAATCCTGCATTAGATTGTGTCCCCAATGTAATCACAAGGGTCGTAATGGAGACAAGAGTGTCCAAGTTATAAAAAGGAGATATGATAACAGAAGCAGAGATTGGAGTAACAATGCACTTTGAAGGCAGGGGAAGGAGCTACAGTGAAGGAATGCAGGTGATCTCTAAAAGGAAAAGCAAGAAAACAGATTCTCCCCTAGAGTCTCCAGAAGGAATGCAGCCTCACCCATATTTTGATTTGGGGTTCATGAAACTCATTTCAGACCTCTGACCTCCAGAAATATAATACATTTGTGTTGTTTCGTACCACTAGGTTTGTGGTAGCTTGTTACAACAACAGTAGGAAATGTATACACGATCTAAGTTTAAAAACTGCCTACCTTCATTTATACCAGTGTCTCCTCCA
This sequence comes from Leucopleurus acutus, assembly GCF_964270905.1. NCBI lineage: Eukaryota > Metazoa > Chordata > Mammalia > Artiodactyla > Delphinidae > Leucopleurus > Leucopleurus acutus. The sequence goes on from NC_139156.1 coordinate 35,791,037, forward strand.
CTTGGTCTTAGTGTCCATACTGATGTAGCTTTAGTGGCAAAAGAACTGATTCATTGGTGTGAGACTCAATGGTTAGGAGTTTGCTTCCTTTCTAAAACATGGCATATGACAAGAATTGTTTCTTTCCATCCATCGGATAAATAATGACTCAAACTAAAGTTCAGTAAAGGAATGTCTCCACGGGCTCTAGACTCTTACCTTTAGCGCTCTTTCACCTAGTTAGTAACCAGAAAAGGGACTAAGAGAAGCCTTTTCCTTCTTTTATCTAAGACTTTTAATAATCATCCACTAGTTGTTTTCCCACATGCCCGCTCAATCATACATATGAATAGATGATAACTTCTATTTTTCTTACTTTGATCTCTCTTCTCCCTACGTGTTATTTCTTGCTCACCCTTCCGTCAATGTCATCACCTCAAGGACACTCTCTTGTTCCTCGTGCTTGAAAACAAACCTTCATTTTAGCAACTGGGATATGGACTCAGGAGAAGGAGCCTCTAGTGCTCATTTTAAAAAGCCGCTTCTTATGTTAGCAATTATTATAACAGTCAGACGTGGTAAAGGAGATAAGGAGGAAGGTTTTATATTTTACCTCCCCAGTGGTGCCAAGGAAGATGTCCTTGACTATTTCTTCATTTCTTTCACTGCCAACTGTGAAATGTAATTTGGTTTGGCATATGGTGGCAAAGCCAGGAGACAAGTACATTTTGGGTTTTCATCAACATTTGCAGATCAACACCATGGACCTGGATTTCAAGAGAGACTGTGATAACAGATGCCATCCCTGGAGGATCTCCAAGTCAACCAGGTGTAAAGACTAAAAAAGAGACATAAATAGGAGTGTAGGATGAAACACCTGTTGGTATGATGCCTGTTGTTATTGGCTGCTAAAGAGTTTAATTTGAAATAGTCAACAGAGGGAGATAAAAATGGGTCATTTCCCACAACCAGGTATTTAAAGCATATAGGAAGCAGATTGCATGAATTTGGATGGAAATTCATCATTTTGTTTCATTATGAGAAAAATATCTTGAATTATCCAGGGTTCTTACATAGCACAGACTCAGGCAGTCACTATCTTTCCTTGCTTTATATCATGTAGACCTGGTCTAACCAAATAGTGGAACATCGTAGGGCAGGGATCCCAAAACAGCCACCTAACACCAGGTCAGGTCTGGGTTGTATTAGTTTGGCTAGTCTAGTATTTTTTAAAAGTATGATTGCCTTTAGGTAAGACATATGCAGTGCACATCATTCCCTCTTCTCTTATACAAAGCTATTTTGCATATTATGCATATTTTTGCATACTTGCTTATGATACACAGAATAATGGTCCCCCAAATATGTCTATGTTCAAATCCCCAGAATCTGTGAATATATCACCTTACATGGTAAAAGGGCCTTTGCACATGTGATTAAGTTTAGAATATTGAGATAGATTATCCTAAATTATCTCAGTGAGTTCAATGTAATCACCAGTGTCCTTATAAATAAAAAAGGTTAAAGATAGAGGCTGGAGTATCAGACACGTTCTGTATATTAACACATTTACTCCTCAAAACAATTGTGTGAGGCATGTACCAATATGAACCCCACTTTTCAGATGAGGACTGATGCCCAGAAATGACAAGTTTCTTACCCAAAGTCAGGTGACAGTGACAGGGTATGAATTTAGGTACCTGGGCTCTAAAACTCATGTCCAGGGATACTACTTCCATGTTAATGGATATTAGAAAATCTGGGCAGGTCCTAGTCATCTACTAACTTGATCAATCATTTAACCTTTCTGAACCTCAGATTCCTCATCTATAAATCAAGGGAGTATGGGGATATATGTATACATATAGCTGATTCACTTTGTTATACAGCAGAAACTAACACAACATTGTAAAGCAATTACACTCCAATAAACATGTTAATCAATCAAGGGAGTTGGTGTAAATCAGAGTATTTTAAACTTTTAAACAGAATTCTTTTATTCCTACCAACTGAAATCTTATGTGGGATTCCATTTTTAAAAATTTATTTTACTGAAGTATAGTTGATTTACAACGTTGTGTTAATTTCTGCTGTACAGTAAGGTGATTCAGTTATATATATATACACTCTTTTTCATATTTTTTCCATTATGGTTTATCACAGGATATTGAATATAGTATACTGTGCTATACAGTAGGACCTTGTTCATCCATTCTATATGTAATAGTTAGCATCTACTAATCCCAAACTCTCAATCCACCTCTCCCCCCTTGGCAACCACAAGTCTGTTCTCTATGTCTGTGAGTCTGTTTCTGTTTCATGGATAAATTCGTTTGTGTCATATTTTAGATTCCACATATAAGTGATATCAGATGACATTTGTCTTTATCTGACTTACTTCACTTAGTATGATAACCTCTAGGTCCATCTGTGATGCTGCAAATGGAATTATTTCATTCTTTTTTATGGCTGAGTAGTATTCCATTGTATATATGTACCACATCTTTATCCATTCATCTGTCAATGGACATTTAAGTTGTTTCCATGTCTTGGCTAGTGTGAATAGTGCTGCTATGAACACAGGAGTGCATGTATCTTTTTGAATTATAGTTTTGTCAGGATATATGCCCAGGAGTGGGATTGCTGGATTATATGGTAGTTCTATTTTTAGTTTTTTGAGGACCCTCCATACTGTTTTCCATGGTGGCTGCACCAATTTACATTCTGTGGAATTTCATTATTAAACAAACAAATGAAACAGAGAAGAGGATTGTTGCTTGCGTTGAAGCAAGGCAGGGAAGCTGGATCTTGCTCTCCCCGGTTTGGTCCCTGAGGTGTCACATCAGAACCCAAAGTCACTGGGGATCACCATTCGAGAAGCCTGCAGCTGCATGGTGTCTAAGATCTCTTCTAACACTAACAGTATCTGATTCTACATGTGACATCTTAGGAAAAAAATGTGGAAGTTGAACAAATAAATTATGGAACCTCTGGCCTGATGAAACAAAGGGTATGGACCACTTTCTCTTTGATTCTATGTCATTTTATATTTGCATTTTTGGTCTTGTTCAAACGAGTTTGGAAGCCTCTCTGTGTTGGGCACATTTCCTATTTCCAGTCCTTTGGCACTGTCCTCTCTTCCGAGGCTGAACTAGGTCTGCAGTGGGCAAATCTCCAGTGTAAAGACAGAAAAAAAGAGCATTCCAATTTTGTAAGCTGATGAATTGTAAACCCTGGGTTGGTTCTTACCTTCACAAGAGGACAAAGATTTGCTTCACGTCATTTTCCTCACTCAGTTCTTAATTTCCTCATAATGTTTAGGAAATCCAGTTGAGCTGTGTGCCTGATAAATGGTCTGAAATAACTCATCAATAATAACACACATCTGCATTGGCACTTGACAGAGACCCACACATGACAGACTGAAAGGGACTCTAAAAGTGATCAAAGGAAAATCCATCTTTGCATTTCATATCTGTTCTTCCCATTCTAACCCTGCCCGTTTTTACAGGAAACGTCACAAAACTGCCTTTAAGGAATTTACCCAAGAGACAAGATTCAGACCTCAAATTTCCAAAGCAACTTAGGCTATTGGCATAATAGGTGGTAGTGTTGGAAAGCTGTTGAAGTAAAAATAACTTTCTTTTTTTCCCAAGTCAGCCTCACCCATATTGCCATGTATACATTCATTCGAGTCAGTTTCTTCAGAATACTGCCTCTGACTCTGTCTAGGTGCAAAGTTGTACAAACAAAAAATCTTAACTTCAAAGAAGATCTAACCTAATAGAAGATAGACAAATACAGAAAAAATATTATGAAGGGACAATTGTGTATTTTAAATATATTCAATGTGTAGAGGGAAAGGAGATTCTAAGATATCAGGAGTCAAGAAAAATTTATAGAGCAGATATTGAGTTTAAGACTTAAATTATAAGTGATAGTTTTATGGATGGACAAGAAGGGGTCAGGATTCTGTGCAAAGAACAACCCGAGTGTGCACAGGCCTGGAGATAAAAGTGAGCAAAGGCATTTTCTAAGAACTGGTAAAGTGTTGAGGGTCGTATAGGACTTGAGGTCATGGGGAGGGGGAAGGGTAAGCTGGGACGAAGTGAGAGAGTGGCATGGACATATATACACTACCAAATGTAAAATAGATAACTAGTGGGAAGCAGCTGCATAGCACAGGGAGATCACCTCTGTGCTTTGTGACCACCTAGAGGGGTGGGATAGGGAGGGTGGGAGGGAGACTCAAGAGGGAGGGGATATGGGGATATATGTATATGTATAGCTGATTCACTTTGTGATACAGCAGAAACTAACCATTGTAAACCAATTATACTCCAATAAAGAAATTAAAAAGTAAAAAAGACTGGTGAGAAAGGAGGCAGGAAGTCAGTTCAAAAAAGGTCTTCTAAGCCACGTGAAGGAGTTTAGATAATATTCTGTAGTGATGAGGAACCATTATGCATGTTGACAATGGTAGTGATGTGATCAGATTCATGAATTAGATAAATCCCATGACAGTATGGAGCGCAGACTCCCATGACAGTATGACTGTCTGATGGGAAGGATGGACACATAGAAGAAAAACAGCTATTTGTAAAGCTGTATAAATTGTTCAGATGAGATATGATGAGGGCCTGAACTGAGGCAGCAGAGTTGGTAATGGAGAGGCAAGAAGGATTCTAGCTGTATTTAGGTAGAAGAATTCAAAGAACTTGCTGATGAATTGAATATGAAGGGTAAGGAAAAAAGAAAGACTCCAGGGTAATTTCTTGGCTTCTGGTTTGAGGTATTAGATTCTCCTTCAAAGAAGCAGAGGATGTAAATGAGAGAATGGCTTCATTCAGGATAACGAGTTCTGTTTACACCACGTTGATTTTGAGGCATCAGCAAGATAACTAAGAAAATAAATTGATTAGCTATTAGATTCCGGAGTTAAGAAGTGAACTTTTGTCAAGAGCTGCAGGTTTTGAAGTCACAAACTTAGATTAGTTTAAGCCATGGGCATGGATGAGACTGTCCAGTTTCTGGGAGACCACAAATACTAAGCTAAAAATATGGACCATTTCTTTTATGCACATGATTCCCAGTAAAAGTATTTTTCTTTTGGGAATGACGGAATAAGATGGTAGTGGTAGATTGGGCTAAGATTTTGAAATAAGTTTGCCAGTAGTATATTTGATAAATATTGGAGGCCCTCTGAAGCACATTATTTTTCTTAACAAATGAAAATTCGGTGAAACGGGAGGTGCCTCAAGATTAGTCTGTGACTCCTCAAGGGAGTCCAAGTAGAGTTGTACTTTGTACCTTGTAGAGGCTCCATCAAGATTTGTATTATTACTTTCCTTGAGAAGAGGATAGCACTTAACAACTGTAAGAAATTCTGCACAGTAGAGGTCTCAGAGTGCTACTCTGAAAACTACCTACCACCTGATTAATTAATACAAGAGAACAACATAATTGGGAATTTTCACCTCACAGAATCTGCTCAATTCTTCATTTCCCCTGTATCAGAAAACTGTCATTATAAATCAGTCTGAGAGTTGAACTATTCACTCTTTTCATTACTGTATTTTGTATTTTGCAAAAAATAGCTGTCAGTGAAAGATGTGACTTGGTTAAAAAAATGGATTATTTTGACTCGAAGGCAAGGCCATATAACTAGGAACTTTTAAAAGTTAGAAAACCTTCTTGTTTTTGCTTTTCTGATGACTCATTCAAATTCCTGTAGGATTTCATTGCTATACTCATCAGGCTAGATGGAGGGAAGGAAACGTGAAAAATCAAGTCCCGCCTCTAAAAACGAATCCCTCTACCGGGAGCCTTCACTGGCATCACTAGTGATGTTCTTCTAGTGATCCAGGTTCATAAATCTTTCTTGTAAAAGATTACTTGATTTCTGAGTATGGACATAGTTTATTTTTTTGTAAAAATTTGGGCTACATATAAAAGAATAAAATAAAAATCACCTGTGCTTTATAGGATAATTGTTAAGAGACGAAATAAGGTAAAAATAGAGATCAGCGTTGGCTTGGAGTATTGTTTTTCTCCTTTCGTGCACAGCCAAATACTACTCATCCTTCTGTCGTAGCTTAAATACTTCTTCCTTTCTCTCCTTACCAACCTTGGCCCTGTTTGCTAACATTAGTGTGTTCCAGTAGAGCTTTTATACTCAACAGGGAAGATGGAAGAAAGGTGGAGGGCAACCCCAGGCAAGCTGTGGAAGGTTCAAAATGTCCAATGAACAGCAGGCAGAGATTTGAAATAGGTTGGGCACATTGGTTTGTAGCTCAGTGGTGAGACCAGGCCTGGAAATAAACTAGCGATCTGCATAAATCACCCAGTGAGAGAATGTAGACAGAGAAGAGGACTGTGGGGCTGAGCGACATTTAAATGTTGAGTAGAGG